>NC_069786.1:36577504-36889241 GCF_027406575.1 Nycticebus coucang | reverse complement strand
ATTAAGAATGGAAAACAAGGGACATTATGGTAGATATAGAAAGAGGAAAATAAATTTTTACTTGTGATAAAAAGATATCTGATTTAAAACACTGAACTATTGGGGGCAGAGGCAAGATGGCTGACTGAAGCCAGCTTTCCACAGAGGCTCCCATCCAGATGGAGAGTTAAAGGACAGAAATTTAGCAAGTAACCTGGTGGATTAGAGCTGCACCAAGTGAGAAGGTGGAAGAAAGTACATCGACCCTGCTGAGGCAAGCTGCGATTCCAAGGATACAAACAAAAGGTACAAAATCCATCACCAAGCAAATGGGAGTCCCCTCCCCCACGAAAATGGCTTGGAGTACCCCATAAACAAATGAGCAGAGTTCAAAAGTTCTCCCATTATATCCCACAGGAGTGACCTTTTAAAAATTGGACCTACTTCCTCTACTAGGGTACTGTGGTGCTCTCCTGCCAGGCATAAAACTGTATAAAACTGTACTTAGTCTCTACCTACAATTCTGAGATCCCAGCACTCCCCTCCACTCTCACTCTGAGGTCTGGAAGCCTGTCCCCCAGGAGTCCAGATTCTTGGGTATTTTCTTGAGAGGTGTGGACAGAGTATGGACTGCTACTGGTCAGTGCTGATTCTGTGTCACAGGAGTGAGGAGAGGATCGTCGGCTGAGAGGGAACCACACAGGAGCGGCAGTGCCCCAAGGCACAGAGCAGCAGCCATTTTTTGGCAACGATAGGGCTCACCCCTGGATATTCTGGAGTCACACCCCGTGTCTCTCTGGGCAACCAGAGGAGGCTGGGTATCTTCTCCGGTGGCAGCAACTGGCAGAAAAGTTCTGGGACAGAAATGCAGGCCCAGTGAGTAAAGGGTTTCCCTGAGGTGGTACAGGCCTAGGTGGGGCCTGGGGACTAGAAAAGGCACGCCCAGAGCTGGCAGATTCCAGGGTGGGGCTGACCCAGAGGACTGTTTTACTGAGCATAAGATGCTTCTGGCCCTCAGGGGATCATCAGCACAGACAAAGGAGGGCAGGAGGCTAGAATTGACAGCTAACTGTGCTGTGAATACAAACTACAGCTGACACTAGTCAGCAGCACAGACAGGGCCTGAGACGTAGATTCTGTGAACTCAAAACAGCTTCTCTTCTGCAGGGGAATTTAGCCGGGACAGAAACAAACTCCACAAAGTTGTTCTGTTCTGTCAGTAACATCAATCAGGGATGGGGCTAAACTGAGTGAACAGCCCCAGCCTCCATTAAGCAATTGAGGTTGTCAGCACTCACCACCCCATGCTGGATAGGGGCAGAGCGGGTGGCCTGGCTGAGGAGACACAGATCTCCTTGTGATTCAGGCAGGTGCAACCCCCTGGAGTATCTGCTCTTTGGAGGCAAATGGGTCACAACCCTGTCAGGTTATCAGTGACTGGGTGTGACAGAAGTGCAAGGTGGGGAAGAAGGCATCAATTTTCCCAGACTAATCTATTTGCTGGGTGGGTCCTCCTGATCTCATGGAGCACCAGAGCAAGTCATATTTGAGTTGTCAGAACAACCATGCTGTTTAGTTGCCAGAGACCTTTTAAACTCTCCCACTCAAAACAGGTGTGCTAACTGAGACAATTGATTTGGACCTCTTGAACTGGGCCAATCACCCGAGGACTATCCAAGTGGTACCCTGGGTGTGTGGTTGTAGGAAGGTTTGATTTTCCTTTTCCAATTGCTGCCTGTGAGGGGGATGGTGACTTAATTGCTGGTATTTCTCCACAGCTGAGACTTCAACCCAGAATAACTGATCCACTAGGGTTGGACAGAGACCAGCTGAAAACAAGACAGATCCACTTAGCCCCAGCACACCAAGGAGGTCCCCAGTTTCTCAGACCTATCCTCCATAGTGAACAGCACAACCCTCTACCACAAAAATAAACTCACTCAGAAACTTTTGATCGAACTCCAACTTCCACAGTGGCAAAAGGATTAAAAATGTCCACTAGATTTTTGAAAAAATCAATACCCAACATTTTACCAGGCTTATAAATATTCTCCACTAATGTGAACGGCTTAAACTGTCCTCTAAAGAACCACAGATTAGATGACTGGACACAAAAACTCAGGCCAGATATTTGCTGCATACAAGAATCTCATCTTACCTTATAAGATAAATATAGACTCAGGGTGAAAGGATGGTCGTCCATATTTCAGGCAAATGGAAATGAGAAAAAAACAGGTTTTGCAATTCTATTTGCAGATACAATAGGCTTTAAACCAACAAAAGTAAGGAAGAATAAGAATGGTCACTTCAGATTTGTTAAGAGTAATATTCAATATGATGAGATTTCAATTATTAATATTTATGCACCCAACAAGAATGCACCTCAATTTATAAGAGAAACTCTAACAGACATGAGCAACTTGATTTCCTCCAGCTTCACAATAGTCAGAGATTTTAACACTCCTTTGGCAGTGTTGGATAGATCCTCCAATAAGAAGCAGAGCAAAGAAATTTTAGATTTAAACCTAACCATCCAACATTTGGATTTAGCAGACATCTACAGAACATTTCATCCCAACAAAACTGAATACACATACTTCTCATCAGCCCACAGAACATAATCAAAAATCAATCACATCTTAGGTCACAAATCTAACCTCAGTAAATTTAAAGGAATAGAAATTATTCCTTGCATCTTCTCGGACCACCATGGAATATAAGTTGAACTCAGTAACAACAAGAATCTGTACACTCATACAAAAACATGGAAGTTAAATAACCTTATGCTGAATGATAGCTGGGTCATAGATGAGATTAAGAAGGAAATTACCAAATTTTTGGAACAAAACAACAATGAAGACACGAATTATCAGGAACTCTGGGATACTGCAAAGGCAGTCCTAAGAGGGAAATTTATACCACTGCAAGCCTTCCTCAAGAGAATGGAAAGAGAGGTAGATAACAACCTAATGGGACATCTCAAGCAACTGGAAAAGGAAGAACATTCCAACCCCAAACCCAGTAGAAGAAAAGAAATAACCAAAATTAGAGCAGAATTAAATGAAGTTGAAAACAAAAAGATTATACAACAGATCAATAAATCAAAAAGTTGGTTTTTTGAAAAGGTCAATAAAATAGGCAAACCTTTGACTAACCCAGCCAGGAAAAAAAGAGTAAAATCTCCAACCTCATCAATTAGAAATGACAAAGATGAAATAATAACAGACTCCTCAGAAATTCAAAAAATCCTTAATGAATATTATAAGAAATTTTATTCTCAGAAATATGAAAATCTGAAGGAAATTGACCAATACTTGGAAGCACGTCACCTTCCAAGACTTAGCCAGAATCAAGTGGAAATGTTGAAGAGGCCAATATCAAGTTCTGAAATAGCATCAACTATACAAAATCTCCCTAAAAAGAAAAGCTCAGGACCAGATGGCTTTACATCAGAATTCTACTGAACCTTTAAAGAGGAACTAGCACCTATATTACTCAACCTGTTCCAAAATATAGAAAAAGAAGGAATAGTATCCAACATGTTCTATGAAGCAAACATCACCCTGATCCCCAAACCAGAAAAAGGCACAACAAGAAACAAAAATTATAGAGCAATATCACTAATGAATATAGATGCAAAAATATTTAACAAGTTCCTAAGAAACAGAATCCAGCAACACATCAAACAAATAATACATCATGACCAAGTTGGTTTTATCCCAGGGTCTCAAGGCTGGTTCAATATACATAAATGTATAAATATAATTTAGGACATAAACAAATTAAAAAACAAAGACCATACGATTCTCTCAATTGATGCAGAAAAATCTTTTGATAATATCCAGCATCCCTTTATGATTAAGAAAATTGGTGTAGAAGGTACATTTCTTAAACTGATAGAGGCCATCTACAGCAAACCCACAGCCAATATCGTATTGAATGGAGTTAAATTGAAATCAAATTCGCTCAGATCAGGAACCAGGCAAGGTTGCCCATTGTCTCCACTGCTCTTTAACATTGTAATAGAAGTTTTAGCCATTGCAATTAGGAAAGAAAAGTCGATCAAGGGTATCCATATACGGTCAGAAGAGCTCAAACTTTCATTCTTCGCAGATGATATGATTGTATATCTGGAAAGCACCAGGGATTCCACTACAAAACTCTTAGAAGTGATCAAGGAATACAGCAGTATCTCAAGTTACAAAATCAACATCCATATATCGGTAGCCTTTATATATAACAACAATAGTGAAGCTGAAAAAACAGTCAAGGACTCTATTCGGTTCACAGTAGTGCCAAAGAAGATGAAATATTTGTTAGTTTATCTGACGAAGACTGTGAAAGATCTCTATAAAGAGAACTATGAAACTCCAAGAAAAGAAATAGCTGAAAATGTTAACAAATGGAAAAACATATCATGCTCATGGCTGGGAAGAATCAACATTGTTAAAATGTCTATACTACCCAAAGCAATATACAATTTTTATGCCATCACTATTAAACCTCCACTGTCATACTTTGAATAAATTGAAAAAATAATACTTTGTTTTATGTGTAATCAGAAAGAACCTCAAATAGACAAGACATTACTCAGAAATAAAAACAAATCTGGAGGAATCACACTACCAGACCTCATACTATACTATAAATTGTTAGTGATGAAAACAGCATGGTACTGGCACAAAAACAGAGAGGTAGACGTATGGAACAGAATAGAGAACAAAGAGATGAACACTGCTACTTACTGTTATTTGATCTTTGACAAGCCAATTACAAAAATTCAGTGCAGAAAAGATTCCCTATTTAACAAATGGTGCTGGGTGAACTGGCTGGTGACCTGTAGAACACTGAAACTGGACCCACACCTTTCACCATTAACTAAGATAGACTCTCAATGGATGAAAGATTTAAACTTAAGACATGAAACTATAAACATACTAGAAGAGAGTGCAGTGAAAACTATTGAAGAAATCATTCTGGGTGAATATTTTATGAGGAGGACCCCCTGGGCAATTGAAGCAGCTTCAAAAATACACTACTGGGACCTGATCAAACTAAAAAGCTTCTGCACAGCCAAGAACACATAAGTAAAGCAAGCAGACGGACCTCAGAATGGGAGAAGATATTTGCAGGTTATGTCTCCAACAAAGGTTTAATAACTAGAATCCACAGAGAACTCAAACATATAAGCAAGAAAAGAACAAGTGATCCCATCTCAGGCTGGGCAAGGGACTTCTCTGAAGAAGACAGGTGCATGGCCTACAGACATAGAAAAAATGCTCATCATCCTTAATCATCAGAGAAATGCAAATCAAAAGTACTTTGAGATATCATCTAACTCCAGTAAGATTAGCCCATATCACAAAATCCCAACACCAGAGATGTTAGTGTGGATGTGGAGAAAGGGGAACACTTCTACACTGCTGGTGGGAATGCAAATTAATACATTCCTTTTGGAAAGATGTTTGGAGAATACTTAGAGATCTAAAAATAGACCTGCCATTCAATCCTATAATTCCTCTACTAAGTGTATACCCAGAAGACCAAAAATCACATTATTACAAAGATATTTGTACCAGAATGTTTATTGCAGCCCAATTCATAATTGCTAAGTCATGGAAAAAACCCAAGTGCCCATCACTCCATGAATGGATTAATAAATTGTGGTATATGTACACCATGGAATATTATGTAGCCTTAAAAAAAGATGGAGACGGGCGGTGCCTGTGGCTCAGTCGGTGGGGTGCCGGCCCCCTATACCAAGGGTGGCGGGTTCAAGCCCCGCCCCGGCCAAACTGCAGCCAAAAAATAGCCGGGCGTTGTGGCGGGTGCCTGTAGTCCCAGCTGCTCGGGAGGCTGAGGCAGGAGAATCACTTAGGCCCAGGAGTTGGAGGTTGCTGTGAGCTGTGTGAGGCCACGGCACTCTACCGAGGGCCACAAGGTGAGACTCTGTCTCTACAAAAAAAAAAAAAAAAGATGGAGACTTTACCTCTTTCATGTTTACATGGATGGAGCTGGAACATATTCTTCTTAGTAAAGTATCTCAAGAATGGAAGAAAAAGTATCCAATGTACTCAGCCCTACTATGAAACTAATTTATGGCTTTCATGTGAAAGCTATAACCCAGTTATAACCTAAGAATATGAGGAGAGGGAGAGGGAGGGGAGGGAGGGAAGAGGATGGGCAGAGGAAGGGTGATTGCTGGGATCACAGCTGTGGTGCATCTTACAAGGGCACATGTTAAACTTAGTAAATGTAGAATATAAATGTCTTAACACAATAACTAAGAAAATGCCAGGAAGGCTATGTTAACTAATGTGATGAAAATATGTCAAATGGTATATAACACCAGTGTATGGTGCCCCATGATTACATTAATATACACAGCTATATTTTATTTTTAAAAAAGACATCTTTAAGAAAGTAACTTAACTGGGATGATACCATAAAGACATTTTAAGAAATAAACTAATAGGATTGAGAAGCAGATTGGAGTCAGAGGAGATTATACTAATGAACAGTAAATCTGTTGTATAATAGGGCAGCAGAGTTCCTAGAAGGAATCTCAGAAGGTAATTAAACCATGAGATTGGTGTTATTCAAATGTCAATTCAACATATACATCACCCCCTCCTCACTCAAAGATGAATCTTGTCTTCATCCTAACATTGGTCAGCACAAATATTATTGTGCCACAGGAAACAAAGTTTTGAATTACAAATTAATACATTGGTACTTGTTTATCAGAGATAATATTTTTGTATATAATTAGTATTAATTTTTATGCTAAATAGTCTGGTCTGTCTGATCATTTTCTGAGTAAACTGAAACAGTGAGCTCTTAAACTTGTAAAGAGAGAGACGAGGAACATATAAGTTACATTCCTATATAATTAGCAACTTTGCTTACATTTCAAATCTTAATTAAATTATTTTACTGAAGAAAAACTTGAGAAAAATTCATCTATTCCAAGATGCCTGAGGGCTTTCATTTAATAAAGATATGGGAAAGACTATACATAAATTTCAATATACTTAAGTTTTCTAATCTATGAAAAGGAGAGTAATAATGATAATACCTAACTTGTTGTGGAGGTATCAACAGTATATTAGATAAGACGTGAAAGCATTGAGAACAGTGTCAGGCTTATCATAATTAACACAATTAGTGTTTGCTCTGATAATGACTGAGATGGAGATGAAGGAAAGTGACAACAGAAGGAAAGATTCAAAGAACAATGGAAAAGATTTAATTTTAGGAGAAGGCTGGCTCTTGCAGATAGAAAATAAAAAGTAAACTATTTGATGGTAAAACCACCATTTCTGGGCGGCGCCTGTGGTTCAGTCGGTAAGGTGCCGGCCCCATATACCGAGGGTGGCGGGTTCAAACCCGGCCCGGCCAAACTGCAACCAAAAAATAGCCGGGCGTTGTGGCGGGCGCCTGTAGTCCCAGCTACTCGGGAGGCTGAGGCAAGAGAATCGCTTAAGCCCAGGAGTTGGAGGTTGCTGTGAGCTGTGTGAGGCCACAGCACTCTACCGAGGGCCATAAAGTGAGACTCTGTCTCTACAAAAAAAAAACAGCATTTCCCCTTATTTTATGTTCTGAAAAATGATTTATCTTACAGAATTTCATTTTGCTTTCTATTAAATGTTTCTTAAGTTTTGCTTACCTTTTTCCTCCTCAGGATATTAATATCCAATGAACTGTGAAAGAACTCACATTTCAGAAGTAAAAAAAAAAATCCAAAACAAATTTTCATAACATAAAAATAAAATATAATAGGACTTTATTGTGATGCTTACCTTTAATAAGATAGAAAACAAATAAAAAAAGTTGGCTGACCGTATTTTACTTAAATGTAATCTAATAATATTAGAGTAGGAATGGTGCATTTGATAAATAATTCTGAATTGCATTTAAGCATTTTTACTACTTTTGCTAATTATACACATAAAACATTTTACATTAAGTTTCATAGTAGCTTTAGAATAAAAATCAACCTAAAAATAAGCTACCAAGCTTCCAGAGATGGCAGTCCATGAGTGAAATCATTTGCTTTTTCCCTTAATCTAAATGGACCCAATAGTTTGGTATTAAAAGTCAGTTCTAAGTTAGGTCTAAGTACCAACTTTTTCAATTTTATGGTTATCTATAAACTTAGATTTAGTATGTGACTCTTTCCCAAAAGCTGTAATTTTGGACTTACTGTAATTAAATTTAAGTTCTTATCTACTAGAAAGGATGGTAAAATCCTTTGAAATACATGTAAGGTCAGGTCTTCAGAAGGTTGTGGGCAAGGGTGGTGAGGGTATCAATGATAAGAGCTCACATTTTCTTTCTCCCTGGGGGAAAAGCTTGCAGGATAATAAGGATTCACATTTAGCTCTCTAAAGGGAAACATTAACAGTTGGTGTATTCAAGTTAACTAGCAAAAGCCAAATTTATTTCAAATTAAATTGATAAGTGATTGTGGCAATACTGACATTTGGGGCCATCCCTGCAAGGTCTTTAAGGGTTAATTGCTCTATGTTAACCTGTAGTCTTATGTTATCAATTGATACGGAATTAATAGTGTTAATTGAACAGGTGAAAGAAATTATGACAACAGAATTAAAGTATGAAATAGAAACTATGGGAATAGATTATAGAATTACAGAGATGATTGATAGATAATATAGATATAGATAATTTCTTTTTATTTTGCGAACAAAGGTCTTCTCTACATCCTCAAATAGCAACTGACAAGAGCCTTGTGTATTTTAGTTGGTGAGTGATGTAAAAAGGAAAAATATAAAGAAAAACCAATTAATGGAGTAGAAAGCAAACATCTATTCAAAAGAATGAGATAAACATAACAAAATAATGCATCATTTAAAGTGACATAAAGTCAAGTGTGAGTTCATGTGACACACAAAAAATTTTTAGCCAAAGATAGGTTACTAAGAAGGTATAAAAAGAGGGTGTTTTTCTGTTAAATGTTGCAGAAGTAAGGAGTGCCACATTATTCGGTGTTGTATGTAGGACACTTCATTGAATAAATACTCTAAATGTCTTTTTCAGCCAGTGACTGTGAAGAGATATTATTTGGGGACAAGCAGAGATAAGACTGAAACTCTCAAGGCCTTCCATAGTCTTATGAATCTATGATTATGTGAAACATAAAAAAAAAGTTTGATAGTAAATGATTCAATAAACCTAGGATACAAGGACAAAAATCAAAGAAGCAAAGACATTTTCATCTGCAAACAGTCTTCAATTTCTCTATCAGGTGAACATGGAATCTATGTTTGGTTCCTTCTAATTTTGAAGATGAGATTTTCATAGATTCTGAATGTACGATTAATTCAACCCTGCATGTCTAATATTCACACTTAAACTAAAAATCTTTGTATAAATATTTAAAATATGATCCTTGATCTGTCTTCCTTGGTCAACCTCTATAAATTACATACAAATTCAGTAGGCACTCAGGAGTGTTTAGAGCTACCATGAGGCAAATTGGGCTGAATGCCCAATGCAAATTATCTTAGTTGGCTCCAGGAAAAAAGTATATAAATCATAAAATTAGGATGGTATACATAGCTATGAATATTAGAGCTTTTGAGGAATGAGAATTTAATTTTAAAAGTTTTTCTCCCTCATTTCTCATGTCAGTTTCCCTTTGGTATTTTTTCTATTTTTTCTGAGACTAAAAATCTCTGTATTTGACTTCCCGTGTAAGTAATTTAAATTAATTACCTTAATAATCATATATTTTCATTTTATTTTCTGGAGTAACAAGCTGGGCATTCTCTTATGAGGTTTTAAGAGTGTGGGATCAAAGACTATTCCCTCCTTATCTGTCAAACACAGTCATAATACAGTTAAGATATTTAGGATATATTTTCTCTACTGTATTGAAAATGGAAGCCGTTGCAGTCTGATAATTTCTCCTGATCACAACTTGATTATTAAAAGACTGAGAAACTCAATGGAATAATAATTAGTCTTTTAAACTTGTTTTATTTTCTTAAAGATGTTCAAGTGAACGTAATATGCAGTGATAATAATTATTATTTTGTATAATAACCAGCTAATCAAACTTTTTTTGCTCTTGGGTAACAATTTGAAAAACTCATTTATTCTACTAGAATTCTATATTTAACCATAAAGGTAAATGATTTAGAAGTCTAAACCCTAAAAATTTTCTCATTTAGGATTGGATTTGAGTTTATTTGTTTTTAGTTTAGATATTTGGACTTCATTTAAAAAGAATATGAGAAAAACTGTGTTAAGGAAAATATAGGAAATCTGCAAATTCAAAATTAATGAAAGAAATGGAAGTGTATTTTTCTTATTAACATTTTTGAATTAAGTAAAATACTTAAACCCAATTTTTCAATTTGGGGTTAAATGTGTTATTGCCTATTTGCAAAAAAAAAAAAAAAAAAGAAAGAAAGAAAAAAAGAGTGAATATATTGCGGAAAAATTTGATACTCTAAAAAAATTATAGCAGGATTTAACTCTAGGAATGAGGTCCAGTCATCAGCCTTCTAAATTTGTTTTATTTTCTTAAAGATGTTCCAGTGAATGTAATATGCACTGAAAGTTGAGAATCACTGGATAAAATTATTTGGCTAAAGTCTTAACACAGCTTCCTTTGCACCCAGAATAATAATTAGCTCTGGTCACTACACCAAAATTGCCTACCTTGTTTTTTGATCACACTATGATGACTTTGATAGATGCAATTTGCCACATAAACAAGAGTGGAAAATTAATGATAAATTGATGTTCTGATATAAATAGAACAACTTAGTTTCTATATTTGCGTTATGCTTGCCAATGACTATACCTGCTGGGACCAAGAAATACTGGAAATGGCTTCTTGGGGTCAGTAATACCAGCCAAATTAATGAAATAGTAGCTATGTCAGGAAATAACCTCACCTGACTTCTCTATTAGTCGTGAGAGAATATAAAGTGACCTGCCCTCTCTAACATGATCTTAGAACAATTATCATAGTGCCTCTCTTTCAAAAGGCCAAGATATCTTAAACCAACGCCCATCGATAAAAGCTTTTCCCATAAACTCATTCTATTAATTAAATCAAATGTAGCTTTTAAATTGATGAAGTTGCAAAGATAAGTTGTTCCTTAAGCTTAATATATTTATCAAAAAAATAATGTGAAACAAAACAATGACTGAGAGTTCTAAAACTCTTAAGAACTGAGCTATCCACATTCTATTTTCACTGTATGTTTCTATAAATGGAAGAGTAGTTACTGAAGAAAATTAAAAAAAAAACAAAAAACAATCAACAAACAAATGAAATCCCTGCCATTTGGCTCATGTCCAAAGAAGAAAATTTGGTGGCAAGTCATGTCTGAAAAATGAATTTATGGAATTGAAGGGTTATTAAGCTAATATTCAAAGCAGTTAGGTCTAATACTGTTTTAGAAAAGGGAAATAATTGTATAATTAAAATATGTAGTTTATTTTTAGAATCAACTTGGACACAGAAAAA
This sequence comes from Nycticebus coucang, assembly GCF_027406575.1. Lineage (NCBI taxonomy): Eukaryota > Metazoa > Chordata > Mammalia > Primates > Lorisidae > Nycticebus > Nycticebus coucang. The sequence goes on along the minus strand of NC_069786.1, from coordinate 36,877,756 downwards.
AATGTAGAACACAGAGAGAAGCTAAAGCATGTGTTTCTGTTGCTCCAGAAAACTAATACATATGTACTTTTGTATGCTAATTCTGGAAAACTAATCTCAAAATAAATATCGTATTTTACTTACTTTGGCTTTGAGATGTCCCTCAGCCCAGTGCATATTTAGAACTGAGTTCTTGATATTTATCTCTATTAATTCTAAAGATTCCTTGGAAAATTAGATGCCTACCAAAAAAATTGTACAATTATTTCTAAATCTTTCTGCTGCACAGAAATTGTCTTCAATTTCCAGAGGATGTAATATAAATGCAGTTAATTTTACACAGCCCTTAAGTAGAGAGTTTGATTAGGACTGAAATATAGGGTAGTTCTACTTATCTTGAAGACTAATAGAAAATGATTCTGAATTTAACACAGGCAAATATATGACCCCCACCTTCCAAAAATATTTTACATTGATTGCATAACAATAAAAGATAAGGAGAATATACAGGTTAAATTAAGGAAAAATTACTGTAATAGGAGGTTTCACATTTCAAAATACATTTTGATACTCATAATGTTAACATTTTTGTAACACAATTCAAGGTCCTTAGAAACAATTTTTCATAAATACATTTGATGTCATTTCTCATAACCAAAGAACATGTTCTAGTTAATGAGTAAAAGCTGAATATTCTTGGCCTTATCAACTCCTCTGTTCATCATTAAAAGCACTAGAACAATGAAAATAATTTTATGGTTGGGGGTCACCACAACACAAAGAACTGTATTAAAGGATCACGGCATTAGGAAGGTTGAGAACCACTGTACTAGAATCTCATTAAACATGTTCAGTTTCTGACAAATACGCAGAAAAAAAGTAGATTTGGATCAAATGTGGACATACCTTTGGCTCCACTTCTGATAAGATGGGCATAAGCTCATACACAATAAATAGTAGTCACATTTTGTTCACTCAAAAGTGTTTTATTCACTCAGAGTCATCCGGTTGAGTTCAAGTATCTTTGGGGGTGCTAATTGTGAAAATAATAGACATAGTCTTTGTCCCCAGGGAGTTCATATTCTAGTGATTCTTTTTTATTTGTCTACCTGGTTTTACATATTGAATCTTCTGAAATTCCATTAGATCCTAGGATCATATGTTCTCCATTCCAATTATATACCATTGTCAGTTTTTAGTCTCCACATAAACCACCTGGATTTGTGGTAATGCACTAGAGGCAGAAAACAATTTGGCTTACATAATTTTAGGAAACTTTTTTTGACTTTTTACTTCCTGAGGCATCATAGGAGTAGACGAGGCAACACCTTCAGCTCGACTAAAAGAGATTTAGGGGAAGGTCCCTTCTTATTTATTGTTCCTAACTCCTTACTCAGCTTTCCAAGTTACTTAACAATTGTTTGAATGAGAAAAACTTAGAATACGATGTCTCCCTCAAATTAGCTTCCATTTAGAAGTATTTTTAGCTGATGTGCTTTATAGTTACTCAGATTCGAATTTGTAGAATATTAGTAATTGTATTGTAATTATTATTAATAGATACTAAGTTAATAAAGATGAAGTGCCAAGACACGGTCCAAAACTGCATATTCATCAAAAAGAGCCACTGGCATCTACTTGGATATCCAGGGCTTCTTGAAACCTGGTCCGTCAATTATAACAGATGTTGACTGCAGCTAATTGTATGAAATAATGAGGATGCTGGCAATTAAGTAGCCAAGATTGGTCAATAGAGACAGGCCAATCCTCTTACAAAGCAATGCTCTACCACATGGTGCACAAACAACACTGCTAAAAATGTAGAAGCTGGACTTGGAAACTCTCTGCTATTCACTGTATTCAGACCTTGCACCACCTGACCACCACTTCTTCCAGGCTTTGCACCACTTCTTGCAAGGAAAAATATTCAATTCTAGACAAGCTGTGGAAGTGGCCTTTCAAGATTTCATCTCCACTTGCTCTCCAGGATTCTTTGCTGGTTGTACAAGCTGTGTCAATGGTTTAAGCACATACTTTGATTAATTGTACTGCTTCTTGTTGGAGATACAATAATATACTGCACTTTTGATCTGACATGCTACATTTCTTATTTAATGACTTAATAGTCACTGTGTTAAGGAGTTTACATGTCCCATCTCCCTTAGTCTTAATAACCAGCAAAAGAAGTCAGTCTCATTTTTTTTGTTCTCATTTACATTAGAAGAAATTAAGGCTAAGGAAGGGTAAGAAAATTATGGAAAATCTGCCCGTTTGTAACTGAGAAGTGAACCCAGAGGTTCTACCTGACTCTGTAACTCTCACTTTTTATCACTCTAATTAATACAAAAGACTTTTCAAAAAAAAATAATCTTTTAAAATGGGATTGTAAATAAACTAAATAATTAATGGTGAAAGTTCAGGCCCTAGAGTGAAGACATTTTATTTGCCAAAGAGGTTGAATTAGAAATGTCATTGTTCTTACACTGGTGGTATTTCAATGCAATTTACCAGAAATATAAGGAATGAAAGTAAATGTGATAGTAAAACAAATAACCATATACTGTTCTATAGAATATTGTAACTTTTCTTCCCACTTTTTACTCATCAGAAGTTACCCAACATTATTAGGAACGAATGAATGATTTAAATTATTCAGAATCACATCCATTGCTAAAAATTTTGACTTGGCATTTTTTTTTCTTAAAGAGCCAAAATTCAAATATGTACAAACATATAAATATATACACATATAAATTTATTTTATTAAAATTTCTTAATACTCATATTAGCTGTTGCTAAGAACAAATGTATTACATAGAAATGATTTCTCTTTTCCTGGATCTTTTCAGCAAAGGTCTCCTAGTGTTTGATCAAAGCATTATCTGCACATTAGAAAACTGAAGTTGTCCCTTCCCCTTCTGTCATAGAAATTTCACTTCAGGTACTACCTTAGTATTGAACATCTTTGGTATGCTGAGTTCTCAGAAAAGTTAGTGGTGAAGAGAAAAAAAATGAACTAAATATAACTAACCAATTCCTATAATTAGTTCTAGTATCTAAGAGGAAGTGTACTGCACAATCCCTTTTCTTTACATGTTGGTGCCAAATAAAATAATTTTTAGAAGACAGAATTATCATTATAAATTGTAATAATAAACATTTTTTGCACAAGCGAACAACTAAAACATGGTTTGTTCTAAATGTAATTGAGATTCATTTCAGCATAAGGTACTTGAAATTCTCCCAGATTTGGCAAAAAATTAGTGATCTCAAACCTTTCATAAGCTACTTCACTAGTATGTGACATGAAGACTATTGCCTAGGAAGGTAGAATATGTCCATCAGGGTGACCAGTTGGCTCTGTTTAACCAATGCATATATATATATATATACTATAGATTTTCATCATGATGATCTATAATACCATTTTAGCTTGACAACAAAATGCTTGATGTGATTTATTTACAATGTATAGAAAATGACTCATAATAATTCATATTACTGATGGTTCAAAATAAAGAAGACTGAGTATTATCCTTCTCTGAAGAGACTGTATTTAAAGGAGAATATCAGGAGTTCCCACAAATAGGTGTTGGGAGTTGCTCTGTTAGCTCTATAATTTGTTGCTTCTGTCAATGGATTTTGATTCTTTAGTCATAAGTCAAGCACAGGTGCCCTTTAGATATTTCAAATGTTTCTTTGCCATGCTGACACAGCATCCTAAATGCTACTTATAAAACACAGAAAAAATAATCTCAGTTAGACAAATTCTATATATTAATTTTTAGCAACCACACTCAGATTTACAGAGCATATTCTGGTAACGTTAAATTTGCACAATTTTCTTCTTCTGCAATAAGTTTTAATCAGATACTTTGTGCCCAGTTGTACTCTTGTCTGAAACCTTCCAAAGTGCTATTGTTGCCAGGGAAACCATTTCCTTATTATCTTTGCATTCAGCACTGTCTCACTGTCTGGCTCATTTTTCCCCTTCTCTCTTTCACTCTTTTTCAGGGTTCAACTGAAAGTTTTATGTCATTGCATTAGTTAAAATACATTTCTCTCCTCCTCATTTAAAAGATGCAGAATGCAAGTTTCAACAGTGGCTTCCTAACTAGATTATAGTTTTATTTTGTGAAAATAAAGAGAAACAAACAAACAAACAAAAATCACAGAGAGAACAACAATTTGTTTCATGCTTCGCTTTATGTTAGATAAGCTGAAAAGTATATGAAGTCTTCTTTTTGATTTCTTAACTAAATGAGTACTGAGAAAAAATCTGAAACAAGTGCTCTGTGAGTACTTTTTAGTCATGTTTCTATACATATATTATGCAAAAAGAAAATGGTAGAAAAGATGGCATAAACATGACAGATAAGTTTAAAATGGTAAACTGGGTTAGGATTAAACATTCCCTAAAACTTCTTGGCTGTTTACCTTCTCCTGTTCTTTTCCTATCCCTAAAGTCTTTCATTGACAGAATACTTCATTTTCAGCATCTTTGCAAAATGTACTTGTATATATTTTCATTAAGGAAAAAAAATTTCAGCTATCTTTTGATGAAGGATTGATTTTCTTCTAACAAGCTATACAGGCTTCACACATTGAATGACACCACAAGTAAAATTTTTCAAACATGGATGAACTTCCAGGGATATGAATCTTTCTTTTTGAAAATAAAGGCAAAATAGGCATTTTATTAGTGATAAAAACAGAAGAAAGGAAAGGAAAATATATAAAAATCTAACAGGTATAGACTCCAGATATGAACAGACAATAAATCCATGCTATTTGTTTAGTTATAGTACCTGTTAGACAACCACACACATGTTTTAAGTAATACCTTAGAGTTTTTTAAAGAAAATATTCTATAAATTACAAAAGTCACACCAATGATTTGTTTTTCTTCATGCACACATCTGAAGAAGTACACACATGGTGAACAGAAATAGAGAGATAAGATTCATTCTGGGTAGCCAAGTTTATCAGATGGCATATGGTTGCTCTTCTACAAATTTTGGTTTCAGTCTTATAGAATTTAGTTGTTTTGAAATGTTAGCTATGATGGATTAGTTCAATTTATACCAATCATCCTGTTGAAAACAAATGACAATACTGGACAAAATGTTGTGTGCATTTGACACTTTTGAACATTTCTTCGGACCAGGGGGCAGGTTTGAGGGAGAATGAAAGCTGGAATTCTGAGCCTTCCAAGGAGGAAATGACCCTGGGGACACCTCAGACTTACACTTCAAACTTAGGATTTTCTGGGTTCCCACACTTCAGATAAGAGACCAAAACTTTCCCAGGCATCACAAAGATTAAAAGTTCATATTTGAATCAACTTACTCCATGATTCAAAAGCAAAAGTAAACACATACATAAATCTCTGGAGGAAAGTTATGGCTTTGGAGACTCAAATTATCCATGAATTTTAAGCAAATTTACAATGCCTAACATTCAATAATTAAAAAAAAAAAAACCTACAAGAGAAAAAAACTGAATAAAAAGTAAGGACAAAGAAAAATATAATATAGAGATTGGCTTTGTCAGATCAGTTTTAAAATAACTGTGAGAAATTTGTTTTAAAAAAGTAAATGAAAATAAGAAGAATTTCAGCAGACAAGGTGATAATTCAGCAGAGTTGATAACTAAAACACATAACGAGAATACATAAAATTGAAGACATTTGAATGAAATTAGAGTATTCCTAGAGATAATGCAATGTTATTACATCTTGAAAATGGTAAATGTACTAATTTGTATTAGATATTAATAAATCAAGAATGCTTGTTTTAATCTCTATGGTAACTGCTAACAACAATAAAAGAATGCATAGTAGCTGTCTCATACAAAAGAATATAAAGTAATAAGAATGTATAATTAATCAACAAGAAAGCAAAAGATGATAAAAGGGACAGAAAGAGTATGACAAATAGCATATGATGAGATAATTTATTTAAGCCCCTATAGTTAGTGATTTCATTAGTAGATTAAAGATTTCAAATATTAATAAATTTCAAAAATTGCCAAGATAGATACAATAAAACAAACGAAAAAGACTTCTCACAAGAGGCACATTTGAAATAAAATTGTTGAAAGTAAGAACTTTTAAAAAGATATACATGCAACCCCAAATAAAATAAAGCTAGTACACTTACATAAATATCAAACAAATGAAGACTTTAATGCAAGAAGGATGACAAGTTAAAGAAAGATATTTCATGATGATAAAACAGTCATTCTAGGAAGAAGATATACGAATTTTTAATTTGTATGCATAAATAAAATACCATTAATATTTAAACAGGGAAAAAATAGAACTAACAGGCAAATCTTGTTACTATGAGAAAGGAAAACAAAATAACTAATGAAGATATAGTTGTATGTACCTCCAATTTGTTTTTTTAATTGAAAGTTCAATAAGCATTTATAAAGCACCTACTATGTTCTAGGCAATGTTTTAAGATTTGTTACTAGTAATGGAATGATCAAAGCCTTGATTATATTAGGCTTAAATTCTAGTGGGGAGAGATGGGTAAACAATTGAATGGATGAGATAATTCCAGATGAGTGGTATGAGGAAATTAAAACAAAGTTATGTAATAGGGAGTGGGTATGTGATGGTAGCCTACTTTAACATAGGAAATTCAAGGAAGAATTCTATGAGGAGATAACAGTTGAGCAGAGCTCTCTCCTCAAAGAAAGAGCCAAACAGTCTTAAAGAAGATGTAGTAACTATAAATTAATAAATATTCAATAAGCACATCTTATAAATATGATTAAGACATATTGGAGATGTTCCTTTAAGGTAACGGTCATGCCATATTAGCTGTCACTTCCAGTCCTACTAATCTCACAAACCTGGGACCAACAACCCTTGGGTTGTCATTGTCTCAATCTTGTTGCTATTTTGTTTGCCAAGACAAAGGAGAATGCATAGGCACTTCTTAGGGCTTAAAGTACAGTTGTCCCTCTCATCTTATTCACATACACTATTGGAATATTTTCTATCTCTAGAGATACAAAGTTTTATGCTTTTGAGGTACAATACACAATTATTTTTTATGGCTGTGTGATACAGATGAACATAGTTGGAGGTACCATGGAAAGTGGATTCGGTAGCCATATTTTTCTGCTTTGATATATCTTTATTGCTTTTAGTTGTCTTATTATTCAGTACTGAAAAAAACAGTAATCCTTCACTGCCTCTATTTTTTTTTGACAAAGAGTCTCACTATGTTGCCTTCAATAGAGTGCTGTGATGTCACAGCTCATAGCAACCTCAAACTCTTGGTCTTAGAGATTCTCTTCCCTCAGCCTCCAAGGTAGCTAGGACTACAGGTGCCCACCACAATGCCCAGCTATTTTTTTGTTGCAGTTGTCATTGTTGTTTAGCAGGCCCAGGCAAGGTTTGAACCCACCAGCCATGGTGTATGTGGCTGGTACCCTAGCTGCTGAGCTACGGGTGCCGAGCCCCTTCACTGTCTCTAATTGTGGCTTTTCTTTAGTTTCTTTCTGTGATATGTGGAGGATGGGGGAGGATAAACTATGGAAACTCCTTCTCAGTGGTATGCCCTCCTTATTCTGACATTTAAGTTAGAGGAAGTTTTACTTGAGATGAAATCAACTAATACACATGAGTTCAATGGTTTTATTTTAGGGATGAAGATGGGAAACATGCAGAACATACCAAGGGGCAAGTCACACCACCCATGAGTAGTTTTACCAGCAATTTTCTTCAGGTGGTGGGACATTATCCAATTTTTATTTTCTTTTTAATCTTTTAGCTTCTTGTTACTATTGTCTATATTTTTAAAAAGGAACACACACTGCTTTCATAACCGAAAAAGAAAACATGTTAAAAATTGGAAATGAGGATGTCATCAGGCAAGAATTCTTAAGTTACTAAAAGAGAGGATGACAAAGTAAGAAAAATAAAAACAAACACAAACTGGTTAAGGTTGTTGGCTATTGCTGGTGGTCAGTTCAGCTACTTTCCTAGGACCTTAAGGTGAACACATGTTTTGTTGTAAAGACAATGAAGCAGTGTTATTACTCAGACCTTGTTGTTTTTATTTCATTTTGTTTACCATCATCAGACAGTTCTTAGTTACGAAGCCTGGCCTTTCGTAAGTTTCACCAATCTGTATACTTTGAGTCTTTTGTATCTAAAATTAAACTGTAATTTTCAAGTAGCATTTAGATTATCAAATTTGTGAATATATTAAAATGATATAGTACAATAGGAAGAAAAGTCTAAAGGTTTCTGCTTCTCTGTTTAGCTTACAAAGGTTTTATTTTAATCTCATCTGTTAAGACATAATATATACACTATGTTCCCCTTGCCATTACTGATGTCATTTCCAACCAATACTGAGTTATGAATTTATTTTTCTAGAGAATAATAGAATCATTTTTAGACTTTTATGAATGTTGACTCTTTTTTCCTGGTTATTACATGCTTCCTATAGGGATTTTCATGTGAAAGTGTGGAGCTAAGGAAAAGAAACAAACAAAAAATATAAACCATGAAGTGACAGAAACCAAATATTACTAAATCCTCTATTTCAACTTTACAAAATTGGAATTTCATTTTGATTACCACCAAGAATCCTACTAGTTCAGTTACTTTTGTCCTATTGACTTTCTCAGGATGAATACATTCTTGTCAGTAGAGTGACTATACTCTGCTTTAGAAAAGATTAAAAAGGTATTTTGACCTTTAAAAGCACAACATGCCTTTAAAATCAGACATTGAATAACTAAAGGAAAAAGCAATTGGTGGACACAGGCAGAATTATAAGTAAATACATCATAGGTCTTTATTATGAATACTATTTACTTGTCCTCAGTGGGATAAACCTACTCCCATGCTCTAGGTGTATTTAAGAGCTGGAACAGACCATTTTTGAGAGTGGCCAGATAGATCTCTGTGCTGGTAGAGCCATTATTAAAATTCCATTTAAAAATTTTTAAATTGTATTGTGGTAACAACACCTAATGTGAGATTTACCCTCTTAATGAATTTTTAAGCACACAATACATTATGGTTGTCTCTTGGTACAATGTTTTACAGCAGATCACTACAGCTTATCCATCTTGCAGGACTGACAACCCATTGATTAGTAGCTCCCCATTTCCCTATCCCCTCAGCCCTTGGAAAATACTATTCTATGTTGTGCTTCTGTAATTTTGACTATTTAAGATATCTCATGTAAGTAGGATCATACAACATTTGCCTTTCTGTGATGGCTTTGTTTTGCTCAGCATAATATCCTCAAGATTCATCCATGTTGTCATGTATTGAAGAATTCCTATCTTAGAGCTAAGTAATATTCCACCGTATGCACATACAACACTTTCTTTATCCATTTTTCTATTCATGGGCATTTAGGTTGTTTCTGCATCTTAACTGTTGTAAATACTGCTACAATGAACATAGAAGTGCTGATATTTCTTTGGAATCCTGTTTTCAATTCTTCTGCATAATTACCCCAAATTAGTATATCTGGATCTTAGAGTAGTTTTGTTTTTATGTTTGGAGGAGTCTCCATAGTGCTTTTCATTGTAGCTACTCTATTTTATGTTTCAACAATCAGTGTGCAAGTACTTTAATTGCTTTCCATCTTCACCAACACTTCCTAAGTTTTGGGAGTTCTTTGAAGAAAGTCAACCTGACAGGTGTAAGGTATTGTCTGACTGTGGTTTGGATTTTCATTTCCCTGATCATTAGTAACATGGAGCATTTTTTCATATACTTGCAGACAATTTGCATGTCTTCTTTGGAGAAGTGTCTATTTAAGTTTTTTTATTTTTTTTTTATATTTTTCTGTTTAAGTTTTTAACCCATTGTTAAGTCAGTAATTAGTTGTTTTTACTATTGAATTGTAGGAGTTTCTTATATATTTTGGAGATAAACTGCTTATGAAATATATGATTTCCAAACATATGCTCTCATTCTTTAGGTATTTTTTCCACTGTGTTAAATTTTTTCCTTTGCTGTGCAGATGATTTTAGCTTGATTTAGTCCTACGTATTTATTTTTCTTTCTTTTAATTTTTTTATTAATTAATTTATTTTTATTGTTAAATCATAGCTGTGTACATTAGTGCAATCAAGGGGTACAATGTGCTGGTTTCATATACAATATGAACACCTACGGTGCATCTTAGAATGGGTACGGGTGAAACTTAATAAATGCAGAATACAAATGCCTACATACAGTAACTAAGAAAATGCCATGAAGGCTATGTTAAACAGTTTGACGAGAATATTTCAGATTTATTTTTCTTTTTAATGCCTGTGCTTTATGGTGATTCCATGAAATCATTGCCAAGACCAATGTCATAAAGATTTATTATGTTTTCTTTCTTATGATTTCCTGTGTTTTCTTATAGGAGTTTTACAGTTTTAAACCTTACATTTAAGTTTTTAATCCATTTTGAGTTGATTTTTCTGTATGATAGAAGATAAAGGTCCAACTTCAGTATTTTGTTATTTATGTATATGTTATATATATATATATATCTTTTTTGTTATATATAAATATATATATGTTATATGTTATATATATATATATATATATCTTTTTTTTTTAGACAGAGTCTCACTTTGTTGCCCCTGGTAGAGTGCTGTGGCATCACAGCTCACAGAAACCTCAAACACTTGGGCTCAAGTGATTCTCTTGTCTCAGCCTCCCAAGTAGCTGAGACTATTGCCATCCACCACAATATCTGATTATTTTATGAGAGGTGGTCTCACTTTGGCTCATTCCAGTCTCAAACTCATGAGCTCAGGCAATCCACGTGTCTCAACCTCCCAGAGTGCTAGGATTACAAGTATGAACCGCTATACCGGCCTCTGACTTCATTATTTTGCATACCAATGTCCAGTTGTTGAATGGACTACCCTTTCTTCATTTTATACTCTTGGCATCTTTATTGAAAATCACTTGAATATGTAGAAATGAATTTATCTGGGGGCTTTCTATGTTCTATTGGTAGATAATGAATGTCTATGACAGTACCATACTGTTTTGATTACCATAGTGTTGTAATATACTTAAAAATCAGAATGTGTGATGCCTCCATTGCTCTTCATTCTCAGAATATATTGGTTATGGAGTCTTTTGTGGTTTCATACAAATTTTAGAGTTTTTTTTTTTTTGATTTTGCAAAGAATGCATTGGGATTTTGATAAGGATTACATTAAATCTACAGGCCATTTTTGGTAGTATGGAAATTTTAATTATATTAATTCTTCTAATCTATGAACACAAAATTTATTTCCATTTGTTTGTGTTTTATTTACTTCTATTATCAACTTTTATTAGTTTTATTATATAAATTTTTTACCTCCTTAGTTGAGATTATTCCTAAGTATTTTCTTTTTTTAGTCCTATTGTTACTAGGTTTGTTTTTCCAATTTTCTTTTACTTTCTGGGATAGTTAGTTATTAGCATATATGTATATCAATTTTGTACTTTGCAACTTTACTAAATTTGTTCATTAGTTCTGACAGTTCTAAATTTTTCAAACAATTTTTTGGGCTTGTTTTCATGAAGTCTTTTTCACTTTTCTACATAGAAGATCATGTTGTCTGCTAACAGAGACAATTTTATTTCTTCCTTTCTGGTTTAGATGCATTATTTTTTCTTATTCAATATATATGGCTAGACTGTCAGCACTATATTGAATAGAAGTTCAGAAAGTGTGCATTCTTGCCCCGCTCCTAATTTTAACAGAAAATCTTTTTGTTTTGCACCATCAAGTATGTTATCTGTGGGCTCTTCATGTATGGAGTGTTTTTTTGAAATATTTTCCTTCTATTCCTAGTCTCTTGAGAGTTTTTATCATGAAAGGTGGTAAATTTGGTCAAATGCTCTCCATGTTGTAATTGGGATGATCATGTGATTTTTTTGTAATTGGGATGATCATGTGATTTTTTTATCTTTTATCCTGTTAGTGTGTGGTATATCACATTATTCAATTTTCATATATGTAACAATCTTTACACTTCTGATATAAATCCCACTTGATTGTTGTATATCATTCTTTTCATATGCTGTTGGAATTTAGTTTGCTAATATTTTTTTGATTATTTCTGCATCTGTATTCACCAGGGATATGTAGTATTGGCCTGCAGTTTTATTTTCTTGTGGTATTTTTATCTGACTTTGGTATTATGATAATGCTGGCCGCAGGAAATGAATGTGGAAAGACAAGATGACTAACCAGAAACACCAACTACAAAAGCATCTCAGAAAGAAGGAAAGTTTAAATGGAAACAGTTAATCATAGATCAGATGTAATTCTGAGGGAAAAGTGTCAGAACCTACAAGAGAGTCCGCAGAAAGAAATTTCACAGCAGAACAAGATGGAGCCCATGATTTCAGGGCCATTTTCATCCCCATCCCACAAATGAGGAGATAGTCCTGTATAATTCACTTCTTAGTTTACAAAACATTTAAATAAAGCACAGCCCTTGTGCACTTCTTCTTCACCCTCAGGGATGCCTGTAATTCTTATATTTGGCTGTTTTACATAATTCATATTTATTGTATGATTTATTCATTCCTCTTAATCAACTCTTCTTTCTTTTTGACTAATTTAATTTGAAAAAGTTGCCATCAAGCTCTAAAATTATTTCTTCTAACTGGTCTATCAATTCTGAAAACATTCTAGTGTACATTATATTTCTTTAAATTAATTTTTCATTTCCAGAAGTTCTATTTGTTTTTATCTTAATATGTTGATCTCTTTAGTGATTTTTTCATTCATTTCCTAAATTGTATTTTTACAGGTTTCTTTGAGTTTGTTTTCCATTTTCTAATGGATCTTATTGAGCTTCCTTAAAATCCAAATCTGAAATTCTTTATCTGTCATTTAATTATTTTCAGTTTGGTTGGTATCCACAGAGACAGAGCTGGTGTTCCTTTCAGGGTATGTCCTTTCACTGTGATTTTTTTATACTTCTGTAGTTTTTTTGCTGGTTCCTTCTCATCTAGGGTAGTGGTCTCTTCTTATTTTTGTATTTTCTTTAGTTTAGATTAGGCTCCCTCCTCCAACATGTGTAAAAGAGTGTCTATAGCATATGTTGAGTAAGAACCTTTGGCTTTTCTTGTGGGTGCTTTGACGGTGATCGAGGTTCTGGATGGATAGCTTGGTCATAGATATCCTTAAGTATGGTGATATGCTTAGTTGTTATCAATCAATGTGGATGATATGAATGGCCCACTAAAGAGACAGACTGGCTGAATGTACAAAAAAATGTAATACAACTAACTACCTAGTGTTGCCAGGAGACATATGTAACCCACAAAGACATACACAGACTCGAAATGAAAGGATGGAAAAAAATATTCTACATGAATGGAAACCAAAAGAAAGCAGATATAGTAATTCTTACCTGAGATAAAATTGACTTTAAAAAAACAATAGTAAAGAAAGACAAAGATGGTCAATATATAATGGCAAAGGCAGCAATTCAACAAGCAGACATAACAATCCTAAATATGTACACACTTAACACAGGAGTGCCCAGATTCATAGAACAAACCCCAATAAATATAAGCAAAGATATAGAGAGCAGCAGCATAATTGCTGGAGACTTCAACATCTGACTAACATAACTGAACACATCATCCAAGCAGAAAATAAATAAGGACATGGTGGACTTAAATGGGACTTTTAGACAAATGGGCCTTCCAGATATTTACAGAACATTTTACCCCAAATTAAAAAATATACATAATTTTAATCAGCACATAGGATATTTTCCAAGATTTATTGTATATTAGACCATACAACATGTCTCAACAAATTAAAAACAATAGAAATCAAACCATGTATCTTCTCAGAACACAGTGGAATGAAACCAGAAATAAAACTTCAAGAGAAACACTCTATTCTACACAAAGTCATGAAAAGCAAAAAACCTGGTTCTCGATGAAGATTGAGTCAATAATGAAGTTAAGATGGAAATCAAATCATTCCTCAAAACTGAATGACAAAGCTGACATAAGCAATCAAAATCTATGGCATTCAGCCAATGTGGCTTAAATGCCTACATGAAAAATAGAGAGAGATTATGAGCATAACAAAAGCAATCCACATAACAACAAAAAAAAATTGTTCCCCCATAATATTTTGAAATAATAATGAAAAAGAATTTGTAGTTGTTTTCTCCTCTTCAGCTTTTTAAAAATATTTAAAGAATTGACATAATTTTTTTAAATTTTTGGTAGAATTCATCAGTGAATCCATAAAGGTCCTAGACTTTTCTTTGCTGGAAAATTTTTGATTATGGATTCTGGATTTTGGATTATTGATTTTGATTATGAATTACTAGTTATAGGTCTGTTGAAAATTTTATTTCTTCATCATTTAGTATTGATACATTGTATGTTTCTGGGAATTATGCTTTTTAGTAGGTCATCCAGCTTTTGACATATAATTGTTCATAGAAATTTCCTGTGATTTTTTTTAATTTCTGCAACATCAATGCAATAATCATTCAGTGATGATTTTTAGTCTTCTATTTATTTCCTTATTTAGTTAGGGTTTGTGAAGTCTGTATTTTCAAAAAGCCAATTCTTAGTTTTACTGATTTTTTCTGTTGTTTTTCCATTTTCCATTTCATTTATTTATGTTTTAATTTTTGTTAGTTATTTTTTTTCTGCTTATTTGGGCTTAGTTTGTTCCTCTTTTCCTAGGTCCTGAAGATGTAAAGTTGGGTTGTGTATGTGAGAGCTTTCTCTCTCTCTCTTTTTTTTTTTGAGATAGAGCCTCAAGCTGTCACCCTGGGTAGAGTGCTGTGGCATCACAGGTCACAGCAGCCTCCAACTCCTGGGCTCAAATGATTCTTCTGCCTTCGCCTCCCAAGTAGCTGGGACCACAGGCGCCCACCACAATGCCCGGCTGTTTTTTGGTTCCAGCCATCATTATTGTTTGGTGGGCCTGGGCTGGATTTCAACCCACCAGCTCAGGTGTATGTGGCTGGCGCCTTAACCACTTGAGCCACAGGCTCCGAGCTGATCTTTCTCTTTTTTAACATGGTGTGCATTATTATGAATGTTTTTATTAGTATTCTTTTTACTGTATTCTATAAGTTTTGGCATGTTGTGTTTTGAGTTTTGTTTTTCCTGAGGTATTTTCTATTTTTTTTTGTTTGTTTGTTTCTTCTCTGATTCAAAGATAGTTCAAGCATGTGTTCTATAATTTTTACATATTTGTGGACTTTCCAGGTTTCCTTTTGCTACTTATTTCTAGGGCTATTTCATCTTAGTCAAAAAAAAGATAATGGTATACTTTCAATCTTTTAAAATGTGTTAATATTTGTTTTGTGATCTAACACGTTATCCTTTCTGAAGAAAGATCTATGTCAACTTGAGAATAATGTATATTATGCTGCTATTGGGCAGATGGTTCTATATCTATCTGATAGGTCTATTTGTTCTATAGTGTTATTTAAGTTCTCTGTTTCTTTATTAATCAATAAAACATGCATTTTCTGTCCATTATTGAGAATGGTCTCCTCCTATTATTATATTACTTTTTATTTATTTCCTAAATTCTGTCAGCATTTACTTTATATGTTCAGATACTCTGATATCAGATGCATATACATTTATAATTATTATATCTTCCTGGCAGATTAAACTTTTTATCAATATAAAATAATATTTTCTTTGTCTCTTATAGTAGTTTTTAACTTAAAGTCTATTTTTTCTAAGAACAGCCAGCCTGTTCTGTTTAGTTACCATTTGCATGTATTGTCTTTGTCCATTTTTAAATTGTCATCCTGCACATGTTCTTATATCTAAAGGGAGTTTCCTATAGACAGCATATAGTTTAGTCTTCTTTTTTTATTTCATTCAGTCATTCCATATTCTATATTCTCTTGTCTAAATAGTTTAATCTACTTGAATTTAGAGTAATTATTGATAAAAAAAGAGATTATTATTGTGAATGTTTAGTTAGTATTTTTTTTTTCTTTGCAGTTTTTTGGGCCGGGCTGAGCTTGAACCTGCCACCTCCGGTATATGGGGCTAGCACCCCACTTCCTTGAGCCACAGGTGCTGCCTGTCAGTGTTAGTTTTTTCCATTAGCCTTGAATTTCATTTCTCTTCCTTCCTTTTTTGTGATCTTTCTTTTTGTTTTGTTGACTTTACTGGTGTCAATGTGCTTTGATTCTTTCATCTTGTTCTATGTATGACTACCATGTTTCTTGTATGTGTGATCACCTTGGAACTTTCATGAAACATATTTATGGGTCATTTTTAAGCTAAAAACAACTTAACTTCATTCATAAATAAAAACTCTATACTTTAATATCTCCCCTCCCATATATGCTTTATATTATTATTGTTGGATCTCACATCAGTTTATATCATTGATCTTCTAACATATTTTCAGTTATAGTTATTTTTTATAATTTTTCCTTAAACTTTCATATTAAAATTAAGTGCTTTTCCACCAACATCATAGTAACACAGTATTCTGTATTTCTCAGTATATTTACTTTTATCAAGAAGTTTCAAATCTTATATGTTATTGTGTTGCTGTTCTGTTTTTTTGGTTTAGCTTTAAAAATTCCCTATAGCACTTCTTATGAGTCAAGTCTAGTAGTAATAAGGTCCTTTAGCTTTGTTTGTCTGGGAAAAATTTTACATCTCTTCCATTTATGAAGGAAAGTATCACCAAGTATTATGTAATATTACATTTTTGCTTGGAACTTTTTCTTTCAGCATTTTGAATATATCATCTTACTCCCTTCCAAACAGCAAAGTTTCTGCTCAAAAATCTGTTGATAGTCTTATAAGTTTCCTTTACAGATGACAAGTTACGTTTTTCTCACTATTTGCAAAATTCTCTGTGATTTTACCTTTTGAAAATTTGATTTTAATGTGTTTTGGTCTGAATTTCTTCAGGTTTATCTAATATAGTATCCTTTAGATACAGATGTCAACTTTCTTCCTCAGATTTAGAAAGTTTTCAGTTATTAATATTCTTTGTCTGAATAAGCTTTTCGGTCTTTTAGAGAAAGTTTTCTTACGTGCTTATTGGGCTGCTGTATTGGTCCCCTAAATCTACAGTTTTTGTTTTTTTTTTTACTCTATTTCAATCTTTTTTTATTTTTACTCATTTGACTTAATTATTTCAAGTGACCTATCCTTGAGTTCACTAATCTTTTCTTTTGCTTCATCAAATCGACAGTCAAACTCCTCTAATGAATTTTTCAGTTCCATTACATATTCTTCAGTCCCACAGTTGTGTTTGGTACTTTTTGTATGTTCTACCTCTTTATTAGAATTATCATTTGTTCATACCTTATTCTCTTGACCTTAGTGGAGCACCTTTATGAGAATTATTTTTAATTCTATGCAAGTAAATCATATAACTTCTTTTCATTAGTATGGGCTTCTGGAGATTTATCTTTTTACTTCATTCGGAATATTTTTGCCTTAGTCTTCAGTTTTCTTGATTCTGAATGTTGTCTATGTATTACACAATTAGGCATCTCTCCCAGTCTTTATGGATTTGTTGTGCAGAGATGATACCTGATTAGATGGAGATTCCAGGGACCTCTACCAACTCTTTCTATCCTCCAGGGAGAAGTAGGTTGCTATGGCTTTTGTCTGCTCTCTTTGTGCTGAGTTGGCTGATGTGGGTGAAATGAGAGTTGTGGTATCTACCAGCCAGAGCTGTATCTCTGTTTTCTCCCAGTGGCTATACCACACTACACCTAACAGCTTCTAGACTTGTTAGAGCTTCCAGATTGGTGAGACAGATGCTAGTCTTAGAAGGTACAAAGAAGTGGAGACAATAAACAAATACATGGATCAACTCTTTCCCTTGTTAAAGGGAAGTTGAGAGCTGGAATTTTATATTTGATTGCTCTGTGCTGAGCAGGAAGCAGGATCAGTAGAATCCACTAGATTAATCCACCTCTTTCATTCTGTCCTGGGCAGCTAGACTGTGTAAGTCATGATCAAGATCGGCAAGACAGAAACCAGTTCTCTGGGGAGTTCCCTGGGAAATGCCAAAGTGTGGACTCATGAACCAAGATTTCCTCTCCCCTAGGTGAATCTGGGAGCTAGGAGATCTCTCCCATATCATATGACTATATGACTCAGTGCTTGGTGCAGGATCTCTAGCAAGACGGTATCCTAAATTTTTATATGGGCTTTAGTGAGTTTGGTTTAATAAAGGCACAAAAGGCTTTCAACTAATTTCTGGTTTTTCCTAAAGAGAATTTTCCATAAATTATGCTAAACTGATGGGTTTGTGGAGAGAAGAACTATCAAAGCCTTCTTACTATGTCATCTTGCAGATGTCACTTTTTTCTAGAGCCATTTTTAATGCTAGTGGACAAAAATGAAGTTTATTTTCTAGCATTTATTGTTTAAATCAAAAACCAAAGTTGAGTTTTGGAAATGATAATGGTGCAGCTTTCCAGAAAAATATGAAAATTTTAAGCATGTAAATCAGTACCATCAGCCTGTTTATATTTAGTGACAAAAGGGTGGAGAGTGGAAAATGGAAGCTGAAAGGGGAAAATAGAATACATTTATTTGTAAACTATTATGTTATACTAAAAAATTAATTCTTGACTGTGTTGTCTGAGGTTCAATTAAGGACTATTTTTTATTAGCACAAATTACATGACTTTAAGGGTTACAGGATGGAAGAACATTCAGTAACAAAGGAACACTAGAAAAGAATGTGAAAGAATATAGTTAAAATTGAAAAAGCTATAACTTGACAGTAAGCCCATTTAGATATAAGTCTTGACATCTGAATATCATTGTCCTCTGTTCTCTTTGTTGGCCTAAGTCATCTCAGTTAGCATGATTTTGAAGCTCATGTTTTACAAAACATGTAATATGTTGTCTGACATCCCGCAGACACTTACCAAATCACAGCAAGTATTGTTATCCATGAGGGTTCTGGGCTCAGTGTTCAGGTGCTGAATTATACATAGCATATTTTAACCAAGATAAATGACTTCTCAAAGCCATTTGTGCATCAGGTTTCCACTGAAGAAACTACTGTGCTCTACTTTCTTCTTCCTCTGGAGATATAATAGCTTTTCTCCTTTGTTCAATCCATTATTTCTACAAATATATCTTTCTTTTACCTTTTTCTCTTTTCTTCTTTCATTTTTATTTTTGTTAACATCTTAGAAAGCTAACCTCTTATGCCCCAGCTCAGGGAAGTTGGGTCTGTGTGAAGGAAATTATTTGTAAATGGGTATTTTCAATTTATTGTTGAAAACATCACTCAGATCCATAGGTACTTCCTTCATAATGTTTGTCTAGGGAAACAGAGCAGAAATAATTTAGTTTGAAAGCAAGGTAACTATTCCCTAGTCTGTAAGTAAATAAATCACTGGAAAATTTACCCTTTCTTTACTCTGTGGCATTCTCTCTACTCTTTGGAACTTTCTAGCACTTTGTTCCCTCAGATGTGTGGATTGGGGCATCTTTCACATCTCAGTCTCTTGACTCTTATTATGTAAAAACTAAAATAAATTGTCAAAATTCCTTAGTTATATTCTACTGGCATCTAGATAGCAGTGGGTCTGAATTTTAGAGTGAATTCTAGAATTCAAATAGTGATGTCTGAGATGGTGCCTGGCGGCCTAGCAAAAAATTGTAAAGAGAAAATCTAGAGAATATTCTTCAATACTTATTTTGACCTTGAAAGTTATTTTATTTTAACCTATTCTTGACAATAGGTTTTGCCTTGGTATTTAAGAGGAAAAATAAGCCTAACATGTGAACGTCATAATTACAACTCTTACCTATTATTTCAAAGACAATTCAGGGTTTTTCCCAAGTTTCCTATCAGAAAGCATCATGACTCATTACCTAGCTTTTCACAGCTATGAACTAAAAAAAAGTGTCATTAGGGAAACCTGACCCAAAGAAGTAGGATCAACTTAAAAGCTAAATCTAAATTAACAATATAATTAAAGAATTGATTTTTTTCTAAAGCTAGGTTGGGTTGAGCTGGCTTTCTGACATGGCTGCCTGGCTTGCACAGAGTTTTCATGAAATCTGTGCTTAGAGTATTCTTTTTTTCTACAGTTATTCACATTGCAGAGCCACGTGTTAGACTGACAGGAAGTCTTACATGTTTTTTCTGTATTATCTCTTCTAGCTTTTGCTTCAATGTAATATTGTTTTCATTAGGTTGGAAAGAGGCAGAGACTGGGCACGTGGTTGGTAGGACCACAGCTCATTTAGCATCCCAGTGTAGAAAGCCACCAGATGCCCCAGATAAGGGTGGCAGGTCAATGCACATTTCCCCAATGGGGTAACTTTTGGCGAATTATGCAGTGCTTCAGTAGCATCAGATTAAACCCAGAGAAGGTTGACAAGCTGTGTCCTTTGTCTCTTAACTACCCAGTTTCACCTCTGATTCCCCAAGTCCAATTCTCTTTGATTAGCTGTTTCAGTGGCAAATGAAATAAAAATTCATGGCATTAACCTGTCATATTAAGAAACCCTTTTTCCTCTGGCGCATACATTTGGCACAGCTGTGCCTTTTGCATTTAAATATCACTCCACCAGTGGGCTGCTCGAAACTATTGCTTTTCTATGGGAAATTAAACAGAGAGCTGCTTAATGCTCCTTGTTAGTTTTTTAATAAAAATGAAAGTGAGAAGCTGGCAGCACCGGGAGCAAATGTCTACAGGACCCCATGGCTGTGCTAAAAGCAAAGAGGAGGAACCAAAATGCATATTACTTTAAACTGCCCCTGCACTGTTGGCTTTGCAATATTCGTTCCAGTGTGGCCCTATGAAATTGCCTCTCAAATGTTGTTTAGAGGTTATGTTAAATTGGGAGAGTCTTCTCCTGGGATCATTAGGCAGCTCTCAATTTCGTTTTCTAATAAAATATTGGAAGTTACAATTTAAGGGCAGAGCTGTAGCTATTGAATTTGTGTGATTTCTGCAGATCAAGGAATCTAGAAGACAAGGACAAAAATAAAGGGAATGAGGGACAGAGAAAGCAGAGACTGGAGAGATCCAGACACAGAAAGAAGAAAACAAAAAAAAAAAAAAAACAAGAGAGACTGGAACAGAGACTGAGTGGCTGAGTGGGTGGAAGGAAAGTGGGGAGAAGAGAGAGAGGCAGACAGCGGCATCAAAATCTAAACAGGGCAGAAAGAGACTTAACAGAAAAAAAGTCTGGCATGACGTGAAACATAACCAATTTGCCCAGGTTTAACATCTGGTCTCTCCACATTCATTTCTAGAGCCAAACATCAAACTTTTGGGGAAAATATTCCAAATAGATCTAACTGCTGCATCTGTATTTCAAATACAGAGCATAACCCATGGATTGTTGCAGAAGCTTGTAATTATAAACATGAAATGCACGATTAGGATCAGTATCCCAAAGCAATACAGGTTTATTTCTTTTTCTGCCTCACCTTTGTTCTTTCCATTCTAGCACATATGCAGTTAAATATACTGAGATGACAAAACCTAACGACACAATTTTGAAAATAGTCATGCAAGCTCACAGTTGACTTCTCAACACATATCAGCCAGCTCTGTGAAAGGTCCGAGAATAAATATTTTAGGCTTTGTGAGATGCAGGATTTCTATTGCAGCTATTCAGCTCTGCTTTGTGAGGTGAAAGCAGCCATAGACAATAGTAAAAAATGGGCATAGCCAGGTTCCAATAAAATTTTATTTACAAAATGGATTTAGCACAAAGATCAAGCCTCTGTCAGACAGCAACACTTTTCAAGTGGTCTGGGAAACATTCACGCTAAAGCTTGCAGGCAGAGAAACAAGTGCTCAGTGAGGGAACTTTTCTATATAGTTCTAATTCTTTTGCATCAGAGAGCAAATGCCATTAAAATTTCTGATATTCGAAAAGCATTTACTCATTTAGCCGTCACTCAGACTGCAGGTGGCTGGATTTGACATTTGGAAAAGATGATAATTTTAACAATCTATGCATCATTTTAATTTTCACAAATTTTCATATTTCCCTGAACTCCTTTTTCATTTGTTCTTTTATATGTTTTCATGCACTCACCCTTTAGTTTTTCAATTTGTGCTTAATTTATCTTATCAGTGATGCCTTGATATACTAAGTTCAAATAATGATATTTTTAAAAATTTCACAAAATAGTAGAGAAGAATGAAATGTATGTAGTTGTGGTGTATATGGCTGTAGTATTTCAAATTATGTATTAAATTTAGAGACACTGTCCAAATCACTGGGGTCATCTGTATACGCAGATATTTTTGTAGAAGTATTTAGTTTTAACATGAAATATTAAAGGAAGAAATTCAACTATGTAGGGCAAACTGTTAGGAGACCCTTTTTAAGGTTTAAGTTATTCTCAGTATTGTTTCCTAAAGGAACAACATAAAGAAGTATTTTGGCTGCTATCAACAGTGATGTTCATTACAGGCATCAGGAGTGGGTTTGTTTGTTTGTTGGTTTGTTTTTTGAGACAGAAGAATTTTACTATGTCACCCTTGGTAGAATACTGTGGCATCACAGCTCACAGCAACCTCAAACTTTTGGGCTTAAGCGATTCTCTTGCCTCAGCCTCCCAAGTAGCTGGGACTACAGGTTCCTGCCACAATGCCAGGCTATTTTTTTGTTGTTGGTGTCATTGTTGTTTAGCAGCCCAGGCCAGGTGCCAACCCGCCAACCCCAGTGTATGTAACCGGCCCTCTAACCACTGAGCTATGGGTGCAGAGCCCTGTTAGGGGTGTTCTTATGGTGAAAGATATACAATTGGAATAAAACCTTATGTAAATTTATTTGACAAGTGCATTGTAAAAATTACATGGAAAAGCCAAACTTTAGTAATCAGAACTTGAAGTTTAGAACAACACCATCAAAATCAGATGCCTCATCCTTTCTAGACCAAAAGAGAAACTGGGGTCATCTCATCTACACTCTTGCCTTAGAAAGACAGTGTTTACTTTACACTTAGAGATAAACATGTACTCTAAACTTATAAAATTTTCTATCTTTTACTCAGGTAAAATAGCATGAACTTTGTGCTTTGTAAGATAGATACTTGATGAGAGAGAAAGAGAGTGGGATAGAGAGAAAAGAATGCACTTACAAATTACTTATGGAAAAATTTCTGCATATCTCACTTCTTAGTCACTTCTCACCCCTCTGACTCAATTAATTGTTTGTGTCATGGAAGATAATATAGAATAAGTTTGCAAATGGTTTTTGCAAAGTTCTGAGTTTGATGTCTTATTAAAGAAATACAATACTTTAGCCTTTACCTTAAAAATTGAATGAGAACTCTCATATGCAAGAATTTCTATCTATCCTAGTCTGCAGTATGAACAAAAAGGGTAAAAAAAACTAAAAATATTCCAGCTGAAACAAAGGATGTAGAGAGAGTGGAATAACCTGAAGTGTCAAAGACCCTTAGGTTCCTGCCTCTTGGGCTTCCTGTAGAAAAGATGCTACAGAGGAGTAAACTTAAACAATGAAGAAGGGGAGGGCTTACTGGTAAGATAGCAAGACAAAAAAAATGATATAATTCATATGAATTTTGTTCATCTTTTATTCTGAATGTAAATTAAAATAGAACTGTTTGGGAGACAGAAATAGACCAGCATGATGTGACTCAAAAACTGACTAGGAAAGACCTTAAGATAATCAAAAGTTTGGGCGTGGCAAAAGGATTTTCCAGGCACTTTTCAGTATACTTTAAACCATATTTCTTCCTCTGCTTTTCTGCATTTTCTGTTAAATGTTAAGGGGAATTATCTGAATTCAGTGTTCGTTTGCCCAGCCTTTTTGTATCTCCAGTGTCTTTTAGTTTTTCAATAAAGTTAGCCCAATAAGCCAATTTTATTCAAAGAACAAAATTTCTAAACCATATTATTTCTTTATATTTGTCTGCTTCCCCTTCTTCCCAAACCTAGCCACCTACTGACAAATGTATGTTTCTTTTTTTTTTTTTTTTTTTGCGGCTTTTGGCCAGGGCTGGGTTTGAACCGGCCACCTCCGGCATAAGGGGCTGGCGCCTACTCCTTTGAGCCACAGGCACCACCCAATGTATGTTTCTTTTACTAGAGCTCTCATTTCTCCTAATTTAGAATATCTTATGATTTTCCAGGTGGTAATGTGATATTTGTGGTGTCTCACTTAAAATCAGGGTAGGTTATACACCGAGAGAATTTTGCAAATGAAATTGCTTAAGACAAGAAGATGAAACATCATAATTTTCCTTTCCTAGTTGCAAGTAGCATGATGTATTAGGTAGAACTTATCAATGTCTCAGGAAGACACAGTAACTCAAAACTCCTATTGCACAGTGAAATGCTACAAGTGGAAGAAAAGGGAATAAAACTGCCAAAAGAGCATCAAGAATTTTGAAAAAGCGGTAATGTCTA
This sequence comes from Nycticebus coucang, assembly GCF_027406575.1. NCBI lineage: Eukaryota > Metazoa > Chordata > Mammalia > Primates > Lorisidae > Nycticebus > Nycticebus coucang. Next base: position 36,853,369 of record NC_069786.1, on the reverse strand, counting down.
GAAATGCATTTATGAATGACGAGCATATGGGTTTTTACAATCTCACTTGTTGAGAAGTTGAAAAAAAATTCAGAAATTATGCTTTTCCCCTATTTTATTTTATTATTATTATTGAATTATTCCAGCAGCAGATTTTTTCTTCAAAGGAATTTCCTAGGGTTCACTAATTACCTGATTTCATGTCAGCCAGATACTTTCTTCTCAAGCCAGTGCACAATAGCAGTTGATGCCTGGTGACTAACCTTCTGGCAACCGATGCAGCTTCATTTGATAATTAATTATTCATTGAGCACCTACAGTGCTCAGGGAAAGCCTTGCACTCTTGCTAGCAACTTGCAGCTTGCTAGGCAAACACCAACCAAATGAGGCAAACAAAAATTTGACAAATTCGCCCTTCTTCTGAATATTCTGGATCCTCAAAGGCAAAGTGAATTTTAGAGATAAGATTAGTGTTTGCATCATTTTAGAAGTTTAACAAAGTCATTTGAAAAGAATTAGTGTGTTAATATGATAGTTATAAATCAGGGACAATGCTATGATACAGACTTTCTTCAGTAGATTTAAACTCTGAACTTAATACTCTCTATATATGGGGTATATACCTACACAAACTATTAATACTCTATTTGTAGACAGGGTGCAATAGGCTAGACCACACAGCCTATTGTAGTAGGCTATACATGGTTTGTGTAAGTACAAGCTATGATGTTCATACAATATAAGCAATATGTTAATAGATATAGACACATGCATGAAAGATGGATACAATTCAGGGTTTAAATATGTGTGCATGTTATCTATCTATCTGTGCCTATTCACCTTTCTTTCATCTATCTATAACTATTCATATGCACATAATCATGTGTCACTTATTTTATGTGAAGATCATAAATTACTTACAAAAACTATGATATAGCCTACCACACATCTAGGCTCTACCAGGGGTCCTCAAACTATTGCCCGCGGGCCACATGAGGTGGTATCATTGTATTTGTTCCCATTTTGTTTTTTTACTTCAAAATAAGATATGTGCAGTGTGCATAGGAATTTGTTCATAGTTTTTTTTTTTAAACTATAGTCCAGCCCTCCAACAGTCTGAGGAATAGTGAACTGGCCCCCTGTTTAAAAAGTTTGAGGACCCCTGATCTACAAATCTGCACAGCATATCACTGCAGCCAATTGTAATGCGTTTATGTATCTAAACATAGAAAATGTACAGTCAAAATATAGCATAAAAGAGAAAAATAGAACACCTGTCCAGGGCATTTACTATGAACAGAGCTTGCAGAACCGGAAGCTATTCTGGTTGAGTCAGTGAATTCGTGATGAATGAAAGTAAAGGCCTACGACATTACTGCATAATAATGTAGACTTTATAAATACTGTATAGCTAGATGGCACTAAATTTGTAAAACTATATTTTTCTTTTTTCAATAATAAATTAATTTTAGCTTACTGTAGCTTTTTTACTTTATAAAGTTTAATTTTTTTAACTTTTTGACTCTTGTAAAAACTCTTAGCTTAAAACAAAAACAGATTATACAGCTGTACAAGAATATTTTCTTGCCTTATATTTTTAGTCTGCAAGCTTTATCCTGTTTTGATTTTTTTTACCTTTTAAAACTTTTTTGTTAAAAACTTATACATAAACACACACATTATCCTAAGCCTACCCAAGGCGTAGATCATCAATATCACCACTTTTCACCTCCATATCTTGTACAACTGGAAGGTCTTCAGGGGCAATAACATGCATGGAGTTGTCATTTAATATAATAACCTACCTTCTTCTGGAATTCCTCCTCCTGCTGCTTTATAATTAGGCTGCTTTATAATTAACTATTTTTTTAAAAATAAGTAGAAGAAATATACTCTGAAATGACAATAAAAAGTATAGTGCAGCAAATATATAATCTAAAACACAGTTGTCATAGTTATCATTGTCAAGTATTAGGTGCTGTACATAATGATGTGTGCTATGCATTTACAATGACTGGCAGCTCAACAGGTGGTTTGTGTACACCCAGCATCACCAATACATGAAGGATGCATTGCACTGTAACTTCAAGACAGCTTATGAGGAGATGAGATTTATTCAGCTTTATTATAATCTTAAAGGACACTGTCATATGTGTGATCTATGGTTGACTGAAATGCTGTTATGCAGCACATGAATGTTGAAAGTCCATGGGGAAGAAAAAAAATTTCATAACTAAAATATTTTCAACCTTGGTCATGAGGAGCAAGAAAAAACTGGCCTAGTATTTGTGTGTGGCTTTGAACACAATCTCCAAACATTAATACCATTTATAAACATATGTGCATCCTAAAAACAGGGCAGATGGCGAAGATAATTGTGAAAATCTCAGACTGAAGGTTAGAGATGTTCAGAGGCATCTGCCAGAGAGGACATGTGAAAATAACTGAGCCACACTGCTGCAGGGCAGACTCAGCGATCCCTACTTCCAGTTCTGCACTTTGTCTACCAGACCAGTTGCCAAGTGCTTTGTTGATCTCAGAGGCATGGAATGGCAATTCTCTAAATCACTGCAACAAGCCACCTTAGTATTCTGCCTCTTGACACATGATTGCAAATATTTTGAGAAATATGTCTCTGAAAATTCACAGCCCATAAATCCCAAGGAATGTACAGAGGTTTGACATTCTTCCCATATTGTATACTAGTTTATCAGTAAGCAAATAGAGGTGGGGATGAGGTGTAGCTCTTAAATTTAGAAAATAAATATATGTTTGGATGCATATGACTGGAGAGCCCTTGCCATTTAATTCCTAGTCAGAGTGACTTTTTGAACCCTGTTCTTATTATCTTCAATGTTTAAAACTACTAGGTTTGTTGAATTTTTTAAAAACTTGCCCTTTTGTTATTTTTTTCAACTGTTAACACTACAAAATATAAATGACACAGCTATACACAAAAAAGCAGGAATCTTATTTAGTTTCCTAGTCTTAGAAGTCCTCTAAAAGAAAACTTATGTATACATTAAAAACACTGATCAAAAGAAACCCTTCAGTTAAAAATCACATAAAGATCAGTTCAACGACTCTCAATATTGTTAGAAAATCCCAGATTTGAAATGGTTGGGACATGTGACCTTTGTATCTCAGTGAATGAGGCAATATTATTTATAAAAACGTCTGCATTTACCTGTACAGAACTTGAAAGGGACTAGCCTTGTTGCCCTTATGTTTAAGAAACTCTCTACCTTTTATATCTAATATGCTTTGGTCCAGAAAAATGTAAACTCACAGACTATTATATTAGATCTTTATTGTGACATATCCATTCCTCTTCCTGAAGAGTTATTGAAACATCATTTTATTTTTGGTGGCGCCTGTGGCTCAAAGGAGTAAGGTGCAGGCCCCACATGCCGGAGGTGGTGGGTTCAAACCCAGCCCCAGCCAAAAAAAAAACAAAAAAAGAAAGAAACATCATTTTATTTTCCATATTCCCAAAATATCCTCTGAGTGATACATTTTCTTGTAGGATTGAGAAATAAAATACAGAATCCCTGTTGATTTAGTTTCAGATAAATAATATATATATATATTTTTTTTTTTTTTTTGAGACAGAGCCTCAAGCTGTCACCCCAGGTAGAGTACTGTGGCATCACAGCTCACAGCAACCTCCAACTCCTGGGCTCCAGTGATTCTCCTGTCTCTGCTGCCCAAGTAGCTGGGACTACAGGCGCCCGTCACAACACCCGGCTATTTTTTGGTTGTAGCCATCATTGTTGTTTGGTGGGCCCAGGCTGGATTCAAACCCGCCACCTCAGGTGTATGTGGCTGGCACCTTAGCCGCTTGAGCCACAGGACATCCTTCGTATTCACCTGGATGGAAGTGGAAGACATTATCCTTAGTAAAGCATCACAAGAATGGAGAAGCATGAATCCTATGTACTCAATTTTGATCTGAGGACAATTAATGACAATTAAGGTTATGGGGGTGGGGGGAGGAAAAACAGAAAGAGGGACGGAGGGAAGGGGGTGGGGCCTTGGTGTGTGTCACACTTTATGGGGGCAATACATGATTGCAAGACTTTACCTAACAATTGCAATCAGTGTAACCTGGCTTCTTGTACCCTCAATGAATCTCCAACAATAAAAAAAAAAATAAAATAAAAAAATATATATTTTTTTTAACGTAAGAATTTTTCATGCAATATTATGGATGTACTTATACTAATATAAGAATCATTCACTACTTATCTAAAATTCCAACCTAGCTGGATATCTTATAGTTTTACTGGCTGAATATGGCAACATAGTAATTCTTAGCAAAACTACATACACTTTTGAGAGATATGTTTATGCTAGCCAAATTCTGGCTCTCTCCTTAGCTCTCTTGGTTGATTATTTAAAATAGGAAAGTCATTTGCACGCAATTGATGAAAACAATATTTGTATGTCTTTCTGGTTGTAGCATCCTCCAAAGAATTACATATTTTCACTTCCAGTGATGCAGATCTCTTTAGCAGAAATATTTGAAGTAGAGTCTCTGCCTTCTACGGTTGCAAAGTGCACAGCCAGGAGAAGTTCATTTGACCTCTTCACTAACCATGGCCATCAATGTATCTACTTCATTTATTTTCATTCCTTGAAGTCATAGCACAAATAGAAAAACTTCAGCAGAGTAATTATGTGACAGTTGGTGCAGAAGAAGGGACCCAAAGTTACATGCATTAGAGCATTAAAAATATTGTAATCATGGCAGTGCCTGTGGCTTAGTGTGTAGGGCGCTGGCCCCATATACCAAGGGTGGTGAGTTCAAATCTGGCCCTGGCAAAACTGCAACAACAACAAAATAGCTGGGCGTTCTGGTGGGCACCTGTAGTCCCAGTTACTTGGGAGGCTGAGGCAAGATAATTGCCTAAGTCCAGGAGTTGCAGGTTGCTGTGAGCTGTGTGATGCCATGGCATTTTACTGAGGGTGATAAAGCACTTTACTGAGAGTGATAAAAAAAAAAAAAAAAAAAAAAGAAGTCGATGTGACTTCTTACTCAATGATTCAATTCATTTGTTTTTAAATATCTGTGGCCACATGTGATCCTTGAGTGGACTCAGAATCACATCACCAGGTTTTGAGACTTCATAAAGTGCTGTGATCTTTACCTCTTGGAAGAATTATTTCCAAACTGTAAGTGCTATTTCTACCTATTAAACTTTATCTCTTACATTTAAAAAAAAAGTCTCTTTTTTTAGAAGTCTAGAAAACTTTGTCTAGAAAGATCTCTTTCCTTAATGCCTTTATCCATTTTTACACAGAATAATTTTAAGCCATGGTTTTCTCATTTGTGAAATGATAATAGTAATACTAACTCCTTTAGTAGTCATGAAGGTTAAATGAAATGAATGTCAAAGTCTTAGTTCTGAACCACTGCAACTCAAGAGATCATTTGAAACCGATTGCTTAATGCTTTCTGATGTGCTGCACGTACCATTTTGCAAGTTAAAATTCACCTGCTCTGGAAAAATGTTGCTTCTCTGTATACACAATACTTCTGATAGCAAATGTGTCGGTTTTTTACACGCCAAGCAATTCTCCAACACCCTGGGCATCAGCTGGTGTCCTATAATTTAATACAATTCTGACACTTTCTACTTGGAGTTAGCATCAGATCCTATAAGTTAAGGAGCTCAAGCCCACAAAACTGCCCTCATTTCAAATGCTGATTGCAAGTCTGGGCCTCTAAGCTTCTGACTGACTGGCTATGAATTAGGAGTCAGTTAGGTACCCCTCCTCCAGTTCAATAATTTGCTAGAATGACTCACAGTCTTTAGAGAACACTTTGCTTTGCTTACACGTACTAATTTACTATAAAGGGTACAATTTAGGAACAGGCAGATGAAAGAGATTCATAGAGCAAGGCTTCTGGGAGAGGGGTATGGTGTTGATGCAATACCCTCCCTGAAACTTGATACCTTCACCAACCAGAAAACTCATGGAGCCTTGTTGTTCAAGTATGTTTATGGAGCTTAATCTGTGGCTCCACCCCTCCCTCCCCCACCCCCACTACCCCTGCCCCTGCCCACACACACACCCCTGACCACTCCTTCCTGGAACTCAGTAGGTGAAAAGTTTCAACTCTAATCATCTGGTTTTTCTGTGGAGCAGCCCCACACTGAGATTATCTAGTGGCTCCACTCTAAATCACCACAGTAGCATAAACTCAAGTGTGACTAAGAGAAGACATTTCTCTCAGTAAGGAAAATGCAAGCATTTTAGGAGCTCCATACTGAGCACTGGGGACAAAGACCAAGTGTTAAAGTTTTTGTTACCTGCACATATCCTCTAAATAATGTAAAATGTGTCACTAATCTGCATCTTTCCTCTACATAAAAGGTTGGATTTTGTCATTTCCTGGACAGAACTGGAGGGATAATTGTTATAATTACAGTATTAGTCTTCACTTATCCTGAAGGACTTGGTGGCTTGTGCTTATTTGTTTTTATGCTAAACTTCTTTACTAGATTGAATAGCATTTATAAATATTCCATTACTAAATTTAGACACATTGAGTTTCTTTAACTGATGAGAACTTTCAAAAGGAAGCAATCTGAATCTACATAATTATTACCCTTTATTGTTCATAACAAACACTTTTCAAAGAACTTGAAAAAATGTGGCATATGTCTACAATGAAAGCATAATCTGAAGAAGGCAATTTGTTTAGAGTGATAGTCTGATTTATTATAAAAAGTAAATCAATAATAAAAAGAAATTGTCCAAATGTACCTCCATTGTACTTAAAATACTGACAACTGGAAGCCTGGGGTTTGTTCAGAATAGGAGGATAGCAGACTCATTATAAGAAGTAGCATTTTTCACTAATACAGGATTCTTAAGCCATTGGAGCAGGAAAAATTAATAAACACCTCAAAATTAGTTATAACATTGAGTTTTGTGTTATGTAATTTGCAATGGAACACTGCATTATTGTAATAGAGAAAAAAAATAAAGAGGGCCAAAAGAAGAAAGCTTAAAAAGAAATAGCAATATCTTATGGTCATTTACATTTGTGGAAGCTTTTATTTTTGAAATTTCTTCATCTCCTACAGTAGCCATGTTTTATGACTTCATTCAGTTACCCAAAACAGATGCCACAATTACTGAAGAACATTCACACTTATAATATGTTTTTTAGCTGTAAGATAAACACAGCATCTACAAGTATTAGTGAGATACATATATCCTAAGATCTCAGGTGTCAGAAAAAATGAGTTCAAAAACTCAGTGAAATATAATGGAATATTACAAAATGCAACCTCAGTTAAGACATTTACTCTTGGCCTAACTGCACTAGGTATCAAGGTCTGTGATCATAATATGTTTAAAATATTCAGGTGCACAGACAATTTACTAAACCTTGTCAAACAAAAGAAATGAGTAATTACTTTCGACTTAGCTTTTAATTAAAACAGACTTCTTTCTTGAAGGATAACTCATTTAAAAAAATGTTTGTTCTTCTCAGAGAAGGGTGTATATTTTCTCTTTCCACAGAATCAATATTAAAACCTAGTGAAAATTCCTACATGCACCACAAATGTAACAGACACACTCTTATGAATATGACTTATAAGAATACAGGCCTGGTATTGCCCAACCTTGTAAGAGATGTAGTCTGATTCATAACTCAAGGTGTGTGGAATCAGAAAGCAGCACATCATCATGAATATATTCAGATTTAAGGAGGAAAACCAATGGTGACTGGTTTGGTTCAGTTATCAAATAAGAAAGGACTCAAGGAGAATATTTTGACTTGAGGCTTAAAAAGCCAAGGAAGTAAGAGGCAGAGAGGATATGAATAAGAGGAGGGAGGTGGCATTAAATGGGGGAAAGAAGGGCTGTCTTGTGTAACCATCACATGGAATATTCAGGGGATTGGTTCTAGGACCACCCCAAGGATATCAAATCACTGATGTCCAAGTCCTTTATGTAAAATGGTGTTAGTATTTCCATATGACCTATCTACATCTTTCTATACATCTTTTGTAACACCTAATAAAATGTAAATGCTACATAAAGTGTTGTTAGACTGCATTTTCCATTTGTATCTTTTTATTATTGTATTATTTTTTTTCTTTTGAATATTTTCAATCTGTGATTGGCTCATTCACGGATATGGAAGGCCTTATTGTGTAACATTTCCAGGAGCAAATGTTGCTATACGGAAAATAATGATTAAAAGCTTGAACTTTGGATTTAAACACCTTTTGGTTTAAAACTTGACTTTTCTCTTTACTAACTGTGGGACTTGTCACAAGTTCTAGAAGTCTCAGGAACTTTATCCTAGTAGTGGAGATGATGATAATGATACCTCTCTCCTAAGTTTTTACTTCATGAAGTGAGAACATGCAAGCAGAGATCATAGTACTAGTACATGGAACAAAGACAGCTCTTTCTATTTCATGAGTGGGCCAGGTACATTTAAAGTGACCTGGAAATTGAAAACAATGTAACCTAAACATTTATGCCCTCATATTAATATGAATTAAAAAAACTAAAAAAAAAAAAAAGAGAGAGAGAGAGAGAGACCTGGAACGAGCAGAATGCTTGCCACTATTTATTAGGCGAAAAGAAAAGAAAATTGGTCAGTGAAAGATGGCCAACAATGGTCATTTAAAATAAGAACACAACATGGAAAAATGTAAATGATAAAATATGAGGAAGCTAGTATATATTCATATGAAAACTATTCAAACAAAAATATTTAGAAGTATATAATATAGAACATGAAGATCATCACCATAATCCCCAAAACCTACATACACGTACACTTTAATCTTCTAAAAAATAGAATAGTATCATGAATAATTATTTTGCCTTATTGCATATAGATATATTTTCATGTCAATAAATATGTTAATTTATCATGTTATATGCTGCATATTACTTCATCATGTAAAATTTTATACTTTATTTAACTAATCACTGATGATGAAGATGTATTTTTTTGATGATGCACAAAGTGTTTTGCAAATTGTGTCACTATGACATTAAAATAAAATTACCATGAGTCCATGTAAATATAAACAAATTCACATATAAAAATGAATGAAGAAGAATAGATAAATGTCCTGTGTAGAATAATTTCAAATACTTTAAGTAGATGCTGTAATCTCAAGAGGGAGGCTGTACAGTGACTTCTTTTCGAAGAACACAGTATGAAAAGAGGAAAAAAGGATAACTTTTCTGTAGATAAACTTGGCCAACACTTCCTCATCTAAGTGATCAAGCTTAACATTGGTAGTGATAAATTAATTTGTTAGCAGGTATCTCTGTTTGTTTCTCAGGCTGCTATCACCAAAAACCTGACTGGCTTACGTAACAGTACCTTTACTTTTCATAGCTATGGAGGATGTAAAGTCCAAGATCAGGGTGCTGGCTGATTTACTTCCCCATTATGTTCCTGGCTTGTAGATGGGTGCCTTCTAAATACTTTCACTGTCTTCTTACGTGGTAGACAGTGACAGAACCCCTGTATCTCTTTCTGTTCTTATAAGAACACTATTCCCTTCATGGGGTCCCCACTTCTGTGAACTTTATCTAAATCTAATTACCTCTCAAAGGCCCCTCCTCCAACAACTATCATTCTGGGAGTAGAACTTCCCATACAAATCTCAAGGGACACTATTCAGTTCACAGAAGTACCCTTGTGATAAAAAGGACACTTTATTTCTGTGGTCTTCTTTTCAAAAACGCATTACTACAGTCTAGACATGCAAAAAGTTAAAAAAAAAATTAGAGAAATCCTCATGGAAGGGAGGGACATTATATCAAATACCTTGCCAGTACTACTCCATTAAGATATCAAAAAAGTAAGGAAAGTCTGAGAAACTTATAGCTAAGAGTCACAACTTAAGAAAACATTACAGATAAATGTAAGGTTGTATCTTGGAAGTGCTTTTTTAGTAGAAAAATGACATTAGTTGAAAAGTAAAGTAATTTGAGTAAAAGCAGCAAAAAGAGAAATACACGTAATTACCTTCAGTACTAACAGCAAAAGTATTGTAATTCTGATCTAGTCAATTGAAAATACTTAAAAGGTTTATGATTTTTGATTAGAGGATAGTTTTTGTAAATATGTACTCACAAAACTCAGTTCATGTATACAGCACAACATACTGGAAGGCAATTTGAAGTTGGCTACCCTTTTATGTTAATTGGCCTTTTATATAAATTCATAAGCTTATGTTATATATTAATTGGCTTTTTATAGAAACTAAAATATTTTTAAATATTAAATATATGAGCTAATAAGATTTTTTAAAAATTTATTCTTTAAAGGTTTAGGGGGTACGGTGCAGTCTCGTGACTTGAGTATAATTGTGTATGGGTAAAGACTGGGCTTTTAGTGGACCCATCACCTGAATTACTAATAGGTAATTTTTCAACCTTTATACCCCTCTTTCTCCTTCACAGAGTCAAAACATATTCACATCTGACTCAGATTATCTGAAAACTATATTCTTTGGGGAAGTTCATCTTTCAATGTATCTCTCTGGCATTTACTGAGCCTCTTGTATCTGGATGTCTAAATCTTTTGTAAAACCAGGGAAATTTTTCTTGGTTAGTCCCCCAAATAGTAAACACTTTTTACTTCATTACAGAAAGTCATAGGTAGTTTTCTCAAAGGTAAATAATTTGTAGTTTGTAGCAATGGTATACTAGGCATGTGGGCAGTCTCACTGCACATGAAACCATAAAACTCACATTCTTATAAAACAATTACACAATTGAGAATACAAAGCAACTAGTTAACAATTAACATAATGGGAATGGAACTTCACATAGCACTATTAACTCTGTATGTAAATGAATTAAATGCCTCCTGAAAATGTATCTCCTTCTTAGTACAATACACATCTACCAGAGTGAATTGTATTGGTTTACACGGTTCACCCTCCAGGCCAGTATGTGCAGATGAGAGCCAGGGGATGGCTGTACACATGTGTCAGTAAATGTTGTAAGTGGCCGGGTAGATTGACTTGCCAACCAATAGGAGGTGCTTGTAGGAGACAGACTTGTAGGTGGTGGCAGTGGGATTTATGCTTGGCCTTTGTTAATACTCAGATCTCCCAGGTGATGAGTGGGACCTTGGAACTTTCAGGGGTCCCTGTCCTGTGTTCTGCCACCAAGATTAGTTGTGGGGCAAAACTGGGTTTGGCTGAGTTGAGTAAGCCTGCTTACTGGCTCCCCAAAGGCACAATCACTGACCCCAACAAGGGTAGGACGTAAGATCCTAGGCTTCTGAGCAAGCTTCTAGGGAGAAGAGGAGGTGCCTCACTGTACCTAAGAGGCTGCATAGGGGTGGGAATTGGGATGACTTAGAATCCACAGCCCTGCTCACCTCCCATGCTCCTGAGTGGGTTTTCCTCTGGCAGCCTCCTGCCAGCAGCAGGCCAAAACAGCTAGGTAAATCTCACATAGTCTGCATTCAGATAATAAAGCTGCTCCAGCCATGAGCCTCCCACTCAGTGCAGAAACTAAGGCCCGTAGGCCATGTCTCTCTTGGGCAGGTCCTTCAAAGGAAGGGGCACCCAACTTGCATGCAGCAGTCAGAGCCTGTGTGACATTCACCTCTCAGTTCTAACTATGGGGGCTCCTTCTCCAGTCCTGATCAGATAGCACATCTTATTCTCCTGACCTTGAAGGGTGAGATTGAGTCCTATGGAGACAGAAACAGGCTAGCAGACCTGCCCTCAAGACCCATGAATTCAAGTGCTGGCTGTAACAGATAGGCATAGGCATTGGTATGCCCCTCTTTGTAAAAGCAGGCAGGTGGGCAGTTCTGGGGGAGGATGGTAAGCATGGGGTGCATGATCTGAATGTATTTTGGCTAACAGCAGCCTACAACTGCCACTGCTATGGAAATTGTCTTTGGGGCACAGGAGACTGCATGGCCTCCCTGACCTGGCCCGCCTCAGGGCAGATATCAGGCTATGCAGTGTGGGCTCCCTGAATATCACAACACTATAGCTACCTGGGGTGTAGAAGCCTATGAAACTGCAGGTGAGCACATATGGGGCCTCTGTGTGATCTCCAGGTGGCTTCCTATGTTAATCTAGAGGAACTCTCCTCTAGCTAGGATTGTAAAGGTCCTTGGTGGGGAATGTGGAGCACTGGTAGGGGTGTGGAACCCTCTTCTCTGGGTCCAGATCCAGGAGCCACTCATAACTCCCGGTGACTCTGAGTAGGCAGCCTCATATCTCTCTTTCCTTCACCCTGAGTGTCTCCTGCTGCCCCTCTGTTATATTCCAGCATTCTTTCCCAGAAGATCTAGGGATTTATAAGGATATCTTGTAAATAGTTTCACTTCTTTTTTCTGAGAAAGAGCACATCCAAACTCAATCTAATTGGCCATCTTGCATCTTTCTCCTGAATATTTTAAAATTCAAACTATTTCCAAATTTTAAGACAAGTTTTATTCTTGCCTCTATGCTTGTTTAAAATTACATCTTCTTGGTGCCTTGCAGTATACTCAGGATGAGACAGAAGTCTCTGAATGGAGTCAGTGAGAATGTTCACACACTGTTTTATTTTTCAGATTGTGTCTACCTCTGGGAAAAACACTTGAAGCTGCCTTCCAGCTATAATTCTGTTATGAAAGATAAAGGAAGATTGTATAACCAACTGATGACTGCAGTAGATTTACATGCCATTTAAATTTAGAACAAGGGAAGAATTAAGTATTTTCCTATATAATTTTTTGTTTGTTTTGTAATGCATAATTCTGGGCATGAGCAAACTAAATATGATAACCAAATAAATATGATAAATATGATAATCTAATTCAAAATGTACCTCAAAACCAAGATAATTGTGTAGAGCAAATAGTTTTCAGTGCTCCCAAATAAAAAGATGCCAAACATTTATCATTTTTTATTACAATTCAATTGTTATACAAATTGCTTTTTATTCCCATTGTCTCTAAACTTTGTAATAGTTTTTCCGGAAACATAGTGACATGAATTAAAATATTCTCTAACTTTAGTAACCTTCATCAAAATAAATATACTTTTAAAAAATGAAGTTTAGTCTTATTATGTTCTTTGTAGAAACCCACTAAGCAGTTTTTACTGCAAGATGACACCTAAAAGACAAGGCTAAAACTATAAATGTCTTTAATCATTTATCACAAAGATGGGTTACTGACCAGTATTGTGTTATTTTCCTCTGAAGTGTTTGAAAATCTATGACAGTTGTGAAGATCTGGGATGGTGTCTTTTTTTCCTATATTTCCTTTAGAGTTTATGAAAACTTCAGTTCCCCTCCCAATTTTTCTATTAGTTTTTTAAACAGATGCCACATTTCTACTATAGAACTGTTCTCAATAGATAACCCTGAAAATGAAGCATTCTCAGTATTTATTGTTCTATATAACCCTGAAATCCCTATATATCCCTAAAAAAGTACAATATATGAACAATCTGTTTGAGAACACTTGCTGATATTTATTGAGCATATGTTACATGCTATTCTAAGGTTTCAAATGAATATTTTATTTAATCCTCACATAACATCATGATGTCAATATTGTTATTAATCCTCATTTTTTACAGATGAGGAAACTTAGACACAGAGTGATGAAGTAGTTTGCCAGATATATCAAAGGTGAAGAGGTCATTTTAACCATGCTTCCACCTTTAGAGACACTGTTCCTGACTTTGTGTTGGCTCAATTATAGATCATAAGAAACACTGAGGTAACATTTTTTAAAAAGATGCTATAGAATAAAGTTAAAATTGCAGAAAAATTGGAAAACAGGGAACATGAAACAACTGTAGTTATGCAATTCAGCTTGATGATGTATATAATAAAAGAAATCTTCTCTCTAGACATTTTAAAACATTTCTTCAGTGCCTGATATGTGCTTCAGACAATGTGTTGTCATTTAGATTAATACAAACAAACATGGATGTTATCGTATGGGCCTCCTCACCTGACTGTCACACACATGGATAATTTCAAATTATAATAATTCTGAGAAAGAGGAAACAACTGTGTTATGAGAGGATATAATTCAAGATACCCCTAATTTGTATAAATGGTAAGACTCACCCTAGGGAGAGATGAAGGAGCTGAGCTGCTCAATGAGAATGAAGTAACTTAATTCAGGAAGGTATTGATACTATTATTCCAGAGTAGAACTGGTGTAGTGGCATAAGAAGGAAGGTAAAAGTAGAGGTTTCAAATTTAAATAAGATAAGAAGAATGGAATAAAATTACCTCAAGCAATAGTTAGGGATTGAATCTTGTATGCATATTTATCTCAAGAACTATGGGCTATCTTTGAAAATACATGAATATATCTATCTTTAAAACATATCACTCTCCTCCCAACCCCCAGTGTGAGAACAGATTTATTGCGGTCAAAATCGGAATAAGAAAGATGAGATGGAATGTACTGTGGTAGTCCTGGTAACATAGGACCTTTAACCAGAATGGTGTTTAGGGATGGAGCACATATTCAGAAATATAAATGACAGACATAGAAATTGATTTGATATAAGAGGAGAAAATGAAGGAAATATTTATTATTTTTTTTCATTGTCCCAGCTAAAATGCAATAACATCATCATAACTAACTGAAACCTCAAACTCCTAGGCTCTTGTGATCCTCCTGCCTCAGCCTCTCAGGTAGCTGGGACTACAGGTGTGTGTTGCTATGGCCAGCTCTTTTTTTTTTGGAGAGAGGGGTTTTGCTGTTGCTCAGGCTGTCTCAAACTCCTGAGCTTGAGGGATCCACCCACCTCGGCTTTCCAGAGTGATAGGATTATAGGTGTGAGCCACCACACCGGCAGAAAAGATGAAGGAAAGGATGATAACCTGGATTTCTACTTTGCTTAACTAGATAGATAGGTGGTCAATTCATTAAAACATTGAATGCCATAGGAGGTCATATCAAAATTAATAAAAAATATTAAGTTCAACTTTGTATGTAAGATAAAGTTGTCTTTTGAGATGTCCAAATACAGCTGCCACATAAAAAGATGTTAAACATCTGAAATTCAGAGTGGAGCTCTGGAACAGATGATAGAAAAATCAAATAAAATCACAGAAGTGGATGTGATTGGGAGAAAGGATAGTGTGAAAACGTGAGAAATAGTACCAAAGCTTGGGTCCTTCTAATATCTAAAATTTAAGAAGAAGAACATAAAGATAAACATGGATAGGACAGAATGATGGGGTGCAAGGTAGGCAGAAAGAGTATATTGGTCGTAGAAGCCAAGGGAAAAGGGAATTTGAAGAGAAAGAGAAAGATTAATAGCTTCTAATACTACTTTGGATTCAAATAAGATAAGTACTTAAAAATATCCATTGAAGGCCAGGTGTGGTGGCTCACACCTGTAATGCTACTATTCTGGGGCCGAGGTGGGTGGATTGCTTAAGCTCAGGAATTCAAGACCAGCCTGAGTAAGAGCAAGACCCTGTCTCTATTAAAAATAGAAAAATTAGCTGGGAGTTGTGGCAGGCACCTGTGATCTCAGCTACTACGGAGACTGAAGCAAGAGGATCTCTTGAACCCAGGAGTTTGAAGTTCCTGTGAGCTATGACACCACAGCACTCTACCCAGAGTTACAGAGTGAGACTTTCCCTCAAAAAAAAAAAAATTCCAGTGAAAACAACAACATAGAGATAACTGATAATCTTTTTTTTTTTTTTGATAAGCTGATGGAATATATTGTGTGCATTTATTTGTTAAGAGAGGTAAAGTGGAGGTAAATTGGGAAAGGATATAAATGCAGTGTAGACTACTTCTAGTTTGCATAAGTCAGTAACTATCACGGTGTAAGTTATACATATAATCTTAGCATTTATTTAAGTCTTCAGGTTTGGAGAAATGTACTTATTCTCAAAGCAGCTATTAAAGGCCTACAGACAAGGCATTTAAAATGTGATTTTCTCAGTTTGTAAAAATTAACCACACTTACTCTGAGTCAGTGCTTGCAAAGAGTATCACGTGGTTCATCTGGTTGGTAACTGAGTGGCCATTATCCATTTTTGCATCCTAGCATGCTGTTCATAGTGAAAAGTTTGGTGGCAATTTAATATGAAAATTTGGGGAGTGCTGAGCCCAGGAGGGGAACTTACTCAAGCAAGAGAACACATTGTAATAAACTTCAGATGCTGAAAAAAGCACTATTATGGAAGATCAAGTGATTTTTTATGTTAGTTGTAGAGATGGGGTGGTTTAAACTCTACTCTGATGCTCAGTCACAGGAGTTTGCTTCCTTTCACTTCTCTGTCCTCTCTAATCCTGACTGCATATGCACTTCTATGTAAGGTATGATCATTGTCATTCCAATTTACTGGGCATTGGCAGAAAATATAGTAATTATATACATGGGTTAAGTCCTGCAGATGTCCACAAAATAGGCTAATGTCAGGAAATTGAGGCATCCTCATAAACAAAATCAATAGGAGGAATTAGGATTAGAATACAGAACACTGACTTATTTTTTCATCAGTTAGCTACAAAACTAATATTATAGCTTTTCATGGCATTTAAAATAGCAAAGAACATATTGCTGGGGAGAGGGTGTGGGTGTGTGTCAGGCACTGTTTTCTGGCCAAATTTCAAACTGGATAATTCTCTACCAATTTCTTGAAGCTTCCTGTTATTTTATTGCCTGGGGCAAAATCTATTCCTTTTCTTCCTTGTTAATCAGTGTCTTTTGCTGTTACATATTTGCCATAGAATATTTTAAAGCTGGTTCAATGATATTCTAAAACACCAGAAAGTTCTATTTAGTTTCTGAAAGGTGATAAAGCAATGTAATATATGTAAATTGAGTGTCTCCTTTGAGCAAGACACTTTGAATCAATTAGAACATCAGAAATTTTTTCTTTCAAACCAAATGTCATATGTAGCCAATGGAGCTTTTTTAAAGTGCTTTAACTTCAGACCAAATGTTGACATCCATTACTATCAAATAAAATCCTCTGTTGTTTGTGGTATCTGTTTTGAAAGACACTAACAATACCGAAAGTCATATTTTCAATGTAAACCTTTCTGTTTCTTTGCCTTACTACCCTCCCCATCTCCCTCCTTCTATATACTTTTTAACAGAAGCACTCAAAGCTACACGGATGAAAAAGCTATCTTGACTTCATACAATGACCAACATCTTAAGTGGTTTTCAAGTTGTGTTGACGGATATTGCTTATCAAGTCATTTCTGTCTCTCTGTTTAAATACACAAAACCAAGTGTACTCTGAGAGACAGTAAAGTAAATCAAATAATATACATTCAGACCTTTTTGAAATGCCGGAAAGAAACAAGTGCAGCACTTTCAAATAATAAAAAAAAGATAAATGCCTTGCTGGCTTTCTTTTTTTTTTTTAAATCAGGTTTGAAACTATTTCTGTAAGGGAGAAAAAGAGTCTACTGTGAATATTTCTATTTCAACAAGATAGCTAGTTATTTTGCACTAAGTAGTATCAGCAAAGGTAAATCACTTTAAATGGACACATTTGCCTGTAAGAACTTGAATGCAATTGATACACTTCCAAGGAGGAATTCTGAAGCAGAAAATAAATATATGATAATTACTCCATTTGTACCAGGAGAAAAAGCGGTATAAATAAAAAGAAAGCATTGTCCTCTTTGCATTAAAAAGCTTAAAAAGCATTCCATTGACTAATTCACAAGGTATTCTTTATAAGAATTTTTCAATAATTTTAATCTAACCCTGTTGGCAATTATACAAAATATGTATAGTATATGTAAAGATATTATGTACTTAGTTATTAGAATAAAAATAGCAAATGCATTAAAGAAATCAAGATGCTGCCTTCACATCTCCACGTAACCAGGCTATCAGTGTGTTTCTGAAGCTCTGTGTTAGCACTTTCAAAATATCCAGTCGATAGAAATCAATGCAATGAAAATTTACAAATAGTCAACACTTGCTAGTTTGTAGGACGATAGCTGATGCTAATGTGTAGCTTCTTTATTACTCCATGGTCTCCTGCCAACTTTCCCTTGTTCCCTTTCTCACTGAAAGAGTTCAGTTCACTCCTTCTGCTTAAAATGCTCCCCCACCACCTCCACTTCCTCCCCTTCCTCCCTGTCCCTGCTTCATGTTTCTACCCACATACACCAATAATGTATCTATTCTTCAGTCAGAATTTTTTCATTGGTCCTTAGAAATTTTGAATTACTGCTTTGCTTCTAAAAGCTAAAGCAGGGATTTACTATGAATCTTTTCTGCTTACAATACCAATTAATTAAAATCCCTTTGTAATTGTACAATTGTTTCATTGCCTACTACCTCTGTGGATCTATCAGCTTTTGTGTGCTGTTTATTCATGCCCTAGATTAGACTTTCTCTGCATATTAGTGATACTTCTTGACATGACCATTTGAGAATATCTCGTTGTTGCTCTTTTCTCAACCTTGTTAAATTACATGTACTTGGTGTCCAGGGGAAGTGGTAGGAGATACATACGAGCCTATATGTTATTCAGGTCAAAATTTAAAAAAAAAAATGTCTAGGGCTCATATTTCTCCTTATTTATGTCTGTTTCTAGTGCACAGTTGGGGAGCTTTAGTGATTATCCTGCAGGCTTCATATCAAAATTGTTATCATAGAGCTCATTCTTGATGTCTTACTCCAAATTAGTTCTCCAGTTTTAACTTTTCATAGCACTGTGCACCTGCTTTGTGGCTATAGGTAATTACATATTTTGTTTATCATTTTAAATGTATCTGCTGCCTTCCTTTCCAGACTGCAAGTGTCATGAGGGCTGGGATAACTTTTTCTTGTTGTTGTTTTTAATTTCAGGTTAATGTGAGGGTACAAACAACTAGGTTATAAAGTTTGCATGTATTAGGTAAAGTTTCTCTTGTAGTTGTGTCCTGCACCCAAGAGTGTGCCATATACATTTACACTGTGCCCATTAAGTGGGAACATGCCAATTTCCCTCTCTTCTCCTCTCTCCCTCTCCCCCCCAACTTGAATTGAATTGAGTTTTCTCTTATGTGGGCCTGTGTTTGATCATCTACTGGCTTCATATTAGTATTGAGTATATTGGATAACTGATTTTCCACTCTTGTGATGCTTTACTAAGAAGAATGTGTCGAAACTCCAAAGAGTTTAATACAAAAGATATATGTCTTCACCTTTTTTATGGCTGAGTAGTGTTCCAAGATATATATATACACACGCACATATATGTATATATACACATATATATACCACAGTTTGTTAATCCACAATTTTTTTTGTTGAGGAGTTCCTTAGAATATATCTGAAGACTTTTGCATTATAAGAATAACAAAAAGAATGAATACTATTTTAGTGATGTTTTATTAAATAAATTTTTAAGAAATCATCCTTGACATAAGATGAACTGTGTATGAGCAGGACAAAGTCATGTTTGGGGCATATATGAAAGCATGTTGTTCTACACTGGCCCTTCCTAGTCAACTTCCATGAAAAAGATTTAACCTATTATTTCTAGTGAAGAGAAAACAAAGTTGTTAATCATAAGATATACTGTGAATAACACAGAAAAGGTGTTGAGATACTACCAAATTTCTCTAGGTTAAGTCCAGCCTTAGTGATTGATCAAATGAGAGATCATCCTTTTCTCATTCTCAAAAGTCAGGGAGGCCCCAGAAGTCTAATGAAATTCCATCAGCTTGCCCTGTGGGAACTGATGAGATCTGCTTCAGAGTTGGGGAAGATGTCATCTTAAGGCTGGCGTCAATATAATTTGAAGTTTTATGGCAGACTTCAAAAGTAAAGCTTTCACCAGTTGAGAGGCCTCTTAGATCTGCTGTCTTCAAATGGTTATGAATAAATGAAGTAGGATAAATTAAGGATGGACAGCTTATAGTGAGAATTAGGAAATACTGACTTGCGCCTGCCAAGGCCAGAGTTAGGAAAGGACCCTGGTTATGTGGAAAAGAGAGTCTGCAGATTTGAGTAAAGAACCCCTTCCCCTTTTTTTCTGGTCATACATTTAATAATGACTAACAGGAAAAAAAAAATGCTTAAATGGCAGATTAAGAAAATTCTGAGGGAGTTTAGGTATTCATAATGCCCAATCTCCATTTTGAACAGACTTGTGTGTACAGTTCCAATTAGTTGGAACTAACTATTGCTGAGAAGTCTGTAGAAGCAAAGCAATGGGCTGACAATAGTGCCCCAAATGGCAACTGAAAAATAGCCTATGTCGATCTATCTAAGTAAGAACCCAAGATTCTAAACTGTCCCAGTGTAACTGTCACTGAGTGGTCTGTTTGATTTGACATTACCAATACACAAAAATAAGAGACTTTAATTCTCTGATGTGAATTTGTATGTAGTGTACATACTCAGACATATTTATATAGTTATATCAATAGTCATATTTATTGATAGATGTTATTAGGGATTTTTAAGTTTTGTAAAATAATACTCTCTTTACACATTATTATTTCTGTAGTTTTGTACACTGGGTGAATATTGGTAGTTTCAGTATTCTTCCGGGTCTTGGACATCATAATCCCTTCTTCTTTGGAAAACAGGTAAGAAATATTATGATGGGGTTACCTCCTAATAAACTCATTAATAAGTTGAAAATATCAAGTTGTAAATAGCATAAGTAAAAAATGTATTTAATAGTGTTCTCCATCATCCCTTATTTCCCAGAGGTCCCACACAGACCTCTGTAGGAAAAGCTACAATAGGCTCTCAATTTTAACTCAATATTCTAAATTCTTGCAACATATGTTAATTTTATCCAATGGCTAGTAAAAGAAATAAAATATAATAGTGTGTTAAATAATTTTGGAGTTTATGTTGCACTCTAATAAAGGAAGCTCAGAAGTAAGATCTCTCTGATTCATATGGAGGCTATAGTTGCCAGCAAAGATGCAAAACAGCTTTAGTTTTCAGCACCAACATTCTTAGGACTCAGCTTCTACCTTAAGGTCAATGTCTGATTTCTAGGCAGAAGAAAAAAAATGGAAGTGCACACTGGCCCTCTCTCCCACGGCAAGGAATTTTAACTGAAGTGCCTCCATCAACCCCTGTGTATGTCTAACTGGCCATGTTAGGTGCAGGGGAGCCTGAGAAATATAGTAATTTAGTTGGGCATGTAATCTTATCAAATAAAATATTGATCCATTTATAAAGAAAAACATAATACACATTAGGTATGAAACTAGTGTTCTCTGTGTAAAGTGTTTTTTCTTTCTTAGCAGAAACAAAGTGTATTATAAATATCTCTTCACTTATGATGGGGTTACATGGGGTTGCCAATAAAATCATTATTCAGTTGAAAATAGCCTAAGTTGAAAATGCATTTAATATACCTAACCTACCTAGCATCATAACTTAGCCTAGCCTACATAAACGTGCTCAGAATATTTGCATTAGCCTACAGTTGGGCAAAATCTTTAGGCAACTCACGACACTGTAGGCATTGGTTATGCACCCCTGTGATCATCTGGCTGACTGGGAACTGAGGCTTTTTGCCCAGTAATACCAGAGAGTGTCACCCTGCAGGTCATTTTCATGGGTAAAGATCAAAATTTAACATTCCAAATATGATTTCTACTGAATACTTCTGTACCATTTTGAAGTTGAAAAATTCTAAGTTGAGCCATTGGAAATCAGGGGCTGTTTATGTTGCAATGATTACTTGGGCTTTCTCTGAAATTTTACACCATCATTTCTAATGACTCAAACATTACATTATCACAATGTTTCTACATGATTTTCTATAATTTTTTTCTTTTCCTTTTTTTTTTTTTTTTTTTTTGAGACAGAGTCTCATTTTGTTGCCCTCAGTAGAGTGCCAGGTGTCATAGCTCACAGCAACCTCAAACTCTTGGGCTTATGCAATTCTCTTGCCTCAGCCTCCCAAGTAGCTGGGATTACAGGCACCCGCCCCGTTATTTTTTAGAGATGGATCTCCCTCTTTCTCATCTGGTTTCGAACTCCTGAGCTCAGGCAATCACCCACATTGGCCTCCCAAGTGCTAGGATTACAGGTGTGAGCTACTGCACCTGGCCCTATTTTCTATAACTTTTATAACATAAGATATTAGATTTTAAGACTTCAGTGGTTTTCAAGAAAATAATAGTTTCCTTCCTACTAGAAAATGTGTTAACAAATTTGGTTGATTGTATTATTATTCCTCATCATTTGCCTCTCTCTCCCTTTTCTATTAGAGGTTAGCATATTGTGGCATATTGCTACGTGTCTTGCATTGCCATCCTATTGGTGAAATATGCTTTCTCTCCCTGATGTCAAGCTTGGCCATGTGACTTATTTCTTTCTTTTCTTTCTTTCTTTTTTTTTTTTTTAAATGAACAGTTTTATTCTGCTTTAGAATAAAAACCTTGTTTTTATATTGTAAGGTGCACTGCAAGTATGCCATGCTTATTTCTACCAATAATAATAAACCAGAAGAAGTGCCAACCCATTCCTAGAGGAAATGTTTTGTGCTGCTGTTTCCATCAGCTGTCTTACTCTTTCCCCTTTCCTGTAAGAATAGCAAGTCCCCAGTAGGAATCTTCCTTCAACCTGTGTTCAGGTAGTGGACAACATGTAAAACAGAGATTAAGCTCACCACAGCCGCAGAAAAATAATGCAAATAATAGCTAAACTAATGTCACTGCATGCTACTGAGACACTAGGGTTACTGATCATCTTTGCATAAACCAGTGAGGTGACTAGTACACAGGTGCATAAGAGGTTTACTCTGATATACAAATATGCAAATAAAATTCTGCATTTTTTGGTGGTCTGATGCTATTAAGATTTCTTGGTAAACATGATCCAAAATGACACTTGGACCTGGGGGATATCTTTCTTCCTTCCCCTGCAGGTGGGTTTTAACCATTACCAGACACTGTCCCTGTTGGATTTGTCTTACATAAGGCCCTCTTTATTCCCCTCACATAGATGTTGAGGTTAAGGCAAATAAATGTCTACAATTGTTCCTTTGATCTTCTCTCTTTTGCACAAATGAATTTTTATCCTTTCTTCAAATCCTCCTATTAATAAAAGGCCAAGAAATGATGCATAGTGGAAAGCAAGCAGAGGGCATCCCAGTAGGACTTTCATTCTTTCAGAAATAGTTAACCACAACAAATTTGCCTGAGGAAGTATAGAAATGTGATGTTCCCATGTTGTACCCCACTACACTGTCTGATCATTTAATAAGTAATTTTGTTGCTACTAATTAAAAAATAAGAAAACAGTGGAGTTTTGCTTTTGGGGAGTAGCAAATGAAATTGCTTGGCAAAAATTTCTGCATTAGTTGGCAGGCTATATTTTATCTGAATTCAAACCAAATGCCTTTAACATAAAGAAAAGAAGTGTTTTTTTAAGAAAAATATTAGTAGTTTAGGTGTAGTAGAGTTAACTCTGTGACTTGGTATAAATACAGGTACTTTTTTTTTTCTTTTTTCTCCCATAGCGATTCAACTTCAGTAATTCAGTCTTCATGTAATTCAAATTGCTATCTTCCTTTTAGAAATAGATTTGTCATAACAAAGGTAGAAAAGGAGAAGTAGGAGTGGGTGGTTTCATAGACATTCTCTTTTAAAATAACAGTCATATACTCTTGAAAGGGAAAACTTTTTAGAGAGAATGTGTAAAGGGAAGATGGCACCATACCTTCTTAATAATTCCTTATTGGAATCCATGATTACCATGAGTTGACACTGTTTTAATCAGGACTAATTCCTTTTAGAAAATAAACCTCTTTGGGTAGAATTCACTAAGGAAATATTTTACAGGAATTCTCCTAAAATAGCAGAGCACAGTAGAAACAATGCTGTGTGCTTACTGTGGCAGGAAGAATAATGCTGGGAATATGCTATTTTTCACGGCAAAAGGGTCTTTGCAAGTGTGATTAAGTTAAGGGCTTTGAGATGAAGATATCATCCTAGATTATCCAGGTAGGGCAAATATAATTACCAGTATCCTTAAAATCTTTCCCGATGTTTAGAGGAAAATCCACTTGTTTGCCTCTAGAAGCTGCAAAGAGGCAAGCAAGTGGATTTTCCTCTAAACTTTAGAAAAGGAACACACCCTGTTGACAGCCTTATTTAAGTCCAGTGAGACCCCTTTTAGACTTCTGCCATCTAGAACTGTAAAATAATTAAATCTGTATTATTTAAGCCACTAAGTACATGACTATTTGTTACAGCAGCCTTTGTTTGATAAAACACTTACCTACCTACACCATTATCTGTTCTTGCTGGATATGTAGCCAGATCACATTTCTGAACTTCCCTGGAATTTAGGTGAAACAGTGTGAGCTTCAAAGGTGTGAGAATTGTACATGCTTAGAAAGGCCCTGCACTTGGTTTAATGCTCTGTTACCAAAGTCTTGACGTTCTAAATCATCTCCAAACAAAGAGTTCCATATTTTCATTTCACCCTGGGTCTCCAAATTATGTAGATGATTTTGGTAGGACTATGAAATGTATTTTATATTAAAACAGTAAACTCTACCTAAATTATAACCTGATCAAGAAATAATATTTCTAAATATAGTAATAGAAATGATATCGAGAAAGTTTTACTTATTCAGGTGCTATAGTTGATGAATAAAAATAATTCCAGAAAATGTTAGAAAAGCCTTGACTTTTCTCTACCCTACTCTACCTCCTTCTCGAACTCATAAAGTTTATTTTTCTATAGTTTACACCATGGTATAATGATTGAGAAAGCCACCAAGTTGATGTTTAGTTATTCTAAGTAAAGCCACCTTAAGACAAAATTTTCTGTTCCATTCTCCCTTGGCTGCTAATTGAATTTTAATAGTAGCTTTCAAATGATAGAAAAAATATTATAAATGTTATGATTTGAATGCATCCTCCAAAGATACATGTTGGAAACTTAACCTCCAATGCAAATATTAAGATGTGGAACCTTTAAGAGGTGATTAGATGGCCTCAATCAGTTTAAGAATTGTACCACCTATGCCTATAATCTTAAGAGTTCTTGTTAGAAAAGGATGATGAATTTATCCAAATGCTTTTCTACATCTATTGAGAGAATCATATGGTCTTTGTTTTTGTTTTTATTGATACGGTGAATTGCATTTATGGATGTGCATATGTTAAACAAGACTTGTATCTCTTGGATGAGGCCTATTTGATTGTGGTGTATAATACTTTTAGTGTGTAGCTGTAATCTATTAGCTAAGATTTTATTGTTTTTGCAGCATTATTCATTAGTGAAATTGGTCTGTAGTTAACTGAAAGATTTTCCACTTAGAACTGGAACCAGATTCCTCTATTGCAACTACTATTCAACATAATGCTGGAGTTCTAGCCAATGCAATGAGGCAAGAGAAGTATATAAAGGGCATCCAAATGGGGGCAGAGGAGGTCAAATTCTTACTCTTTACCAATGATATGATCTTATACTTAGGAAACACCAGAGACTCCACCATAAGACTCCTAGGAGTGAGCTAGAAGTAGAGTAATGTCTCAGGATATAAAATCAATATCCACAAATCAATAGCCTTTGTTTATGTCAATAACAGCCAAGTTGAGAAACTAATCAAGGACATTATCACCTTCACAGTAGCTTCAAAGAAATGAAATACCTAGGAGTATACCTAACAAAAGAGGTGAAGGATTTCTACAAAGAGAATTATGAAATACTAAGAAAAGAAATGACAGAAGACATTAATAAATGGAAGAAAATACCATGCTCTTGGCTGGGAAGAATCAACATTATTAAAAATGTCCATACTACCCCAAAATAATCTACAGATTCAATGCAATCCCCATTAAAATAAAAATTGTATACTTTGAAGAACTGAAAAAGAAGCGTTCTTGATTTTGTATGGAACTAGAAAAAAACCCATATAGCCAAGGTAATTTTTAGCAATAAGAACAAAGCCAGAGAGATCATTCTACGAGACTTCAGGTTATATTACAAATCCATAGTAATCAAAACAGCCTGGTATTGGCACAAAAATAGAGACATAGACATTAGGAACCAAATAGAAAACCAAGAGATGAAACCAGTCTCTTATAGCCATCTGGCCTTGATAAACCAAACAAAAGCAAAGAGTGGGGAAAAGAATTCCTATTCAACAAATGGTGCTGGGAGAACTTGATAACCACAAGCCAAAGACTGAAACTGAACCTGCACCTTTAGCCACTTAGAAAAATTGACTCAAAATGGATAAAAGATTTAAATATAAGATACAAAATGATAAAAATCTTAGTAGAAAGTATGGGAAAACCTCTTGATGATGTTGGCCTGGAGAAAGATTTCTGAAAAAGACTTCAGTGGCAATCACAAGAATAATAAAAATAAGCAAACAGGACTTAATTAAGCTGAAAAACTTCTGCATTGCTAAAGACACAACAAGCAAAGCAAATAGATAACTTTCAGAATGGGAAAAGATATTTGGATGTTACTAATGTGACATCGGGTTGATAACTAGAATCTACAGAGAACTGAAATTAATCAACAAAAAAGAGCAAACAATCCCCTCTATCACTGGGCAACAGATATGAACACAACCTTCTCAGAGGACGACGAATGGAAAACTAACATGAAAAAATGCTCATTGTCCCTAATCATTAGAGCAAATCAAAGCCACCCTGAGATATCACCTAACTCCATATCCCAAAGTCCTGAAGTTGGAGATGGTGGTGTGGATGTGGGGAGAGGGGAACACATTTACACTGCTGGTGGGACTGCAAACATAGCCTTTGGGGGAAAAAGTATGAAGAATCCTTAAGGAACTCAAATTAGACCTCCCATTTGATCCTTCAGTATCATTACTAGATATCTACTCAGAAGAAAAAAATCCTTTTATCATAAGGGCATTTGCACTAGATTATTTATCACAGCTCAATTTACAATTGCCAAGATGTGGAAACAGCCTAACTGCCCATCAATCCAGGCAACGATTAACAAGCTGTATTATATGTATGCTGTGGAACACCAGTCAGCCATAAAAAAGATGGAAACTTTACATCTTTTGTATTGATCTGGATGGAGCTAAAACACATTCTTAGTAAAGTATCAGAGGAATGCAAAAGCAAATATCCAATGTATACAATACTAATATGAACCCAGTAGATGATCTAATACACGCCCACATAAGAGAAAACTCAATTCAATTGAAGTTGGAGGGAGGGGGAGAAAGGAGAGAGGGGAGTAGGGGAAAGATTTTTGTCCTCCCACTTAATGGGCACAGTGTAACACCTTTTTGGGGTGAGACACAACTATAAGAGGGACTCTACCTAACAAATGCAAATATTGTTACCTAGTTGTTTGTATCCTCACATTAAGCTGAAAAAAATAGTGTAAGAAAAAAAGAGGTAATTAGTCTGTGAAAACTCTGTCTTTGTGAGTAAAGTTAACATCTGTACCATAGGAGTGGCTTTTTTACAAAGCAAGTTGAGACTCCTCTTGCCCTTTCACACTGTCTTGCCCTTCTGCCTTCCACCACGGGATGTCACAGAAAAAAGAGCCTTACTAGATGCTCCTCAACCTTGAACTTCCCACACTCCAGAAGCATAAGAAAGAAACTCTACTGCTTATAAATACCTACTCTCAGATATTCTGTTACAGCAACACAAAACAAAACCAGCAGCAGCTTAACTTAAAACCTTACAGCAGTGTCCGTGATTGTTTTTCCTCTTTTTTTTTTTTTTTTTAAGTGTTTTCCTTGGTTATTATTTTCATTATTGTGTCTTTATCAGTCTTCTACTCAGGCACAGAGTTACGCAAAATAGCCTCACTGAGAAACAGTATGTCAGGCAGAGTAAAACAGGTATACTATTTAAAAATTTTTTAGTTCTTAAGAGATTGAAAGGCTTCGGAGCTATTTTGTTATTATTGGCATGATTAAGACAACTTAGATGTTTTGGTTCTTGAACTAAATGTGATACATGTACAATGTCTCAGCAGTTCCAAACAATGAGTCTGCTTTTACTTTTCTGCTCCACTGAGGAGTGTGACTTTACTTCCTGTAAAACTTATGAGAAAGTAAGAAGAGAAATTGATTTTGAGGACAGAGGAATAATCTTAGAAAATCAATTGAGGTTGACAAAATACAAAACTCTGTATTGACTGCAAGTTAATATTATGCTTATGGTCATCCACAAATAAACAAGTATTAACTGACTGAGTACTGAAATCCTAGTATTGATTAAATAACAAATAATATAAGAAAA
This sequence comes from Nycticebus coucang, assembly GCF_027406575.1. Taxonomy (NCBI): domain Eukaryota; kingdom Metazoa; phylum Chordata; class Mammalia; order Primates; family Lorisidae; genus Nycticebus; species Nycticebus coucang. Next base: position 36,825,186 of record NC_069786.1, on the reverse strand, counting down.
CATTTTTCTGTAGATAAATGGAAACTAAGACTAGTAAGGGTTGAAAAATACTTTTTTAGAAATTTAACTTATTTTTAATCATGAAAGGCTAGTACAATAAACTCGCATAAAACACGAGTTTTGAGTAAAGTGAGAGAAACCCATGATTCAATTACTTGTTGGACGAGTATAATTATGGCTTTAGTTTTTGATTATATTCCTGAGAGAAAGAGTAGTATTTATTGATTTTTAAATTGCCACCGATAAAATTGACAACAGTTATATTTTTATGTTGAGAATATTTTATGGTGACTTATGTTTGAAAATTGCAGACTTAACACAAATACATAATTCCTCTGTCTCTTGACATATCATTAAAATAATAGTAAAGCAATAAATATTATAAACCATAACAATAAAGAAAACCATGGCAGCCATGAAAAGATGATAAATGTTAGCAAATTTCTGGAAGACAGAAGCAGTAGGCAGTGTTGACTGATGACAGGAGAAAACTATAGTCTTGTTTATAAGCAAAGGGGGTTGGATATGATGAGATAGGTAAACTGTCTGCCAGACCACCAGAAGGCAGAGTCATAGCAGTGATGGCCCATGATTATGCAGGATTTCATCCTACAAATGGGACAATCCCAAATCAGGTTTTTTCTACTTTGACTAAAACATGTTAGAGAGGACTTGGGCAGAAATGGTTGGCATTAGTGCCCCTACTTTCATTCTGGAAATTAAGTTTCTTAGGAAAATGACCATATTCCCACCCCTCATCCAGAAGATATGTTTTCCAGGTGACAAAACTCACATAAGTGTATGTTTTGCAAGCCAGCTTTCCTTTGCCTCATTAGTAAATGCAAATCATTAATCATTCACTGCTATGCAAGACTCTAACATGAAAAAGGAATCCAAGATTAAAAAAAAAACAAAACACAACTTTTAAGGAGACAGAAGTTAGTTAATGAAGCAATGTCTTCACAGCATAATGTGAATAATGATTTTCAACTCAAATTGTATTTCACTATAGGCTTATCAGATTAATTAACTTTTGTTTTCCAGTTTTTTTTTTTTTTTTTTTTTTTTTTTTGTAGAGACAGAGTCTCACTTTATGGCCCTCGGCAGAGTGCCGTGGCCTCACACAGCTCACAGCAACCTCCAACTCCTGGGCTCAAGCGATTCTCTTGCCTCAGCCTCCCGAGTAGCTGGGACTAGAGGCGCCTGCCACAACGCCCGGCTATTTTTTGGTTGCAGTTTGGCTGGGGCCAGGTTTGAACCCTCCACCCCCGGTATATGGGGCCGGCGCCCTACCGACTGAGCCACAGGTGCCGCCCTTGTTTTCCAGTTTTAATCAAACTTTTTATTGAGGTAGGTGTAGATCTGCATGCAGCGTAAGCAAGAATGGAGAGATCTGGTAAACATTTTGCCTACTTTCTCTGTACGATTCTGTAATATGGATTTCTGCAGTGGTACGGATTTTGCAGCCAGTGTATCAACACTGGTACAATCCAACAACTTTATTCAGATTTCCTGACTATCTAATGTGAGCATGTAGAGCTATGAATGTCCCTGCCAGCACTACTCTTGGTGAATTTGATAAATGCTTTAGGGTTATTAAAATTCAGTTTTATGTATTTTTAAAATTTTTTGTGATTTATCACTTGAGTCAGATTATTTAGACGTATGTTCCTTAGTTTCCATGTGTTCAGAGATTTATTTTCCTAGTAGGATTCTGTTATTGATTTCAGTTTGATTCTATATGGTCAGAAAATATATTCTGGTGGCCAGGTGCAGTGGCTCAGGCCTTAAATTCCTACCACTCTGGGAGGCCAAGGCAGATTTATTTGTTGAGCTCATCAGTTCAACACCAGCCTGAGGAAGAGTGAGACCTTGTCTCTACTAAAAATAGAAAACCTAGCCAGGCCTCATGGCAGATATCTGTAGTTTCAGCTACTTAGGAGGCTGATAGGCAAGAGGATGTGCTTCATCCTAAGAATTTGAAGTTACTATGAGTTGTGACCACATGATTCTACCCAATGTGATAAAGTGAGTCTCTGTCTCAAGAAAAAAAAAGAAAAGGAAAGAAAAGATACTCAGTATGATATCAATGTTAAAAAATTTTTGAAGTATATTTTTATGGCTCAAGATACAGTCTATCATGATGAAGTATTCTATGCATGCTTAAAAAACGTGCATTCTGCTGTTACCTGGAGTATTGTATATACACATATATCAATTAAATTCTGTTAGTTGATTACTTCTATATCTGATAATTTTTGCGCTGGTAGTTATATTCATTACTGTCAAGGAGGAAGTGTTAATTCTCCAAGTACAATTGTACATATGTCTATTTCTAATGTAAGGTTTGGTTTTATGTTTATAAGTTTCTGGGCTTTTTGGTACATGTCCATTTTCAGAATCATCATGTCTGCCTGGTAGGTTGACACTTTTATCATTTTATGAAGAGATCTGACAATTAAGATCATGAACTCATTCTAGACAAAGTGCTACATACTTTCTTGCTGAATATCACTATGGTCATCTTCAACATACTGCCTTTGGTCAGCTATGCCTTGATGCCAGTGCCTAGCTCACTCTTCAAAGCAATTTTGAGTGCAGTGTGGAAATCTCACTTCCACTTTTATGTATCATTGTTTTGGGTACCAGGTGGTATTATAATCTTTGTTTTCACATCAAATATGGTTGATAAATCCCAGGAGGAAAAGGACGACCTGTTGTATGTACCCCGTTTCTTTTCTTTTCCATGATTTCTTGTTTTGGCATTTCTTTACTGTTTGAAGCACTTCCTTTGGCTAATCTTTAAAGGAAGTCTGCTAGTCACAAATTATTTTAGTCTTACTTTGTTTGAAAATGTTTTTTTCTTTCTTTTCTATTCATGAAAGATAATTTCTCACGTATTATAGAACTAGTGACTATAGTTCTATTATTTTAGCACTTGAAAAATATTATGTCACTTTCCTATTACCTCCACAGGTTCAGAAATCAAATATAATTCGAACTGATGTTTTCCTATAGATATGTGTCACTTATCTTAGTTGATTTCAATATTTTTTCCTTATTTTTAAAAAGTTAAATTATCCTGTGACTTGACATGGATTTTGGGGGGCTAGCCTCTATGGGTTTTGCTCAACTTCCTTTCTGTAGGTTGGTGTCTTTTACCAAATTTAGGATATTTTCAGCCATTATTTTTTCATATATATTTTTAGTTCCAATTTCTTTCTCAAGGATACAAATATTGGATTTTTAGTATATCCTATGTGTCCCTAAGGGTCTGTTAATATTTTTACTTCTGCCTATTTTCTTTCTGTTGTAAATATTGCATCAATTCCTCAAGATCACTCTACAATTAAACCCATTCATGTAGTTATTTTCTGTTATTGTATTTTCAATTCCATAATTTCAATCAGGCTTATTTTTATAATTTCTATTTCTTTGCTGAAATTTCATTTTTTTAAATTTGTTTTTTAGTTGACCATTCAAGCATATTTATAATAGCTGCTTTAAAATTCTTATCAGATAATTCCAACATGTGATTCATTTTGGTGTTAGTTACCACCAGTTAATTTTTTTTTTTCTTATGTAAGTTGGATTTTTTCTTTTGGATCTTGTTATAATGGTTGATTTTTTTTTTTTAATTGTATCCTGAACATTTCACCCATTATGTTAGGAGAATCTGGGTCATATTGAATCTCTTCTTAAATTTTAAAGGAAGTCACCATGTTCACACATAGTGTTTAGGGCTTGATACACATTTTTGGGTTGTGGTTCCAATGTTACCTTAATTATCAGAATGTTTATTGAGTTACTTTGACCTGCTTTTCCCTCTATTCCCTGTGGTGTTTCCTCAGGGTGTGAAGGAGTTCTCCATGGCTGTCAGGTTTCTCCCATTGCAAGAGGAGTACAGTGGAACTCCTTACTGGTGCCCCTACCCCCAGAGTGTTCAAGGACACAGATGCTCGTCAGACTGAGTTTCTTGCGGTACCTAGAGCACTTGCCCAGCTGAATGTATCTTGGAAGAGAACGATAATCTGCGTCTTTCTGAGACAAAAAAGACTTTCCAGGCCAGGCTGTTTGCTAAGACTGCGTCCCTTTTCCAGCTTCCACTTGCATATTTCTCTAGGCAGGGTAAGAGAGTCTAAGGGACTTAGACTTCCCATGGGAACTTAGGGCTTCCTGAACCAGACTTCTTTCTATGTCCTATCTTCTCTGCAGGCTCTACTTGCCTGCTTTGTGTATCCTTTGGTGGACAAAGGGAGTGGTAGGCCTGAAGGACATGACTGCTTATTTCTAGCAAGACTCCCAGTTGATCCCCCTTTCTGGTGGTGTCAATCTCCCCTAATGTTGTCAGAGGCATTCCTGTTTGGGAAGGATTTTCTAGATATCTGCCTTTTGTTGCTAGGTTAGGATTCAGAAAATACTGGGTCTGGGTGGCCTTTCTCTGCTGGGTGAGGAGACACAGATTCTTTGTAACCACTTTGCTGTTCCTCTTGTCTTGAGTTCCTAAATTAACTATTTCTTTTCTTTTCTTCCTTTTTTTCCTCCCTATATTTGGGAGTGTCACTCTGTTGCCCCAGCCTACAGTGCCATAGTGTTATAGCTCACAGCAACCTCAAACTCCTGGGCTCAAGTGATCCTTCCTTCCTGTAGTCCCAGCTCCCAGGCAGGTGGGAATACAGGCACCTGGCACTATGCACAGCTAGTGTTTTTTTTTTCTATTTTTAATAGAGATGGGTTCTCAGTCTTGCTCAGGCTGGTCTCAAACTTCTGAGCTCAGGTAATCCACCTGCCTCAGCCTCCCAGGGTGCTGAGATTACAGGCATGAGCCACCACACCTGGCCTCTGTTCTCTCATTACCTTTCAAAGTTCTCCTTTGGTTGTGTCTTGTACCCATTTCCAGGGTACATAATTGTCCTTAGGGAAAAACAGGTCTGTACCATCTTTTGCAGATCAGAAGTCTCGTATGTGGCTTTTTATAATGTATTGAGATTTTAATAATTCATGAAAATAATTTTATAAAAGAGTAATTGAATTATTCATTGTGTGGTAAATACATACATTTTAAATTTATTTTAGTTTAGGCCCATTTTAAAGCCTAAATATATATTTATAAATCCATGTGGTTCTCTACCTTCTTCCAGTACTTTCTAAGATTACGGCGTGGTCTCACTACCATTTAGAGAAATAACAATATCAGAGATTTCCAGAATAATGAAGTGTATGAGACTAGATAATGCTGTCATGGAGCTGAGACTCAAGTGCATATCTAACTTGCTGTCTTTGTTCATTTTATGTTGCTATACCTGCATAGTTAGCTTATGGTTTTGGAGGTTGAGAGGTTAAAGAGGATGGTGCCAGCATCTGGTGAGGGCCTTTCTGTTGCATCATGACATGGTGGGAGGCATCATATCCTGAGACAGAGCAAGTGAGCCAGAGAGATCTTGCTTTTATAATAAATTCACTCCCATGACAGTGACATTAATCCATTCATGAGGGCAGAGCCTTTATTAATCCATTAATCTGTTTATGAGGATAGAGGAATTAAGTTTCCAACAAGCAAACTTTCCAGAGACAATTGACTCGATAGCATTAGCTTAATAAATGTTTCTTTCTTTACATTTCAATTTCATAATTTATATACATAGCCTTTGGAAACCCTGTAGAGATGTATTAGAAAATATTCACTTGGAAATCCTCAAGACACATATGATTTTTTTTAACTAGATCAATTTAGTGGAAGTATAATCCCATAAAACATGGCTTGAAGTCATACTTTGCTTGCCTCAAGAAAATGTATTATCAATAAACTTTGAAAAAGCCAATTAATCTTTTTGATTCTCACATTTCTTATCTATAAATTGAAGTTAATATTTATTCCATCATGTCATTGTAATTGTTAGCTATAAAAATACTTCAAAAACAACTAGAATTATTTCTGACACACAAAAGGCACTCAATAATGATACTCAATAATCATATATAATTCTCATTGTTATTATTGACATAATGGTTATGATGATGATATGATCAAAAAGAAAAATAGAACAAAGATAGAAAATGTTCTTCTAAAATATTGAGGCATAGAAATAAAATATTCTAGCCTACCAAATCAGCTGGAGCTAATTATGTCAGTATATATGAGAGATGTGAGAAAACTGGAATGCATAATGAGAAAGGGTGTAGGTTATAATAAATAAAGCAAAAGGAAAAAATAAATTCATAGATTGAAATCAAAATGTTCTCATAAGAATCACTTTCTGTATAAAGGCAGAAAAGGGAAAATCATACAAATTCAAAAAATATAAATTGAATACTTATAAAATATTCAGAAATCTTCAGAAGAAGCAAATCTATAAGAACTACTTGGAAGCTAAGAATGAATTACTCAGCTTTATAAATTGTGGAAAATTCACATAATATCTTGTTAAGTATAAGTCTCCAAGAAAGAAAGGCACCACCATCTTGAAAGAGGTAAAATATTTAGTCAATATTTCCAGTACACAAAAAGCTGAAATGGAAAGACTGATGGAAATGTAAATGGAGAAAGTAACATTCCACATTGGTGGCTGCTGCCAGAGTCATATGCAAATGTCTTGCACCTAATATATACTAAAAATTAAACGGAGCATTAGAAATCATTTCATCTAATTGAGTTATTTTATTGATAAGGAAACTGAAGTTAAGAATGTAAATTGTGGAAAATGTGGTATTTCCCATTGATGCAAATTACTGGGGAAAAGAAAAATAGAACAAAACAAAGCATCTTATTTCTGGAATAAGAGCCACTGATAATATAAATTACAGAAGAACACTTATAGAAATAGCGATATAGATGTATCAATCATGCTGATACATATTCCCAGAAAGTAGACTGGAAATAAATTCTATTCTGAAAGATAAAATTTCCTCCAGGGTACAATCAAGCAAAAAGTAATTTATAGCTACCTATTTGTAAAACAAATAATTTTTTCATGATGTGAAAAATAAATTCTAGCTGATCTATTTTAAATGTTAATTTTTTATACTTATTCATTACTTAGATGCGCTGGTGTGTGCAATACATGGTGGACCCGAAGCATATATAAAAGTGTATGGTCTTTCCTAACAAATAGCTTAACAACTGGTGACAGAAATGATTAATTATAATGTTTAACCCTTATACTATTTCTATAAAAAGACTAAAACAATGCTAAAATGGTGTGTGTGGGGGGGAGCATAGTGAGTAAAAAGGCTGTTCAGAGGAGTTGGTACCCAAGTATGGAATAAAGTATAAATACAGAGTTGGTGTTGGAAATGGAATGAGAAAGTTGTTTCATAATTGAGCAAAAGTACAGAAATATGGAAGTAATTTGTATAAATAACCTCAAAGTTGGGCTGAAGTTAAGGGGACTCAAGCTTCATGGGATTGGAAAGCCATTGGCATTAGAGATAATGCTATAGTTTTAGATTAGAGGCAGTATTTAAAGATGTTTGATGACTTTTTTTTACTTTTATTTATTTATTTATTTATATTTTTTATTGTTAAATCATAGCTGTGTACATTAGTGCAATCAAGGGGTACAATGTGCTAGTTTCATATACAATCTGAAATATTCTCATCAAACTGTTCAATGTAGCCTTCATGGCATTTTCTTAGTTATTCTATGTAGACGTTTGTATTCTGCCTTTAGTTAAGTTTCACCTGTACCCATTCTAAGATGCACCGGAGGTGTGGCCCCACCCATTATGCTCCCTCCACCCTAACCTCCCCACTCCCTTCCCCTTCCTTGGCCCTTTCCTCATAGTCTTGTGCTATAGTTGGGTTATAGCCTTCATGTGACAGCTATAATTTACCTTCATAGTAGGGCGAGTACATTGGATACCTTTTCTTCCATTCCTGAGTTACTTTGCTAAGAAGAATATGTTCCAGCTCCATCCATGTAAACATGAAAGAGGTAAAGTCTCCATCTTTCTTTAAGGTTGCATAACATTTCATGGTATACATGTACCACAATTTGCTAGTCCATTCGTGGGTCAATGGGCACTGGGGCTTCTTCCATGACTTAGCAATTATGAATTGGGCTGCAATAAACATTCTGGTACAGATGTCTTAGTTATATTGTGATTTTTGGTCTTCTGGGTATAAACCTAGTAAAGGAATTATAGGATTGAATGGCAGGTCTATTTTTAGGTCTCTAAGTATTCTCCAAACATCCTTCCAGGAGGAACATATTATTGAGCGTTCCCACCAGCAGTGTAGAAGTGTGCCCCTTTCTCCACATCGACGCCAACATCTCTGATTTGGGGATTTAGTTATGTGGGCTACTCTTACTGGGGTTAGGTGATATCTCAAAGTAGTTTGATTTGCATTTCTCTGATAATTAAAGGGTACAATGTGCTGGTTTCATATACAATCTGAAATATTTTCATCAAACTGTTCTAGTGATGAGCTTTTTTTTATGTGTTTGTAGATCATGCATCTGTCTTCTTTAGAGAAGTTTCTCTTCACGTTCCTTGCTCACCCTGAGATATGATCACGTGTTCTTTTCTTGCTAATACATTTGAGTTCTCTGTGGATTCCGGTTATTACACCTTTTTTGGAGGTATAACCTGCAAATATTATCTCCAATTCTGAGGGCTGTCTGCTTGCTGTACTTACTATATTCTTGGCTGTGCAGAAGCTTTTTTAGTTTGATCAGGTCCCAGTAGTATATTTTTGATACTGCTTCAATTGCCTGGGGAGTCCTCAGAAAATATTCACACAGGCCGATTCCTTCAAGAGTTTTCCCTCCACTTTCTTCAAGTATTTTTATAGTTTCATGTCTAAAGTTTGAATCTTTTATCCAGTGAGAGTCTATCTTAGTGAAAGGTGAAAGGTGTGGATCCAGTTTCAATCTTCTACAAGTTGCCAGCCAGTTCACCCAGCACCATTTGTTAAACAGGAAATCTTTTCCCCACTGAATGCTTTTAATTGGCTTGTCAAAGATCAAATAATGGTAAGTAGCTGGATTCATCTCTTGGTTCTCTATTCTTTTCTAGACATCTACTTCTCTGTTTTTGTGCCAGTACCATGCTGTTTTGATCACTATCGATTTATAGTACAGTCTCAGGTCTGGTAGCATGATTCCTCCTGCTTTGTTTTTATTGCTGAGTAATGTTTTGGCTATTCGAAGTTTTCTGATTCCATATAAAATGAAGTATTATTTTTTAATCTTTAAAATATGACAATGGAGCTTTAATAAAAATTACACTAAAATTATATATTGCTTTGGGTAGTATAGACATTTTAACAATGCTGATTCTTCCCAGCCATGAGCATGGTATGTTTTTCCATTTGTTAACATCTTCAGCTATTTTCTTAAAGATTCATAGTTCTCTTTGTAGAGATCTTTCACGGCTTTTGTTAGGTATACTCCCAAATATTTCATCTTCTTTGGCACTACTGTAAAGGAATAGAGTCCTTGACTGTTTTTTCAGCTTGGTTATTGTTGGTGTATATAAAGGCTACAAATTTATGGGTTTTGATTTTGTAGCCTGAGACATTGCTGTATTCCTTCATCACTTCTAAAAGTTTTGTAGTATAATCCCTAATGTTTTCCAGATATATGATCATATCATCTGTGAAGAGAGAAAGTTTGATCTCTTCTGACCCTATGTGGATACCTTTGATCGCCTTTTCTTCCCTAATTGCAATGGCTAAAACTTCCATTACAATGTTAAAGAGCAATGGAGACAATGGGCAACCTTGCCTGGTTCCTGATCTAGGTGGAAATGATTTCAATTTAACCCCATTCAATATGATATTGGCTGTGGGTTTGCTGTAGATGTCCTCTATTAGTTTAAGAAATGTCCCTTCTATACCAATTTTCTTAAGTGTTCTGATCATGAAGGGATGCTGGATATTATCAAAAGCTTTTCCTGCATCAATTGAAAGAATCATATGGTCCTTATTTTTTAGTTTGTTTATGTGCTGAATTACATTTATAGATTTACTTATAATGAACCAGCCTTGAGACCCTGGGATAAATCCCTCATGGTGTATAATTATTTTGATGCGTTGTTGGATTCTGTTTGTTAGGATCTTATTGAGTATTTTAGCATCCATATTCATTAGTGATATTTGTCTATAATTTTCTTTTCTCGTTGGGTCTTTCCCTGGTTTGAGGATCAAGGTGATGTTTACTTTGTAGAATGTGTTGGGTAATATTCCTTCTTTTTCTATATTTTGGAAGAGGTTTAGTCATATAGGTACTAGTTCTTCTTTAAAGGTTTGGTAGAATTCTGACATAAAGCCATCTGGTGCTGGGCTTTTCTTTTTAGGGAGATTTTGTATAGTTGATGCTATTTCAGAGCTTGATATAGGCCTGTTCAACATTTCCACTTCATTCTGGCAAAGTCTTGGTAGGTGGCATACTTCCAGGTATTGGTTGATTTCTTTCAGATTTTCATATTTCTGAGAGTAGAGTTTCTTGTAGTATTTGTTAAGGATTTTTTTAATTTCTGAGGGGTCTGTTGTTATTTCATCTTTTACCTTTTCTGATTGATGAAATTAGAGATATTACTCTTTTTTTTCCTGGTTAGGTTGGCCAAAGGTTTATCTATTTTATTGATCTTTAAAAAAAACCCAACTTTTGGATTTATTGATCTGTTGTATAATTCTTTTGCTTTCATTTTCATTTAATTCTGTTCTGATTTTGGTTATTTCTTTTCTTCTGCTGGGTTTCGGGTTGGAGTGTTCTTCATTCTTCAGTTGCTTGAGATGTCCCATTAAGTTTTTAACTTCCTCTCTTTTCATTTTCTTCAGGAAGGCTTGCAGTGCTATACATTTCCCTCTTAGGACTGCCTTTGTAGTATCCCAGAGGTTCTGGTAATTCGTGTCATAATTGATGTTTTGTTCCAAAAATTTGGTGATTTCCTTCTTAATCTTGTCTTTAACCCATCTATCCTTCGGCATAAGGTTGTTTAGCTTCCATGTTTTTGTATGGGTATGCAGGTTCTTGTTGTTATTGAGTTCAACTTTTATTCCATGATGATCTTATAAGATGCAAGAAATAATTTCTATTTTTTTTTAATTTTCTGAGGTTTGATTTGTGGCCTAGGATGTGGTTGATTTTCGAGTATGTTCCTTGGGCTTATGAGAAGAATGTGTATTCAGTTTTGTTGGGATGAAATGTTCTGTAGATGCCTGTTAAGTCCAGATGTTGAATGGTTAATTTTAAATCTAAAATTTCTTTGCTTAGCTTCTTTTTGGAGGATCTATCCAGCACTGCTAAAGGGGTGTTAAAATCTTCAACTATTGTGGAACTGGAGGAAATCAAGTTGCTCATGTCTGTTAGAGTTTCTCTTATAAATTGAGGTGCATTCTGGTTGGGTGCATAAATATTAATAATTGAAATCTCATCATATTGAGTATTACCTTTAACAAATATGAAGTGTCCATCCTTATCCTTTCTTATTTCGGTTGGTTTAAAATCTATAGCATCTGCGAATAGGATCGCAATGCCTGCTTTTTTCTGCTTTCCATTTGTCTGGAGTATAGATGACCATCCCTTCACTTTGAGTCTATATTTGTCTTTTAATGTAAGATGCGATTCTTGTATGCAGCAGATATCTGGCTTGAGTTTTCATATCCAGCCAACTAGTGCCTGTTTAGAGTGCAATTTAAACCATTCACATTAATTGAGAATATTGATAAGCCTTTCGAGAATCCGGTGGACATTTTTAATCCATTTGTGACTGCGGAAGTTGGAATTTGATCAAAATTTTCTGGGTGTGTTTACTTTTGTGGTGGAGGATTACTCTGGTCTTTATAGAGCATAGGTCTGAGAATATCCTGGAGAGCTGGTTTAGTTATGTCAAATTTCTTCAACATGTGAATGTCATTGAAGCATTGAATTTCTCCATCATAAATGAAACTCAGTTTAGCTGGGTAAAGGATCCTGGGTTGAAAGTTATTTTGTTTTAGGAGATTAAAAGTCGATGACCATTGTCTTCTAGCTTGAAACGTTTCATCAGAGACATCTGCAGTTATTGTAATATTTTTACCCTTGTAGCTTTTGTCTGGCTGCTTTCAGAATTTTCTCCTTCATATTAACTTTAGTAAAATTGATTATGATGTGTCTGGGGGATGTCTTATTTGGGTTGAGTCGTGCTGGAGTTCTGAAACTGTCTGCCATCTGAATTTCAGAATCTCTTGGCATGTCTTGAAAGTTCTCCTTCAAAATCTCATGGAGATGAGACTCTGTGCCTTGTGAAGTCACTTCATCACTTTTGGGGATCCCTATAAGTCAAATATTCATTTTCTTCGAATTATCCCAGAGTTCTCTGAGAGAGTGATCTGTTTTTGCCCTCCATTTTTCTTCCTCTTTGAGAGTTTTGGAGTGTTTGAAATCTTTGTCTTCAATGTCAGAAATCCTTTCTTCTGCTTGCTCCATTCTGTTGCTGAGGGATTCTAATGTGTTTCTCAGATCTTTGAGGGCTGCAACTTCTTGTCTCAATGTGTCAAAATCTTTGGTCATTTGGTCTTTGAATTCGTTGAATTCTTGAGATATCTTTTGGGTTTCTGATTGGAATTCTAATTTGATCTTATTTGCTATCCAGATTCTGAATTCAATTTCTGACATCTCAGCTATTTGTTTGTGCATGTGATCTTGTGCTGTGTCTGCCCCATTGATCCTTGGGGGTGTTGATCTACTCTGATTATTCATATTGCCATAGTTTTTCTGTTGATTTTGTGTCATGATTGTTTTTCACCATTGCCTCTGGCCATCCTCAGAGTTGAGGAGGTGTAGGGAGTGACCCTGTGTAGTTCCTCTGGGGCTGCCCCAGCCAGGGAGTTCTGATTGTGGAAGCAGCTCCGGATTGTGACACACCCGGATCCAGCAACAGTGCAGGAGGTGGTGCGCATGTTTCTGGGACTGTCTGGCACCCAGTGACTTTGGCACAGAGAGCCCAAGGCTCCAGAAGTCTCTGGCCAGGAGAAGGGCTCTGTGCAGAGGCAGGGAGGGCTCTGGAGGGCACATGGCTACCAGAGTTTTTGGCCAGATGAGTGGGCTGGTTTGGAGGCTGGGAGGGTACAGGAAGGAGGTCACAAGGTTGTGTGGCTCCCACAGTTACTGGTCAAGGCATGCGGAAGCCCAGAGGGCACGGGTCATGGGTCAGGGTTTGTGCGCAGCTCTTATGGAGGTCCGGGTGGCCCCAAGCCTAGGAGTTTGAGGTTGCTATGAGCTGTGATGCCACAGCAATCTACCCAGGGCAATAGCCTGAGGCTCCAGTCTGTCAAAACCGGCCTCACTCTGCCTCTGAGGGTTAAGGCTGTAAGGCATTTCAGTCCCTGCCTTTAGGCTGCTCAGTCACTAGGTTACTAGCTCCCACCTGATCCTTGCTCTGCGACCCTGAGGGTGGAGCTTGCCAGGGCAATTCTCTCACAATGGCTCCCTGTGGCCCACAGCCGAACACTATTAGCTCTGTCCAGCTCAGCGGCTCGGTCTGGGTCACTAGACAATGCCCAAAGTTCTCCACACTCCTGCTCAAGCTCTCCCCAAGGCAGTTCAACTGTGTGCCAAGTCTAAAAACAACTGAACAGTTCACAGGTAAGGCCTTTCCATTTTGCAGTCTCACTGCTGCTTGTACTTATGGCTGCCGGCAGGATTAGGTCGATCCAACACACGCAACCACTTTCCAGTTTTCCACTGTTTTTGTCCTCCTCTTGGGTTCCAGAAGTCCCTTGCTGACTCCCTGTATCTTCAAAGGGATGATTATAGGCAGATCCCACTATCCAGAGATGCCTGGAGTCTTATCTCTCCAGGCTCACAGTGCCCAGTTGCAGGGAAGCTGTTACTCGGCCGTCATTTTGGATTGTTCCTCTTGATAGCATTTTTAAGACTTAAGATTCATCCTAAGTACAAAGGATGGCCATAGACGGTTTGTGAATAAGAAATGGCAATATGATTTTGGTTTTGGAGGACAGGTGCCAGCTACATAATAAATTGATTGGGTTGGTAGTAGAAGAAAAAAATGAATCTTTTTAGAAGTCTACAGAACAATTCTGAAAGGATGCAGGAATGATGAAGATTTAAATTCAAATAGTTTTTACAGGAATAAATTGGAATTTGTGGCAAATGACATCATGAAGAAAATAAAAATAAAATGCACAGAATGGGAAAAATATATGTAAATATGTTAAGGGACTTGTATGAAAAATATGTAAAGAACACTTCAAATATAATAATAATAAAATAATTAACCAAATAAAAATAGTAAAAATAATCTAAATAGAAATTTTTCCCCAAAGGATATGCAAATTGCCAATAAACAGGTGAAAAGATACTCTGCATGATCAGCCATTATAGAAACATAAATTAAAACCACCATCAACAAGATAATACTTCATTCTCATCATCATGGCTGTAATAAAAAAGGAAATAATAAGTTTTGATGAAGATGTGAAGAAAATAGTATCTTTGTACATTGATGATGGGTATTTAAAATAGTGCAACTTTTTGGAAAAACATTTTGGCAGTTCTTCAAAACATTAAATGTAGAATTACCATATGACCCAGCACTTCCAATCCTAGGTATATATTCAAGAGGTATAAGACATATGTCCACACACACTTGTACACAAATGTTCATAAAAGTATCAATCATCAATCAGAATAGCTAAAAAACATAATTAAAAACCAAAATATCCACCAATTGATGGATTAAAAAATGTGGTAAATATATTCATGCATGCATGGAATTTTGTTTGGTAAAAAAAAAAGTGAGAAGTATTGATACAACATGGAAACAATATTGAAAACATCATGTCACATGGAAGAAGAAGCAGTTAAAAAAGACTGAATAGTGTATGATTCCATTTATATAAATTGTCCAGAAGAAGCAAATCTATAGAAACTGAAAGTAGATTAATTTTCCAAGGAAAAGAGGAGTTGTGGTGGGAATAGAATGACTACTAATGAATATTGTTTTTTGGGAGGGATGAAATGTTACAACTAAAATTGATTGTGATGATTGTTACACAACTCTGTAAACATACTAAAAGCTATTGACTTTTACATTCTAATTAGATGAATTGTATAATATTTTAATTAAATCTCCAATGAAACTATTTTTAAAGGGAGTAGGTGGATTGAGTAATATTTAAGGGTTAAAATTAGCAGAATCAATAATTCATAAATGTATAGTGTTAATGAATAAAACTGTCAATAAAATTTTATCCTCCAATTAATCCTTTCTATGACTCTGGTCATGGCATTGCCACTATCTCTAATCACATGCAATGCCATGTTTGGGGAGAAAATATAAATTTCATTTCAGACATCTAGAGTTGAAGTCCCTCACTGTCACTCATTACAACAACAACTTTGGAGAAGTGCTAGAATAACTGAATATTCACAAATGGAATAATACAACCAGATCCCTATCTTTCACCATATACAAAAATCAATTCAAAATAGATTAAAGAGTTAAAAGTAAAACCTGAAACTATAAAATTACTAGATCAAAATATCCTATCCCTAGGGGATTAGGTCTTTAATGTTGGTCTGGACAAGGATTTTTGGGAATAAGAATCCAAAATCACAAGCAACAAAACCACAAGTAGATAAGTGGGATTACATCAAACTAAAAAGCTTCTATACAACAAAATAAACTGAGTGGGAGAAAATATTTGCAAACTATGCACTTCAGTTAGAATGGTTATTTCCCAAAAGACAAAAAATAACAAACACTGGCATGAAGGTGGGTAAGTGAGAACCTTTAGATACCATTGGTAGGAATGTTCTAATGTACAGCCAATATGGAAATAGTATAAAGGTTCCTCAAAAAATTAAAAATAGAACCACTAAGATTTATTTTAACTGTTATCCCATTGATTCATTGATTTATATATTTTAAAATTTGTTGACATTTTTAGTGTCCTAGAAGTCTGCTTATTATGTAGAATCTTTAATGGGCACTTGAGAATAATGTATTGTCCCCTCTTTGTGGTTAAAATGTTCCATAAATATCCATTAGGTCGTACTGGATGATGGTATTATTCTAAGTTTTCATCTACTTTTTAAAAATCAGTTAGTAAGAGTGGGCTATTGATTTGGTAAACTATAATTGTTGATTTATCTGTTTAAAAATTTTTTTCTAACAGTTTTTGCTTCATATATTTTAAAACAATTTTTTAATGACTAAAAATTTAGGATAGTTATATATTTTTTATGAATTAAACACTACATAATGATACAGTATCCCTCATATACCTGACAATGTTTATTCCATTAAATCTACTTTGTTATTAATTTAACCATGTTACTTTTTTATTATTAATATTTACATTAAACATATTTTTCCATCCTTCTATCTTTATTCGACTTATGTCTTGACATTTAAATTGGGTTTCACATAGCAAATATTTAGGTCTTGCTTTCTTATTCAATCTGAAAATTTCTTATTTTTAATTGAGAGTGTTTAGAGCATCCACATTTAATGTAATTATTGATATGATTAGACTGAATTCTATTTTTGCAAGTTTTTTTCTATTTATCCCATTTGTTCTTTGTTCCTTTTTTTTTTCTCTTTATATAGCATCTTTCGGATTAATTTTCTTTCCATTCCACTTATTTCTATTATTGTCTTACTAGATATGTGACTCTTTAATTTTTTATGGTAACAATTTATCAACATTACCACCACCATCAGCATTTTTTAGTCAGACTATTTTGATTTTGTTGGCAGTAACCTGTCTTCTGCATTGTAAAATACATGACAGCATTTCTAGATACTAACCCTACTTGCATTTCTCTGAACATTTTGAATGTCTGTTATTATTTTTTTTTAATGAATTTTGGAAAATTTTTTGTCTTTATTTTATTTTTTTCTCTTTTCTCTTGTTTGAATTCTAGAGACATGTTTTCTGTATGCTATGTTTCCATTATTTTGTTATGTTTTATTATATTCTTTTCAGTCTCTTGTTAGTGTAAAAAATTTTCAGTGCATATAATCTCTATGGATTTATCCCTAAATTTTCTGATTTTTCTTCAGCCATTTACTATCAGCTGATATTCTATTTATGGAATAATTTATCTCACATAAGATGAGGGGGGTTTCCTAAAATTTCCATTTGGCAATTTCTTTTCATTTCCATCCTTTGCTAGATTTTTTATTTATTCATTAATATTTTCCAGATATTTTAACTTTGTTCTTTAAAAATATTAGAGTTACTTAAAAAGTTCTGACATAATCTGATATATCATCATCTCTGAGATGGTTTTTATTGTTGATTTATTTTTACAGTATGCTGTATTTTTTTCTTTTTTTTTTTTGCTTTTTACTGTGCTTTGAAATGTTTATTAATTATTATAAAAGAACAATAGAGGCCTAAAAGAACTAGAATTTATAGTAGAAGTGCATATGATTCTTCATCTGGCAGCCATTAATATAGTGGGTTCAGTAAATTAGCAGGTGTCTGAGACTGATATTTTTAGCTATAGTTACCTTCAGTGCAGCACAGACTCCAGTTTCATTCAGCACTGAGGAGTTAGTCTCAATATCCATGCTCTGCCATAAGCTTTCAACATCTCTGAATGTTTGTACCAAATAAGGCTCTCTCTCTCCTTCCACACTTTTGATACTCTACCTTTAGCAGGTTATGGTTATTATTCTTGTTACTTGGTGGAAGGGGATTATGTCAGTCTTGTGGGGGCTGAGATTGGGGAAAGGTTCTCTGTTCTCTTGTGTCAGCCTCAGGTAGGCCCATGTTCCTAGAGATTCTTTTGTCTGAATTCCTGGCCCTTTTTCCTCAATGACAGCCAAACTCTGCCTGTGTGTTTTGAGTACTTGGCTGGAGATAGCTTCTCACACCACCACCTTCTCACACCACCTTAGAGGTAATAAACCTCTAAGCTGTCCAAGAACTGAGAAGCAGATGTCTTGTTTAGACAGAACCTGAGTTATGCAATTTATCACAAGCGTATGCCTAGGCCCTCAACATTGGCTTTATTCTTGCACTTACTTTATCGTCTCCTCCTTTCTGAGAATTCGAGTATGGAACCTGAGGTATAAGTAAATTCATAACACTTTGGAATTCCACTAAGAGCTGTCATATCTAACACCTTCCCATTATTGAAAAAATACATATTAAAAGATAAAATATGGAATAATATTATACTAGTTTTCTGGAATTTAAAAGTCGTTTTAAATTCTAGTTACATCCAAGTGTGTATGAATCATTGGATAAATCAATATCTTGGAATACAGTTTCCTCATTTTCAGCGTAATTCAATTAGAAAATCAGGTACAGTTTTGTGCAAGTCACTGTGTTGATCCAAAGATGAATGAAATGCAATATTTTCCCCCAAAGGAGTTTGCACTCCAACCTCAGGAATAGTTGATCAATATCCAAGGTCCTTTTATGCTCAAAATTTTTTTGATTCAACATTCTCGTGTTCAAGGAAAATAAAATCCTTAGTTTAAAAAATAAATAAAATCATTTAACCACACTAGATAATATTTGAAGTTAATAATAAAATATTGTCTAATTCAGCCTGACAGAATTCTATTGATTTCAGCGTATATGAGAAATTTGATTTTTGCTCCTTTTGTCTTCTTTGATTAATAGAATACCTCGGCTTATCCAAAGATTCAGTCATCCAAGAGGCTTCTGTGTATTCCACTTTAAATAAATTGGAAGTTTTGTTCCAATGAAACTTGGCTTAAATAAAAGGATCTCTAAAAGTTAATTTTGAATACAATACCTTCAGAATTCAGATAATAAATACTTTTAGTATATTTAGATACATTTCACAAAACCTATCATGTCTCAAGACTCACTTTAGTTTGAAATGGAATGGAATAGAAAGTGTTGTGAACAATCAAGTTTATTTCTTTTTCTACAACTTTTGTAAGATTTTATTTTATTTGTTGTAGTTTGTCTTAAAATGTTATAATAATACATACTAAAATGACAACTACTCTGGTTAAATGCTTATAACTGCTTATAATGCCTTTAAATGTAATTCTTACCTTAGGTAAATAAATTTTATGTGTATATATATCAATAAAATAGCATCCTATTTCATTAAAAATAATTTCAATGACTATGTATTGCTGATGAAATTATCTGTAAATTATAAAACTTGTGTATAAGTGTGTGTTTGGAGAGAAAGTGTATGTATGTGTGTCTAGATATCTATCAATGTATCTTAACTCTGCCTACCTTGAGAGTACCTGAAGATATTAGTTTTTTTGTTTTTTATTTGTAGAGGCAGAGTCTCACTTTATCGCCCTTGGTAGAGTGACGTGGCGTCACACAGCTCACAGCAACCTCCAACTCCCGGGCTTAGGCTATTCTCTTGCCTCAGCCTACGGAGTAGCTGGGACTACAGGCGTCCGCCACAACACCCGGCTATTTTTTTGTTGCAGTTTGGCCAGGGCTGGGCTTGAACCCACCGCCCTCAGTAGATAGGGCCAGCGCCCTACCCACTGAACCACAGGTGCCGCCTGATATTAGTTATTTTTTAAACTTCACAGAATTTTTTCCCCCCTAACACCAACATATTCTAACACCAACTGAGTTTCCCCTGTTTCCTTTCAATTCTGATGTTAACTACCACAGGTCTAAGGGCTCAGTTCCACATGCCCTCAGGTCAAACATCAGTCACAAGTTCCAAGCCATCCACACTGCTGAACAACTGCTATTAATTAGGTGCCACCAAGACCTCCTGCTAAGTGTTGATAATATGCTAGAACAGTTCACATAACTCAGGAAAGCACTTTACTATTTTTACCAGTTTATTGTAAAGAATAAACCTAAAGAGCCAGATGAAGAGGCACTGGGAGTTCTGAGGACAGGAACTTCTTACCCCATAAAGTTGATGAGTGCTCCTGACACATGAATGTGTTTGCCAACTCAAAAATTTGTCACAACCTGTTGTTTTGTGGTCTCTGTGGAGGCATGATTGACTAAATCATATGCCATTGGTCATTGATTCAATCTCCAGCCCCTCTGTTCTCCATGGGGCTTGGAGGTGGGTCTGAAGGTTCCAAGCTTCTAATCAAGGGTTGGCCTTTATGGCAATCAATGGTGATCCTGAAGGTATCTAGGGTCCCAGACTACCAAGTGTGCATCTTAGAACAAATGATGCCTCTTTCACCCTTATCATTTGAGAAATCCCAAGGGTTTTAGGAGATCTGTGCTGGGAACTGGGGACCAAGAACAAAACCAAATATTTTTCTATGATTTCATATTCTCTATATTGTTTTCTTAAAATTATATTGGTTTCTTAAAATTTTATGTATCTATACCTATATATATGTATATCTATATCTATATCTATGGCTTTTGTAAAAGCAAAAATGATTTTAACTTATAACATCTATTTAGCAATATGTAAATGTAGCTTGGGGGAGGTAGAGAGGCTGATCGCTCATGGGGGCGTCCTGCCTTAACCCAGGGGAAAGGACACAGACAGCCATCCTTGGGAGCTCATCAAGACCACCGAAGATAAAAGGAGCCCAGAGGTGCCCTAAATAGGGCCAAGTTGCTAAGCCCTTTAGCAGAGCTAAATCCTTCAAACACACGATCAGCAGTTTAGATTAGGGCTTGGCCTACATGAATGAAACTGGTTTTCCCCTCCCCCTTTCTAAATGCGCTATCAGCCATTTGTTAATGACCCTTTACCCTATATTCCCTATGTTTCCGTTTACCCAGCCTTTCCTTCTAACCAATCTTCCTGGCGACTTGGGATTCTTCTAACTCTGTCTTGTGGCATCTTTGCATTTTGCATATACAGCTTTGTGTTGGTGATCAATAAAAGGTCTGAGAGGTCAGGAAGTCCTTTCACTGATCCAATATGCTGCTGAGGTGTGCAAGTCAATGTGTGCCTTTTTCCAGGCCTCTCAGACTGTATATATTAAGCTTCTGTGGAATCTCGAGAATGTTTCCCCCAGCCTCTTTTCCACTGTTGACTCTCAACCTAGGTTGGGATTTGTGAAGAACCCTGACAGTAGCCTTCATATAAAATACTTGTTTGCTTCAGTGAATGACTCTGAACCAAAGTATTTCTTAAGGAATGTTTAAAATTTATCAGGAGGCCTTCCATGCAGATTGAGAGGTTTTTGTGATCTCTTATATGGAATAATTTGGGGAGCACAAAGCTACCGCATGCTCACTCCTACCTCATTTTTACCATTACCACTGTCCTTGCCACAGAGGTTGAATTACCAAATAATACTCATAATTTACATAACAAGGATTTGTCTTTAAGTTATTTTCCCCCAGGTGGCGCCTGTGGCTCAGTAGGTAAGGCGCCGGCCCCATATACCGAGGGTGGCGGGTTCAAACCCGCCCCGGCTGAACTGCAACCAAAAAATAGCTGGGCATTGTGGCTGGCGCCTGTAGTCCCAGCTACTCGGGAGGCTGAGGCAAGAGAATCACCTAAGCCCAGGAGTTGGAGGTAGCTGTGAGCTGTGTGATGCCACGGCACTCTACCGAGGGCCATAAAGTGAGACTCTGTCTCTACAAAAAAAAAAAAAAAATTATTTTCCCCCATGGTATAGTATGTAAAAGGAACATGAACACTTAAAATAAACCTTGAAAAGCTATATAGTCTCAATATTTGTATCTCCACAAAATTCATAGGTTGCAATCCTAACCCCCAAGGTGATGGTATAAGGGGATATGGTCTTTGGGAAGGGATTAGATGTCAAGGGTAGAGCCTTCATTGTACGAGACTGTGCACCAAGCTTGTGAAAGTGGTCACCAGTTCTTGAGGAAGGCGCTGGGAGTGAGAATGTTTCCTAGCTGGCATGGAGATGTTTGACTGCCTGGAGACAAACTCTCAAGCAACTGCATGCAATAATGATATAACAGTAGCTCATTAGCAAGCAGGTATTGTACATTGGACATTTGTGGTGCAGCAGGGTGGGAGTAGAGCCCGGGGAGAAAAAACATGTAGTGATCATTAAGCACATGGCTCCAGTACATGGATCCCCCACACCTGTTGTATTAAGGCTTGAATAAAAGGCCACAACAGAGGTTACTCAGGACTCTCCCTGGAGGTATGGGAAGCCTACCTCTTTCAGGCATTTATACCTTCAATCCGTGGTCCCAGCTGTTTTTATTCACATGCTGATGCGTTGCCACAATGGGCACCAACACTTCATGAATGGGATTAATGCACTTAGAAAGCCCAGGGGAGCATGTTTTTCCCTTGTAGCGTGTGATGAAAATATGAGAAAGTGCCATATATGAAAGAGAGCAAGCCTTGACCAGATACCAAATCAACCAGCACCCTGATCTTAAACTTTCCAACCTCTAGAACTGTGAGTCACAAACCCCCCAGTATAAGGTATTATTTGTTACAAAGACAAAAGGCAAAATAATTCTGTAGAAAATCTCACAAATGTCAAAAGGATTTTTTAATGATTTGTTTTGTTTTTTATCTATACTCAATGAAAAATCTCCTAAAAATAAGAATTTTTTGACTTTTGTCTGGTAAGCTTCTACTCCATCTGTGTGGTGGCTCTTAGATCTCAACAGTGAAAAATCAATCTAGCCCCTTTCAGATGTTCTCAGTTATGGCTCTACCCAGTGAATATAGTCAACAAAACAAAACTTTGGATCTCAAACAACAAGCTATTTTTCCCTCTTAAAAGGCAGGAACAGGGCTAAAGTGTGATTATTCATAGTTTTTTTTTTGTTTGTTTTTCTATTTCTTTTTTTCTTTTCTATTTCATTTACGATTAATAGGAGGGTACAAATGATTAGATTACATTGTTTGTGTATGTTAGTAAAATTCAAATTGTAGTTGAACCCTTCATCCAAGTGGTGTGCTATATACCCTTATGTTGGACCCATTAGGTAAGAGCTTACTAATCTCCTTCCTTCCTTCCTGCTCCACTTTCCCTCTTCTCTTTCCCCCGTACATGAATTTAACTTTGTTTTTCTCTTATGTGGGGGCGTAGTTGTTTATTTTTTGTTTTCAGATTAGTATTGTCTACATTAAATACTTGCTTTTCCATTCTTGTGATACTTTACTAAGAAGAATGTTCTTCAACTCCAGCCAAGTAAATACAGAAGATGAAAAGTCTCCATCATTTTTTAAGGCTGAACAATATTCCACAGTATACATATACCACCATTTATTAATCCGTTCTTGAGTTGATGGGCACTTAGTTTGAATCCAGGTCTTGTTGATTATGAATTGATCTGTGATGAATGTCCTAATACAAATATCCTTATGGTAAAATTTTGTTTCCTCTTCTTTCTTTATTCTTTCTACTCCATACCCACTAATGGCATTGCAGGATCAAATGGAAGATCTACTTTTACCTCTGTGAGGATTCTCCATATTTCTTTCCATAGAAGTTGTATTAGTTTGCATTCTCACCAGCAGTGTGAAAGTGTTCCCTTCTCTTCACATCCACACCAGCATTTGCAACTTTGGGACTTTGTGATATGGGTTATTCTTACTGGCATTAGGTAATAGCTCAGGGTGATTTTGATTTGCATTTCCCTGATGTTTAGGGATGGTGAATGTCTGTTCATGTGTTTTTTGGCCATTTGTCTTCTTCAGAGAAGGTTCTGTTCATGTCACTTGCCTATTTATAAATGAAATTGTTTGCTCTTGTTTTGGTGATTACTTTGAGTTCTCGGTAGATTCCAGTTATCAGCCTTTTTTCAGAGTCATACTGTGCAAATATCTTCTCTCAATCTGAAGGTTGTCTGTATGCTTTAGTTGTTGTACACTTAGCTGTGCAGAAGCTTTTTAGTTTGATCATGTCTCATTCATTTATTTTTGATGTCACTGCAATTTCTAAGGGGGTCTTCTTTATAAAATCTTTTCCCAGGCCAATGATAAGAGTTTTACCCACATTTTGTTCTAGAATTTTTATCATTTCATGTCTTAAACTTAAATATTTTATCCAGGCAGAGTCGATTTTTATAAATGGTGAGAGGCATGAGTTTAGTTTCAGTCTTCTATGTGTGGCTAACCAGTTCTCCCAGATGGTTTTACACAAGAATTGTTCCAAATATTCAAAGAGAAGCTTGGATCCATACTGCAGAACCCATTCTAAAACATATAGAAAGAAGAAATCCTCCCCAACATGTTCTGTGAAATAAACATCATCCTGATACCAAACCAGGAAAGGACTCAACAAAAACTGAAAACTATATACCAGTATCATTAATGAATATTGACACAAAAATATTCAATAAAATCCTAGTAAACAGAATACAGTTATATATATATAACTGTATACATGATGTGTATATATATATATACACATCATGATCACATGGGCTTTATCACTGGGAATCAAAGTTCACTCAACATATGTAAATCCATAAATATAATTCACCTCATAAATAGAAGCAAAAACAAAGATCATATGATCCTTTCAATAGATGCAGGAAAAGCATTCAACAAAATTCAGCATCCTTTTCCTGACAAGAACACTCAAGAATATAGGCATAGATGCAACCTTTCTTAAACTGGTAGAAGCCATCTACAACAAAACCATAGCCAATATTGTACTGAATGATGTAAAACTGAGAGCTTTTCCACTTAGAACTGGAATAAAAAATGATGTCCACTATCACCACTGCTATTCAACTTAGTGCTGGAAGTGCATTCTAGCCAATGCAATCAGGCATAGGAGGATATCATGGGTATTAAAGGGGAATGGGGAGGTCAAACTTTCTTTGATGATGATATAATCTATACTTAGAAAACCCTAGAGGCTCAACCACAAGGCTCCTGGAAGTGATCAAAGAATTCAGTAATGTCTCAGGAGACAAAATCAATGGTCACAAATCAGTAGCCTTTGTCTACTCTAATAACAGTCAAGCTAAGAATCATATCAAAGACCAATATCTTTCACAGTGGCTTCAAAGAAAATGAAATATCTGAAAATATATATAGATTCAAACAAAGGACATGAAGGATGTCTATAGAGAGATCTATGAAACCCTGAGAAAAGAAATAGCAGAAGATGTTAATAAAAGGCAACAACAGGCATTTATTTCTCACAGTTTCCTGATGCTGGAAGTCTGAGGTTGAGGAGCCACGAAGGTGGGGACATTGCTTACTGGCTTACAGACAGCAGTCTTCTGGCTATAGCCTCATGTGGCCGATAGAGGGAGCTCTCGTTCCTCTTCTTTTTCCCACAGATGGAAGGGCACTAAATCACAGTAACAGGGCTTCACGCTCATGGCTGGGAAGAAACAACATTTTTAAAATGTCCATAATATTCAAAATTATCTACATATTTAATGCAGTACCCATCAAAGTACTAACTTCATACTTTGAAGAACTTGAAAAAATAATACCAAATAAAAAAAAAAAAAAGAAACCCAATCACCAACACAATTCTAAGAAATAAGAACAAATCTGGAGTCATCATGCTACCAGACTTCAGGTTATACTACAAGTTTACAATGATCAAAATAGCATGGTACTGGCGCAAAAACAGAGATATAGACCTGTGGAATAGAATAGAGAAACCAGAGATGAACCTAGCCACATATCATTTGTTTGATCTCTGGTAAACCAAACACAAGCATACACTGGGGAGAAGCGTCCCTATTCCATAAATGGTGCTGGGAAAACTTGTTAGCCACATATAAAAGACTGAAACTGGACCCACACCTCTTTATTTCTTTTCAATTGTTATTTTAATGTCAAAATTAGATTAAGATAGCACAAGCTTTAGTTAAGCTCAAAAGTTTAGTTACATTAAAATTTACATTTGGGAAATGAATTTGCTTAATTCTGATGACAAAAAATAAAGACATAATTTTGCCCTCAAAAAAACTCAAAATCTATTAGAGATTTTGGCAAAATAACATAAACATAATATTAATATTGAGGGAATAAAGAACACAAACTGATACCATGCATCAGTTTCATAACTTATAAGATAAAGTTATAAGATTACTTGCTCCTTAGGAAAAACACTGGACGATATTGGTCTGGGGAAAGACTTCATGAAGAAGACTGCCATGGCAATTGCAACAACAACAAAAATAAACAAATGGGACTTCATTAAACTGAAAAGCTTCTATACAGCCAAGGAGACAACAACCAAAGCAAAGAGACAACCTACACAATGGGAAAGGATATTTGCATATTTTCAATCAGACAAAAGCTTGATAACCAGGATCTATAGAGAACTCAAATTCATCCACATGAAAATAGCCAACAATCCCATATATCAATGGGCAAGAGACATGAATAGAACCTTCTCTAAAGAAGACAGACAAATGGCTAACAAACAGATGAAAAAATGTTCATCATCCCTATATATTAGAGAAATGCAAATCAAAACCACCCTGAGATACCATCTAACCCCAGTGAGAATGGTCCACATCACAAAATCTCAAAACTGCAGATGTTGACGTGGATGTGGAGAGAAGGGTACACTTTTACACTGCTGGTGGGACTGCAAACTAGTACAACCTTTCTAGAAGGAAGTATGGAGAAACCTCAAAGCACTCAAGCTAGACCTCCCATTCGATCCTGCAATCCCATTACTGGGCATCTACCCAGAAGGAAAAAAATCCTTTTATCATAAGGACACTTGTACTAGACTGTTTATTGCAGCTCAATTTACAATCGCCAAAATGTGGAAACAGCCTAAATGCCCACCAACCCAGGAATGGATTAACAAGCTGTGGTATATGTATACCATGGAATACTATTCAGCTATTTAAAAAAATGTAGACTTTACATCCTTCATAATAACCTGGATGGAAGTGGAAGACATTATTCTTAGTAAAGCATCACAAGAATGGAGAAGCATGAATCCTATGTACTCAATTTTGATATGAGGACAATTAATGACAATTAAGGTCATAGTGGGGGAAGGAAAAGCAGAGAGAGGGAAGAAGGGAGAGGGGTGGGGCCTTGGTGTGTGTAACACCTTCTGGGGGCAAGACATGATTGCAAGAGGGACTTTACCTAACAAATGCAATCAGTGTAACCTGGCTTATTGTACCCTCAATGAATCCCCAAAAATAAAAAAAAATAAAAATGGAAGAAAAAAAAAAAGATTACTTGCTTTATACTAATTAGACTACTTATGGGAAGAAACAAAAGATAATTAAATTTTGCTTTCTGAAAGAGACTAGACAAAGATTTACAGGATAAGAAGTTCTGTGAGAGGACAAGAACTGAGAAACTGGAAACAAAAGGGGCCATTCATCTCTTCTGTGTGAGTAGAAAGTCACTGTCGGCAAGAGGTAGAAGAAGCTAGTGAGGCTGGACCTGGTTAAGCCAAAAGATAGCAGACCTGGTAATCCAGGGTGATGTGACAAGGGTAGAGGTCAATCTATTCATACATGGCCTTGACAACTGTTAAGATTCACTAGGAATAGTTTTTTTTTTTTTTTTGAGACAGAATTTCACTTTGTCACCCCTCAGTAGAATGCCCTGGTATCATAGTTCACAGCACCCTCAAACTCTTGTACTCAAGTGATCCTCTTGCCTCAACCTCCCAAATAGCTAGGACTATAAGCTCTTGCCACAACACTGGGTTATTTTTAGATACGGAGTCTCTCTCTGGCTCAGGCTCATCTGGAATTCCTGAACTCAAGCAATCTGCCCGCCTTGGCCTTCCAGAGTGCTAGGATTACAGATGGGAGTGACGGCACCTGATCCTAATTGGGAATAGTTGACAGGAAGAGAGTTATTTTGTATATTCACATGTTTAGCTTCATATGGTCATGGCAAGTGTCAGATCATTTTACCCTCATATTTCCTCAGTTTTTTTTTTTTTTTTTGAGAAGTTCATTGGTAAATTGGCTTAAATAATTTCAACAGTACCAAGAAAGGCACTCCTCAACACACACACACACACACACACACACACACACACACACACACACACACACACAAACCTAGACACAAGACAAAACAAAAAAATTAGCTAAACAAAAACTCTTTGCATATGGTCTTTGCACAAAGTGATTTGTTTCCACAGTGGATTATGAGAATGTTTATTTGTATTATAAACCCAAATTATCAAGACTACTGAGAAGAAATTGTGACTTCAAAATCTGGAGCAGCCAGCACAGCTGTGAAGCCAAGTTTGTGGGGCTTATTAGGGCAGCAGCTGGCCTTGAGCTGAACAAAAAGATAATTCCAGTTCTTTGGAGGAAAGAATACAATGAGAAGCACAGCCTAATCTTTACTTGGTGAAAGTGATACAAGAGAATAACTTTAAAAAAAATCACTAAGTGATCAGAACTTTAAATAACAATGTCATGTTAAGGCAGTCTGCAAAGTTCATGTTCTTCATCTCCCCCACGCTCATTACTGTCATTCACAGAACACTGTTAAGTCAAATTTTGGGTTTTCATTGCTTTTTAAGATGGGCAGTACAGTAACTTAAATTGTATTTCAATGTTTTGAGAAAATTTAATTTAAAATAATGAAAACAAATAAGGTCGAACTTTATGGCATAACCTTTAGGAAAAAGGAATTAGGGGATCTGGCATTTCCTATGTGTTCCTGATATTGAACCTTAGGGCAAAATGCTGAGAACAGACTCTGGGAGAGGGAAGCAGAAAGTCCTTGATAAAGATGTATTAAAGTTTCCCTTGGTTCAGTGATCCCTCTAAATGTTCTGTTGCAGGATATTTCTGCCTTAGGCTGATTATCAGAGGGGTTCTGAAAAAATTAAAGTATCCCTATGTGATTTTAAAAATGCCATGGAGTATGATATATAAGAACTGGGGTGGTTTTATAAAATCCTGCATCTCGGATAAAGCTTTATGCATTGTCTCAGACCTCTCTTTTCTAAATCCTATCTGTTTTTCTCCTATGATATTAGTACCATTTCTCTACCTACTTTCCTCCTGTCAGGACCCTTATGCTTACTTGAAAAAAATTAGTATAAACACAAAAATATGAATTTAATTCTTTCAAAGAAGTAATACAATTCAAAACATTTGTATTTATATAAATGGGATTTATCCATTTCATTGAAGTGTATGAGCAGCTTCGTCATTTTTGTGAGAATCTGATGTTTGTGTATATGTGGAAGGCTGATTGTATGTTGCGTCAGGGTATGACAAAGATTCTAAATACTAGCTGATAGCCAATAAACCTACATCCTAAACAGAACAGAGCAAGAGGAGATTATTCCAGGACCCAGAAGATCTCCCGTGCTAATAGCACATACTAAATGTATTAGGCAAACTTCTCATAAATATTAGTCAACATAGGATAAGTACACAAGATAATTATATGTGTATATTATGACATATACAAGGTCTCACAGTTAAGTTCATGAACTCATCTTGAAAAAGTGGTACATACCTCATTGCTGAATATTACTACCATCATTTTCAAAGTACTCCCTATGAGAAGCTATGCACTGATGCTACGATTTAGTCAACCCTTCAAAGCAGTTTTGGAACTTTTTTGCTGGTCATCAGAGCTGTTTTGTAGGGCATACAAAAACATGCAAGAACAACAGTGAACACTGCCACATGTCAACATGAACACAGCTGTGAGACACTGATACACCAAGGTTATGAAACCTTACTGAGTTGTTTGTACAGGTCTGACAATGTAAGAGCAAGATGGCAAGTTCCAAACTTAGTTGTCAGACCTTTGTATAATGACAGCTCTGCTGGCCATTCCAGAAAAAGAGTTCCAAAATTGCTTGGAAGGGTGAACTAAGCACTAATGTCAGTGCATACCTTCCCAACAGGAGTACCTTCAAGGTGACCATAGTGATATTCAACAAGGAAGTATGTAACACTTCTTCTAGGATGAATTTGGGAACTTAACTCTCAGATCATGTATTTGGTCATCTGGTTAAATGAATTAGATGAAATGTCAAATAAAATATGTACAACACATGGTAATTGACAAATGAGAGCACAGGCATCCTTTCAGTGGAGTAGTGAGTCTTGCCTAACAGATCCTTGGAGAAATATCTGATTCTGAAGAGATATTAACTTTTTATTGACTTACTATAGTTAGACTATTTTATAACTTTTAGGAATAGAAGAAAACTTATGGAAAAATAATAGAAAGACAAATATTCACTACACATAGTAATGCAAATGAATTTTGTCAAGTAAAGTTACAATTGATTTCTATCCTGTAGAAAAGATAAGTGCAAACATTACATTTTATGCCATGTAGAATCTTGACCAGTTTTGCCTCTATTAGTGAATTTACTTTCGTGTTTCTGAAGTCCTCCTCATAGTTCTGGTCTCAGAGTTTCCTTTAAACTACTCTTAATGTCTTACTGGTTCCCATGTATATTAGTTTTCTCGGGCTGCTATAATAAAATATGACAAACTAGGTGGCTTAAACCACAGAAATTTATTGTTCAACAGTTCTGGGAACTAGAATTCTTAAAAGAGATGTTAATAAAATTGTTCTTCCGAGCGCTTTCTCCTTGGCTTGAACGTGGCCATTTTTACCATCCAGTGTTTTCATGTGGTCTTCATCTGTGTCTCTGTGTGTCCTGTTTTTTCTTGTAAAAACATTAGCAACATTGTATTAGAGTACACCTTCTGACCTCATTTTAACTTAAGTTACCTCTGTAAAACTCTTATCTTTAAGTAGAGTTACATTCTAAGGTACAAGGTGGTAGATCTTCAACATAAGTAGTTTTGTTGTTGTTGTTGTTGTTGAGACAGGGTCCCACCCTATGCCCCTGAGCAGAGTGCAGTGGGCGTGGTAGCTCACCACAACCTCAGACTCGGGCTGCGGGCACCCCGCTGCCTCAGCCTCCGGAAGCTGCTGGGATTACAGGCGCTCGCCGTGGCGCCCGGCCGGGTTTTCCCATTTTTTTCACGAGTCGGGGTCTCACTGTCGCTCAGGCGAACGTAAGTAGTTTTGATACAAAACACCACTATTGCATAATGCATTGAAGGAAATCTCTGAAAGAGGCTCATTTACTATTTGCAAGGTGGTCATTATGTTTTTTTTTTTTTTTGCTTTTTGAATATTTTAATTTAGGAAATGCTGGGGTTTGTCAGGTCCTATTTCTTGACTACAGAAAAATCAAGGTCCCATGTGTGGGAAATGTGTGCTATTAACTTCTTTTCCTCATTGTCTATGTGTGTGCTTAACATATATTGTTAACATCAATTTTTTTGATATGCCATAGTCAGGTTTGGATTGAATCCCAGAACAACCAAAAATCTTCAAAAAGATTATGAAATTGTTGCCTCGAGGACTACATGGAAAATAAATCTTCCTGCTGGAAAGAAAACCCTGACCCTTGCATTAGAAATCACCTTCAATTCTTCTTTTCTCAACTGCAAGAGGAGAAGGAAGGCAGTCCAGGGAAGGAAATCCGATGTGTGTTTTGATAACAGACTAGCTCTCCGTGGAATTCTATAGTTGCCACTTTACATTATCTTCCTTTATTAAAGCCAGCTTTATTTAAGGCCCACTGGGACCAATATTGGTGGCGCTGACTGCTAATCTTCTGCAGGAAATGAAACTGATTCTACGGAGCTGATGGTGTAGGGGGGAGAGAAATGAAGGAAAGATAGGGAGCTGATTCAACTCCTAGGCTGGAAGAGAGACTGAGATACAGAGGAATGACGCACACACTTGACAGAGTCTGACCCTGCTCACATAGATTGCCCCTACAGTGAAAGGTAATATATACTTCTGCTCATCTTAAACATTAGTCATTTGAAATTGTTATGCTTATTTTTTTAATTTATTGTTTGGGATTCATTGAGGGTACACTTAGGTTACACTGATTGCATTTGTTAGGTGCAGTCCCTCTTGTAATTAAGTCCTGCCCCCAAGAGGTGTGCCATACACTGTGAACCCCCTATTCCCTTCCTTCCTGTCCTCTCCTCTATGCTTAATTATTTATTGAGTATAAACATAGCAGAAAGGGGTAAAATTTAAGAAATTTCTTACAGGTATGGCAAAATGGTTAATGCCAATAAAAGGAACAAAACAGTGTGATATACCACCACAAAGAATGTTTTTACCCATCCTTAATCCCTGCTACAACTTTCTAAAGTCATCTTAAAGTTCCCAGTAACACCATACTAAATTGTTGACAGGATGATATATGTTAAAGAAACTAACACAGTTTGAAGGCTTTTAAATAGAATGTATTTTGCCTGCAAATTTAAGCTGGGGACCTCGGCCACATACAATCTCCAGGTGATTTGCAGTGTAACAAGTGAGCAATTACTAGGTGTGGATTTACTCTGCAATGAACCAAATGACTCACCTTCACTCTTATTTACTCTCTCTAAGCATCAGTTTCTTTATGTTTTAATTATAAATAATGGCAAATCCTCCAATAAAGGTTATTAGAAATATGTGATACATAATATATTAACCTGGTCTGCAGAAGTGGTCAAAAAATGGCCTACTTCCTACATAAATAGATATGTGCATTTTATTGTGGGCATAGATTCAGGTAAATGAGCACTATGCTTAAATTTTATTACATTAAGGTAACTTAGGAATCAGTTTATGTGACTGAGATTGATATGGATGACGGGAGGCGCAGAAATGTGTTTAAAATGCTACTGAATTATAAGATTCCAGATGAAAGATTATGAAGCCCTAATTCAGGCAGCAAAGGTAGGGAAGAAGAAGAAATCAGACCAAGAATCTAAAATTGTCAAAACTTAATCACAGAATGGTGGAGAGAGTGGAGGAAATAAAGAAGTCAAAGATATGTCTGGATTTCTGGAATGTAAAATGCAGAATGCAAATAGGTAAATCTAAATACTTTCTATGTTCCTGATGATCTTCCCTTTCCCCAAATCTTCAGCCTGCTTTTTATAGCACAAAAGATAGAGCAAAGTAATTAAAAAAAAAAAATTTAACCGAACACAGTTAATTCACTTAAATCTCTCTGATGAATCCCATTGCTTTTAAGATAAAAATCCAAAATTCGTCCATGGTCTAGGATTAACATAATTGAGTCTCTGTGCCCTTGTCTCTTAGATTATTTTATGCCACACACCTCAATTTCTATGCTCAAAACACACAGTTCTCTTTTCATTTGTAAATCTTAGTGAGCACTTTTTCAGCTCAGACTTTCCCACCTGCTGTCTGTCTGGAAGTGACTCTCCATGGCTAGCCAGCTCTTCTCCATCTGAGTTCACCTTAAATATCGTCTCCTCAGAAAAGACTTCCCTGCATACACACACAATCTAATGCAGACCTCCATTTTATTTTTTTTTCAGTCAGCATTATATTCATTTTTTTGGAGATTGTTTCTTATAATATGTTAAAATATATTTATTTATTTGTTGAATTGTCATTATATCCCATTTACTAATATTATGTCATTAAATCTGTAATGTCTGATTTCAAGCCAAAAATTTAGTTTATTATACCTCAAATAAGAAGTGGTGCAATTTATCAAAGCATGTGCCTAAACTATTGACACAGTTTTGCCATCTTAATGGTACCTTGTTTATGCCAGCAGCAAAGAAGCTCAGAGAGCAAATGGCAATAAAATTACTGAAGGTGTTTTGCACAGTTTGTTGAGAAATCAATGTTTTTTTCTTATAAGAAGTGATCCAAAGCCTGGAAGAAGTTGTAGTCAGTTGGTATAAGATCTGGTGAGTACAGTGGATTAAACAGAGATTCCTAGTCCAGCTTCTGTAGTTTGAGCAGTGTTATTTGCCTTGTGATGAGATTGGCCTATTTCTATTGATCAATCACAAGCATCTTCATTGTGTGGGCCAATTGATTACAGTATGCACCCACTGTAATTGCTTGACTAGATTTCATGAAGCTGTAGTGGATAATAGCAGTACTGGACTACCAAACAGACACCATTACCTTTTTCTGATGAATGTTCAGTTTTTTGCCAAAAGTTTCAGCATTTCCATCTTTATGCAACCATTGTGCCAAGCTTCTGATTGTTAAAAAGAATTCATTTTTTATTACACACAACAATAGGGTGTAGAAATGGTTCATCTTTATGCTGTGACAGCAAAGAAAGGCAAGCTTTGAGAAGATTTCTCTTCTGACACTTGTTTAATTCATCTGGAACCCATCTCTCCAGCTATTTTACCATGCTAACTTGTTTCAAATGGTCCAATATTGTTGAAGTAGCAACATCAAACCTTGCTACTACCTCACGTGTAAGTTAAAATGGAGTTACTTCCACTGCGGCTTTCAGCTCATCATTATACGCCTTAGTCTCAGACAATCCACGTGTCTCATTTTTAAGATAAAAATCATCAGAATGGAACTTCTCAAACCATCTGCATACTATGTATTCATTAGTCACATCCTTCCCAAACACTTTATTAATACTTCGAGCTGTCTGTACTACATTGGTGCCACAATGCACCTCAAAAATAACATGAATTTTTAACTTGTTCATGGTTTCACAAAAAGTGCTCTAAATTTTTTAAAAGATGATCTTGAGCCAAAATGTTCATTTGAAAGAATGAGGATGTACTTTCATGATAAAAAATAAAGAAGTGTCAAAGTGAAATGTCAGAGATATAAACTGTCAAGCCTAGCACTTAAAGAAATCAGATATTCCATACTTAATAACATAATATTTCCAATACCATGAATCTAAAGACTATGCTACTTTGCTTAGCCACTGTATATCCATTCATCACTTGTCAAGGCAGCCGGCATGTAGAAAGAGACAGTACATATATCTCCATGAAAGAGTGAATCTCCAACAGCACATGCACGAATTTAAACTGACAGATGTTACAGCGTTTTGTTGTGGTTGATGAGAACCACAGTAGTAAGAAAATTGGCCTGTTTTCATGGATTCTACAAATATTATTCTCAGTATTTTTTCTCTTTTAAGAGTGTGGTGGGAGCACTAACATTCAAAGGTTAGGATAAGAAGAAGAATTATACAAAACCTGGTAATTCTTCATCAGGTATATAAGATAAAAAACAGAAGACACTGCCAAGGAAAATAGCCCACCAAAAACGAAGCATCAAGATTGCAGAATAGCTTGAAAAGTCAATTCAAGGCAGGGCCAGAAGATAGATGCTACTAGATATTTATATTAATTCCAGAGGGATTTCATCAGATTAAATACTTAATAAAATATCTATGAAACTGCTTTCTCCCAGGTTGATTGGATCTTCTGAATAGGTGTGTTTGGGAGGATGGGGTGTGTGCCTGCATGCACGTAAACTAAAGAATCTAGCAGGAAAGAAAAAGTGGTTACTATGGCTTTTTACTTTTCAAACTACAAAGGCCTTTGCTGTTCCCAAACAAATCCTTTGAAAGACACAGCCTTTAATACTGTCCCATGCATTTTGGGTGTTGGAAACTAGCAATGCTTAGTCAGTCTATCTATGGGTGAGCTTTAACACTTTCAATAGCTTAGGGAAGAGAATACACTGACATGCCCATCTTTTAAGATAGGCATGGTATATATACTTTAAATATTTGATATACAAAAGTATTATCTTTAAATTTATTATGTGATCATAGACTCAATATGCATATTTCTAAAAATAAAACCCAGATTGTAGTGTTCTTTGATCAGAGATTTTAAGAATTTTAAATATGTGTTTTAATATAAAATTTTAGATGCTCTGTCCCTTGCAACTTGGAGCCCTCTTAAACTACATAACTGCAATGATGCTTCTATCGCCATCTGCCATGAAGACAGTATTCACTAGAAAAGAACCAGATGTGGCAAACACATTAACATGTGTGCCATTGTCAAATGCTGCTGTTCTAAATGTATGAGTGACATGGCAATTAATGCCTGTGAACAGCTGGTTTTTAAAAGTATGGAAAGTGATTACTTTATCCCATAAATGGACAAATCCACAGATGTTTCAGGTTGTGCTTAGTTGTTGGCATTTGTAACATGTATTTTGGAAAACACAGTGAATGGAAGCATTCTATTTTGTAAAATTTCGCTGGATGACGCAACAGGAGGAAACTTTCTAAAGTCTTTCAAATGACAAAACAGATTTTAGGGTGAACAAAGTATGGTGTGGAGTTCTTAATGTGGACTCAAACAAATCAAAGAATGAAAAATAAAAGAGCCTTCCTTGGCTTAATGTTTTCTGAATATATTGCTATCCACAAACAATCGTGTAAATGGTCATTTCTTTAGAGATATGTGAAAAACAATGGCCTTACTTGTCAAATCTCCATGCCTATCTGCACTGATGGTTGAATTTAAAATGGGCTAATAAAATGTGCACAAGTCTTACCATTCCTTCTGATCAACAGTAAAATCCGGCAGACCAATTAATAATCCATTAAGGTTTACATGGTCAGCTTCCTGGAATATCATTTCTTTTGTTCTCACCTTTTGGATGATACAAACATTTCTGATACAAAGAGACATGCATCCTTAGAATGGTTGACAAAATTGAAGCTGCCAGAGACCCAGAAAATTAGTCAATTAAATTAAATGGAAATGTTTAGCTTATTTTTGCACAGATAAAATATAAAGACAACCTGATTTATAACTTCATAACCATTTATAAACAAAACTGGAAAATATTGTGTGATAAGAAAATAGAGCTGGCTATCTCAAGTGAATAACTATAATTTTTTTCTTCTAGAATTATTTTATCACAATTTTAGAAGTTATTTTTCCATTTTTATCTTTCCCTGTGAATTCTTTATTCTTTATCAAAATGGAATTAAACCTTGCTAGTACCCAATATTACACAGATCCAGTGGACTATTGACTCTACTCCTAAAACATCAGAAAACTCATTTAGATTACATATAGTGCTATGAGAAAATAATTTCAATCAACTGTTTCATAGGATGAGGAATTATCATAACTGTAAACTTAACAACCATAAATTCACACTCATGATTTTGAACTAAAGAAAGTTCCTAGTTAAATATCAATGAGAAATATATGCTATTTTTCAATTAGCCAAAATAAGCATAGTTGACATTAATTACTTTCAACCAAAGATTTTTAAGTATAATACATTGATTAGTGAAGCATGAGGAAGCAGATTTAAAACCATCCAAAACAAACGTGGGTTCTATTTTACTGCTTTTCTCTTCCATTGACAACATCTGAACATTCCAAGCCTCTCCGCAGCTTCAGTTGTTTTCTCTTCGAATTCTTGGTGGAAAACAAAACAAAACATAGTTGATGGCTTTTTTCTTTTAGGTACCTGAAGCAAGAGACAGATACCAATTTATTGAAAAGAAATGTGAAAAAGAATTCAGTAGTGGTTAAACACATCTAAAT
The DNA here is from genome assembly GCF_027406575.1 of Nycticebus coucang. Lineage (NCBI taxonomy): Eukaryota > Metazoa > Chordata > Mammalia > Primates > Lorisidae > Nycticebus > Nycticebus coucang. Next base: position 36,788,021 of record NC_069786.1, on the reverse strand, counting down.
CCTCTCTTTGCACTAGTATGAATGAAAAGGCTAAAATTTCTATATATTTATTTATTATTTTCTCTTATGAAAATGGTGGAATACCAGAGACCATATTATCCTTTTACTTTAAACTATTAAAACACAAAATATATGAAACGGTGACTATTGGACAATACAGATAACAAGGTAATTGTCCTTGAGAGGAGGAAAAAGAAAGAGATGAACACTTTGACAGTTCCAGAATACTACATAGGGAACATTCCTAAATATATTAATAGTTCAAATTTCAAGGAAGGCAAAGTAGGTAGAATTTGCAAGGTAGAGTATCATAGGGAAAAGAAATAGCTGGATAACACAAGAAGAGGAAACTTTCTAAAGGAGAGAGAGGTTTAGCCTTCTAGTCTTCATCTGTATAATAATCAACACATAGATACCACATCTGTGGAACTTCCTAGGCTGAGGAAAGAGCCACTGAAAGCAGCACATGGAACCATTTTCAGAGTTTACCCAAGAGCAGAAATAGTTTGTTCCCACAAGACAAAGTGGAAAGACCTTAAAATGAATGTGATATTGAGCAGAATCTTCAAAAAGGTACTGCCTCAGTAAGGAGGCCATGTTAAAACTGGAACAAACTGCTCTGGATCCACTGAGCATAGCAAACCTCAAAAGTATCAAATTGTCCAAAACGTATTTAACTAAATGAAGCATAAAATTTAAAACAATTTAAAGGAATACAAAAACTGTAGCACCAAATCACAAAATCCATAGTGATTTGCATAAAAAAAAAAAATACCAGGCATGCAAAGTCAGACCAATGCAGCCCATAATGAGAAGGAGAAGCAATTGACAGAAACGTGATAATAAAAGATGTGAACGGGATAGAGAGAGCAAGATGGCGGCCGAGTAACAGCTTCCTTGCATCTGGGCACCATGAGTCTGGGGACATATGACTCCAGGCATCTCTGGCCGTTGGGATCTGCCTATAATCATCCCTTTGAGGATATAGGGAGTCAGCGAGAGACTTCTGGACCCCAAGAGGAGGACAAAAACAGTGAAAAACTGGCAAGTGGTCACGTGTGTTCAATTGGCCTAATCCCGCCGACAGCTGTAAGTATAGTAGCAGAGAGTTTGCAAACCAGAAAGGCCTTACCTGTGAACTGTTTTGGTGTTTTTGGACTTGGCACTCAGTTAAACTGCCTTGGGGAGAGCTTGAGCAGGAGTGAGGAGAACTTTGGGTGTTGTCTGGGACCCCAGACTGAGCCGCTGAGCCGGAGGGACGGAGCTAATAGTGTTTGGCTGTGGGCCGCAGGGAGCCATTGGGAGAGAACTGCTCCAGCAAGGTCCACCCTCAGGGTTGCAGAGCAAGGATCGGGGGGCAGCTGGTAACCTAGTGACTGAGCAGCCTAAAGGCGGGGTCTGAGCCACCTTACAGCCCTAACCCTCAAGGGCAGAGTGAGACTGGTTTTGGCACACTGGGTAAGTGGATACCCACCTCACCGGTGATTCCAGCAACAAGCACTTTCCTGGGAAAGCTTCTGCTTAGCAAGTTTAGAAGTTTAAAGTGCCTTTTAAGAGGGCTGAAGAGAGATTTAGGGTGTCTACCCTGTGGGGTTTGAGAAATCAGCGGAGGCCTCCAGTTGTTATCAGCATTGTAATTAGCATCTCATACCCCAGAAGACTACCTGTTGCCCAGACATTATTCAACAAGATATATATACTGCTTTGTTTTTGTTTTGTTTTGTTTTGTTTTGTTTGTTTTTTGTTTATTTTGATGCTGTTGTTGTTTTGTTTTTTAATTTCAACCTTTTCCGTACAGATTTTTTCTTATCTTTCTCCAGTTTTCTGGTATAAATACAATTTTCCATTTGCTGCCTTTTTCAATAACTACAACTTCATTTTTGCTAGTGTTTCTACCCTTATTATTTGGTTTTTCACCCAATTTTATCCTGTAAAGTTTTCTGTTTGCTTGTTTTGGTTTGATTTAACAGCATTTTTGTCTTTCCTCTCTACTTGGTGGACGTGGGGTACTGTGTCTGATCAGGTTAGCAAAGAGCTGCTGACCTCAAGGGAACCACCCAACTGGGCACCCCCAGAAGTTGGGGTTTTTTAAGATTGTGTCAAAGTACCCTACTGTACACCTATATTGCTCTGTCTCCCTCTTTCTGTGCCTCTCTTCTTTTTGTCAATATTCCTTTTAACATGATGAAAACAATGAAGGAAATGATGGAAAAAATGAAGGAAACTCTAATAAAGTGGAAAATAACCAAAAGGAAATCCAAAAACAGAAGCAAATAAGAGATGAACGATATGAAGAATATAGAAAGGTTATAGCAGAGCTGAAGGAACTGAAGCAGTCAATTAAGGAACTTAAAGATGCAATGAAAATACATGCTTTCATCATGTATATTCTAAATTCCCTTTCTGTCATTCCTAACATGTCTTTATTGGTGGAATCCTCTGCAGTAGCTACCTCACGGTCCCTTGGATGGGTTGCTCTGGACTGGTTCTTCCTGTTGCCTGGAGTTTTCTGCTGATTCTTCCTCATGAGTGATTTCTTTTATCTGTTTCCTTGCCCTAATTTTCCTTTCACTTCCTCTTGTTCTTTAAGTTCCCATGTCTGTGGACTAAGGTTTGATGAGTCCTTTTGTTATAGGACCAGAGGAATGAGAAGGTTAAAAAGCAAGAAGGGATGAAAGAAAGAAGGAAAGAACAAAAAGAAAATAGAGAAAGGAGAGGAGGTCTATCAAGCACAGTTGTTCTAGTGGCTCATTTAAATCTCTTATATCTTTGTCTAATTTCTGTTTAGAGGCTGGGTCCCACTCTCTTCTTGCTTGTCAGGTTTCCCTGGGGAAGCCTGTTGTTAGTTTAATGGGTTTTCTTTTATATGTCAGTTCTTGCTTATGTCTAGTTGCTTGTACAATTATCTCCTTCATTTTGACTTAGGCCAGGTTGCTTACTATGTGTCTGGGAGGTGTCCTATTTACTATGAATTTTCCTGGAGCTCAATCACCATCTTGTATGTGGATGTCTGGATCTCTGGTGATACCAGGGAAGTTTTCCTCAATAATTCCCTCAGATAGATTTTTCATGCTTTTAGCTCTTTTCTTCTTCTCCCTATGATTTGTATGTTAGTTCAGGAATACCTCAGGGATACCTATAATTTATATGTTAGTTCATTTTGCCTGGTTCCGTATGTCTCTAAATGATCGCTCTGCCTTCTTTCTTCTCATCTCTGTCTTTTTAAATGACTGGATTAACTTGACTACCTTGTCTTCAAGATCTAAGATTCTTCTCCTTTGTTTAGTTTGTTATTGATACTTTCTGCTGTGTTTTGAAGTTCCCTAAATTACTCTTTTTTTTGTCTTTAATTTACTTTTTTTTATTGTTAAATCATACCTGTGTACATTAGTGCAATCAAGGGGTACAATGAGCTGGTTTCATATACAATCTGAAGTATTCTCATCATACTGTTCAACGTAGCCTTCATGGCATTTTCTTAGTTATTGTATGTAGGCATTTGTATTCTGCATTTAGTAAGTTTCCCCTGTACCTGTTCTAAGATGCACAGTAGGTGTGCATGACCCTCCCTCTACCATAACCTCCCCTCTCCCTTCCCCTTCCTTGGCCCCTTTCCCCATAGTCTTGTTATGGGTTATAGTTGGGTTATAGCTTTCATGTGAAAGCTATAATTTAGCTTCATAGTAAAGCTGAGTACATGAAGTTTTATCATTTTAGTATATTTCTTTCACATGTTGTTTAGCGCTTTAGTGATTTTTTTTTTCATTAAATTCCTGAAATTTTTTTGGCTTCTTTTTGCTGGGTTTCAATTTTTTTAAAATTTTATTTTATCTTACTTGTTATCCATACTTTGGATTTCACTTCTGTCATTTCAGCAATTACCTTGTGGATTGAGTGTAGTTCCATGTATTGTAGTTTCATTGTGATCCCTTTTGGCAATTGAGTTATTTTGCCTTTGTATGTTGCCAGGGGTTTTTTTTGTTTGTTTGTTTTTTTCCAGTTTCTTCTCATCTTTTTCTGCAAACTCTCCTACTTAGTGATGGGAAGTAGAGGAGCTTTTGTGGCCTCATCTGGAATATTGACCCTTCAGGAGAGGGGTGAGTATACTAAGAGCCTATAGAACAGCTATTCTATTTTGACCTGATCTGACCTATTCCCATGTGATTGTCTTAGTTTGAGCCAGTGCTGGATGATCTTCATGTGAGGTAGAGGATTGTTCCCCAGTTTATTGTTGACAGTTTGAATTGGTGATTTGGTTGCAATCATCTCCACCATAGCTGTTGTTGTGATGGATTGCTCTGGCCATGGTCACCCAGTGGAGGTGACGGTGGCAGCTGGGTGAGTCTACTCAGGCAGCGAAGGTGGATGGCAGAGCTGTTGTTATTTGTATGAACTAGGTCTAGGAGTAATGGCTGCTCAGGGCTAGGGGATTCTGGGTGAAGTGTTATCCCTTGAGGAGATCCTGCTGGCCTAGTTGCAGTGGGAGAGATCCAGGGATATTGTTTGGGAACCTAGGTTCAACTCTGAAGTCTCAATGGTGGTGCTGCAGACACAGTGGGGGCCCAGGAGCTACAGAGGCAGAGACTTGGGCTTGGGTGAAGCAAGATCTTCAGAGCTGGGTCAAGGATCACAGAAACCAGAGCTGCACCAAGAGAGGGCTGTTTCAGGGACAATACAGTTGGGCTGTAGCTGTTGGTCAGCTAAGTTCTTTCCCCATCTGCCTAGGTCTCACTGAGACAGGTTCTCAGTGCTTCCCACATGAAACCAGTGGTGTCTGAGTCTCCTCTTCTGCTCAGATCCCACACAGAGAGGGGATCTTACCCCCACCACCCACATCTCTAGCCACAGTACAGGGCAGTATTTGTTCTGTCTTCTCCACCCCCCAGCCTGGGGTGAGTGATGCAGAGGCTACTGCTGACAAGTTATGCCTTAACCAGAGCTAGAACCATGCACCTGAGTGATGACTATTATTGACTGCAATAAGCAAGGATTGGCAGTTCACAGACTTCTGCTGTGCCTCTTCTCTGGTTTGCAGTGTTTCTGTACAGACTCCAAGGAGTTTCCCTATCTTCCCAGAGGTTTTCAGTAGAGGAGGAAGACCCTTCGCAGCTCAAACCACCTTCTACTTTTATTACTCTTATACAAAGTGATGCCCCCTTAGGGTGCTTCTATTCTGCTATATTCCCCTCTCATCAGTTGTATGAAATATATTGGGACCTCCATCTTAATCTCTGAGATGCTAGTGATGCTTGTGAATAAAAATTAGCCATATCTTTGTTTCAGTGTGTCAGTAGATTTTGTAATGGGTTGTGCAGTTGTTCTTTCCATGGTAAGTACTTGTCTGTGGGTGTACCAGCAGAGTGCAGGGGGCCACTTTTGAGTATGTTGGTTCAATAGCCTCTCTCTTGGCTTCAGTGATCAGGGGAAAAGTGAGAGAGAAAAAGAGTTAATGGAAGAGGGCCCACACTCCAGTTCCTCCAGTCTCTCTCCCTGGAAGGAAACACACACAGAAAGTCCAAACTCTAGGATTACACAAGTTCTCCATGGTCCACAGCAATGTGGGCAGATGTTGGTAACTATCTGTGATGTGAAAACCAGAGGGATGGAGCTACATAGGGTGGGTGAATGGAGAAGCTGTATGGTGTTCACGTTCTTGTCTCTGTACTGTACCCACAGGGGTCAATTCCCAAAGGGGCCGGAAGCCCAATGCTTTATTTTCAAGAGGTTTCCAGTTCAGTGGTTGTGTCAGAGCTTTTATTTGTGTGGGCAGAAACTCTGATCTTCTCAGCAGTCTTCCCACCATGAGAGGTGTGTGGTAAGAAGAAACAAAACCCCTACCTATCCCTACGCCCCTATTGGGCTCCAAATTTCTCTGTGATTGATCTCTGTCAATATCTTTTTTTCTTATGGATCTACTTTACAGCTTCTTTCCATAAAGTCTCTGGCAGTATCTGGCACCTCTCCCCCTGAATTACACCCAGGCTGTTCCCCTTCCCTCCCATCTGAAACCCTTCCTTACTTCTGGGATAATATAACAACTAATGTCTTTACTCAGCCATCTTTTCTCACATGTCCTTTTTTTTTTTTTTTTTTTTTTACCATTTGCCATCTGTATTTTATTTTATTTTATTGTTGGGGATTCATTGAGGGTACAATAAGCCAGGTTACACTGATTGCGTTTGTTAGGTAAAGTCCCTCTTGCAATCATGTCTTGCCCCCAGAAGGTGTGGCACACACCAAGGCCCCACCCCTCTTCCTCCTTCCCTCTCTCTGCTTTTCCTTCCCCACCACGACCTTAATTGTCATTAATTGTCCTCATATCAAAATTGAGTACATAGGATTCATGCTTCTCCCATTATTCTTAATGTAATTCTTTATGTGCTTAATATCCTCTTCATGTAACCAATATCCCAATACTGTGGCCATCTTCCTCACACAAAGATCCCTTTATCAGTCATCTTGGGCTCCAATGCATTGTGGAGGTTTGTGCTGCTCCCCACTACATGTAAATGCCTTCTTTCTCCACCTTTTTTCCAACTCCCTGAGTGGGACTGCCACAATTTGGAAATCCTTCTCACTTCATGTCCTCTAGCCTACCCACTCATGATCCAGTACCTCTCTCCTGACAATGTGATCTCCCTTGCTGATACACTTTGTCTTGCTAGGGTTATTATGCCCTTGCTGGATGTTCATTTCATGTATATGTCTTCTGCAACCCACTTGGGCTTTCACAACTCAGTTAAGAGACAGCCATTCTGGAGACATTTTATTTGTACTATGCATGATCTGACTCTCCATGCCAGTTCCCTCCCCCATGCTTGAATGTCCTCCTCAGGCCACTCAGTACTGATGAGTTAACCCCTTATCATCCCCTTGGGCTCTAACACTCCATACTAGGCCACCTTATAATATGCTCCCTTGCACATTGTGCATGCCACCCCTTCAGCCATGACATCCCACACTAACCAAACTACCACCTCATGGCTTGTAGACTGAAGTTTTCATGAAGGGAGTTGAAAATGGAGAGAAAAGAAGAGCAAAGAATTTCCTTTAAACATAGACAGGATAATTTTCTCTTACCATTGCCCGCTTTGTTTTGTCATGAAACTCATTTGTGCATTCTTTCATGTTGATGATATGTAATATTCTCAGGTTGTTTACTAAGCCATATCCAGGAATTATACAAACCATATTCTCTATCAACAATAAACATACATGTAGAGACTATAGTTTGGAGTATGTATTTGAAAGAATACTTTAGGTAACACCAAATGATTGGGAATCATTTTCCATGATACTAATTTACTTGATAAAAAAATTTTCCATTGACAGTAATTATAATTTAATGTTAATTGGACAAGATTGTCTATAAATGAACAAAACCAATTGATGTTTTGCTCTTCTTGAAAAAAGTATGAAAACAAAAACAAATTTGAAACTGTAACATCAGTAAGGAATTATTTTGACTGCAGCTTTAAAGGAAAAGTATCAGTGAAATACACTAACCTAGTTGTTCTTTTAAAGTATTTATCTTTTGTTTTATGACTCTTTCCATTTTGAGTATGCTGTAGATCTTTTAATTTTATTATAGTGTGTGTAGGTATGTGTATGTACCTTACTTTAACGAAAATCAGTGTATGTCAGACACAGGTCTTAGAACAAAGACCTAAAGTCTGGTTCGCTTCAAAGTCTGATGTATCTGTGTGGTTTTTGGGATTTGATCTCTTGGGATCATTTCTGGGAAGGTCCAAGTAAACTAAATAAATCTCCTATTACTAAGTCATCATAACTAAGACTGTTTCATATTCAGGTCACACTCAATCCTCCACGCAGTATACTGAAAGGAAAAGAAAATCAAGAGTGTGATGGGTATTAAAATATTGTCAATATCAGTATCATCACCTCCCCACAAATTATATCCTTTTTCCCACATCAGCACATTTGAATCAAGACAAAGAAATTCGATATTCTTTATATCCCCTGAACTATATATACACACACACACACACCATATATATATACACATGTGTTTATATATACACATATGTATACACACACATACACACACACATGAAATACTATATACTTAGAGTTTCTGGATAAAATGAAAGGTATAAAGCACTACTGCTTATAAGGTAAATCCAGAAAATTACATTGTTGGTGATGGCTACAAGAGAAATGAAAAGTATTCACATCCACACCGTTGAAAAGTGTCACTAGAAACTGAGGCACAGTTGTGCAGTATCCAGTCTACTATATATGATACTAGAATTTTGCAGCTAGGGTGGTTTTACCAGAACATGTTGCCTAAACATAACTAGCAGTAGTATAAATCCCATCTTGCTGTTCAAATTTCATGCAGAAATCAAAAGAACTCTTATTCTACATCTGTAAAATATTTAGCAAGTCCTGTCCTGGAGATTATAGGGAGAGCAATGTCAGAAAGCATCCACTTTATTTATGACTTAACTTTGTTGTATACCTGCCACTCATACCCCAATTATATGTGACTTAATTTTTTGTGGCCCAAGAAATACATTTTATATTTGAAAATCCAGTTTTACTTAAAATATACATTAATAAGTTTTTATTTTTAAATTGTTTTATACAGTAGTCTTCTCTTATCCATAGGAGTTATGTTCCGAGCCCAAGGTAGATGTCTTAAATTGCAGAGTGGTGAACCCTATGTATACTATGTTTATTCCTATACATACATAGCTATGACAAAGTTTAATTTATATGTTAGGCAGAGAGATTAGCAATAACTAATGATAAAATTATAATAATTTTAACAATGTGCTATAATAAAAGTTATGTAAATGTTCTCTCTCACACGCTGTCTCTCTTAAACCACCTTAGTGTATTGTGTTCACCCTTCTTCTTATGATGTTGTGAGATGATAAAATGCCTATATGATGAGACAAAGAGTAAGGTGAATGATGTGGGTATTATGACATAGCCTTAGGCCACTATTGACCTATAATACATCAGAATGAAGATGATCCCAGATCATGGAGTCACAACAATGTCAATAGTCAGGAGTAATGCTGATGACTAACACAAGGGTGATTACACAATGTCAAAGTGTTAGATAAAGAGATGATTACCATCCTGGGTGGGATAGAGATAGATGGTATCAGATTTCGTCATGCTACTCAGAAGGGTACTTACAGTTTAAAACATAAAGTATTCATTTCTGGAAGTTTTCATTTAATATTTCCAGGATATGGTTGATCTTGGTAACTTAAATCATGAAAGGTAAAACTGCAGACAAGGAGAGACCACTATATACAGGAATCTCTTACATAAGGCATTTTTTTCTGATATTTTGCAGGAATAAACTTACTCTGATTCAAACTTTGACAGCATTTATATTCCACTGTCTTCAACTGCCATCGACTGAGCTTCTCACAATCTCAGCCAATTCTTTTTGACTCAGTTGACTGGAAAAGACCTGTCAGCTGCAGCACAAGTCAGACTTTCCTGGCCCACGCCAGCTAGGTCTTCTCATGAATGAAAGATTAGAGCCTCTTAGTGCCAGTTACACTTATTAATGTCAAATGAGACTGAGAAGAAACTGAGAAGGATTTTTTTTCTGGTTTTCCCCAATGTGTGATTCCAGCAGAGGAGACAATATAGAAAAGAACTCTGAAATGACATGATCTCATGGGGAATGTTTGTGAATATTGTTGGTCAAAAGTTTGTACTTTTCCAAAGCCTGGGGACTCATTTCTTTTTTTTTTTTTTTTTTTTTTTGCTACAGAGCTTGGTTTTTATTGTTATGTATGTTTGTCCTTACCACCATAGGCCACCCAGGCCTCCAGGGAGGAGCAGGCAGCAAAGACAGCTCCAGATGGCTCTATGCTGCCACTTTGGGCCTTGGGGCTTATAAAATGAGCGCTGTGGGTTCCACCTTCCAACATGAAGTGTAAACTATCTTACAGACTTCATCAGGAGGGAGAGATGGCTGAAGGCACTTTGAGCAAAGAGCAAACCCAATGTCCGAGTTCATTTTCCTCTGGTTACTCTGATGAAGTCTGGACACGGCTCTGATAGAGAACCAGCCCTGCTGACAGCTGGGGTTAGTGTGCCGACTGGGCCGGGCAAAGGCCCCACTCACTGGTAGAACTTCTTGTTAGGATTGTTGGCATAGTCAATTAGCAGCTGGCATGGGGTGAACTGTTTTCCATAGGCATCCTCATACTTCCTGAGCCGGTCTGCTATCTTCTGAGCACCGTACAGATCTGTGAATCTGAAAGGCCCTCCAAGACAAGGTGGGAAGCCTAGCCCAAAGACTGCTCCAATGTCTCCCTCTGCAGGAGTGGCCAAGATCCCTTCCTGCAAGCACATGACTGCCTCATTCACAAATCTTGTCAACAGGCGGTACTGGATGTCTTCATCAGAGGAGACTTCAGACTTAGGAGGCACCTTCAGACTTGCCAAAATACCGTCCATGTCAGAATTCAAGTTCTTATCCTTCACACCCTCCTGGTAGATGTAAAAGCCCTTCCCAGACTTACGACCCAGGAAGCCCTTGGACACCATCTGTGTCAGCAGTTCTAGGCTTCCACCTCCAAACCGCTCCCCAAAGGCTTTGCCTAGATCTTCTGCCACATGTTTTGCTACATCCACGCCAACTTCATCCACCAGTGTGGCAGCTCCCACAGGAAAGCCAAAGCTTGTTGTCAAGGAATCCAGCTTCTTGGGGTCAACTCCTTCCTGGAGTATTCGGATGACTTCAGACATCATGGGTGCAAGACACCTGGTTGTGTAGAAGCCAGGCCCATCCTTAACCACAATGATGACCTTCCCCTGCTTGAGACCGACTGCTACAGCTGAAGCAGTTGTATCCTTGGACGTTTTCGCCGTTGTGATAATCTCCAGCAGCTGCATCTTGTCCACAGGAGAGAAGTAGTGCATGCCAATCACCTTCTCAGGTCTTTTACTGACAGCAGCAATTTCATGGATAGGCAGAGCAGATGTGTTACTGGCAAAGATACAATGTTCTGGAATCACCGCTTCTACTTCCTTTAGCACTTTGTGTTTGAGACTAAGGTCCTCAAAAACAGCTTCAATCACCATGTCGGCCTTTTCAAAACCTTGGTAATTGAGCTGCCCAGTCAGGTTGCTAAAGATGGCATCCCTTTCGAATGATGTTAGAGCTTTCTTCTTCACTTTATCATTCAACCCTTTGAACACCTGCTGCTGTCCCCGGTCTAGCCCAGTCTGTGTGGCATCTTTAAGTATAGTCTTTAGTCCCTTATCCACGGAGACCTGGGCAATGCCAGCTCCCATGAGCCCAGCACCAAGAATAGCCAGATGCTTCACTTCCTTCTGTGGAACTCCAAATTTATTCTTCTTGCATAGAACCTGACCATGGTAAAGTCCCATCAAGGCCTTTGATTCTTTGGTCATAGCGAGCTCTCCAAATTTCTGAGATTCACAGAGATAACCAGCATCATTTCCTTGTTCAATTCCAGTCTTTACTACATCAATTATTTTCAGAGGTGCAGGATAGAGGCCTTTGGTCTGCTTTCGCACTTTTTCTTCCACTTTTTTGTAAATCTGTTGCCTGACAAATGGAATAGTCATGGCGTACGCAGTCAATTTTTCCACCAATCCCTTGTCTCGCTTTGGAGAGATCGTCTTATCAGCTAGTCCTTTGGCAAAAGTAACTGCAACTTCTTCTAGGTATTCGATTGTTCGTTCCTCTGGAGGTTTTAATCCTGGTCCAAGGGGTTCCACCAATTGGTCAACCAGTCCCATTTTCTTTGCTCTGTCTGCACGAATGTTTCTACCAGTCAGTATAATGTCAAAAGCAGCAGGCACACCCACCATTTTGGGCAGCCTCTGTGTGCCTCCTGCTCCTGGTAAGATCCCCAGCAAGACTTCAGGGGCACCTAATACTGTTTTTCTATCTTTTGTTGCTATTCTGTACTGGCATGAAATAGCAAGCTCAAGTCCTCCTCCCAAGCAGGATCCACTGATGGCAGCCACGACAGGCTTTGTGGACTTTTCCAATTTCTGAAATATTCTCTGTGCTTCCTGCGATATCTGTGTTACTTCTTGAGGGGTCTTGCAAGCACTTAACATGTTGATATCAGCACCTGCAATAAAGCAGCCTGGCTTTGATGAGATAAGGACGGCACTTCTGATTTGATCACTAGCCCAGATTTCATTCATTACTTCTATGAACTCTGAATGCACTTCTTTACTCAGTGTGTTTACCTTTGAATTGGGTGAGTTAATTCGAATAACTGCCACATCCCCTTTAACTCCATAATTAATGTGGGTTCTGGCCAGTAAAGCAGAAGACCCTGTAAAGTTTCGGCAAATATAACCTCGGGACCGGAGGATCCTGAAGGCAGTGAAGCGGCTGAGGCTGCCCATTGCGCGGGAGGCCACCATGATGAGCTGGAGAGGACGAAAGTGTAAAGCGCTTCTAGCCCGGCTGCCAAGTGGAGGACTTTTCTTCGGGACTCATTTCTTAAGAATGGATTCCCAAAATAAGGGAGTGAGAATTTTGTTCTTGCCTGGCTGGCTGTTTAGCCAGAGCACTTGCCAATGTGCACCTGTATGACAAGCAGACAGAATACCTTAGAAAGGAAAGGAAGAACTGAGAAAGAGGGAGCCATTTGGCAATAACTTGAACAGATCAATGAGAGGCCATGGGATAAGCTGATGCTGGTGGGAAATGAGTGGCATTGGAAAAGATGTAGCCAGAACCTTATTTCTAACATTAGGAAATTGTACTAAAGAATACCTCTGTGCAGGGGCTTAATAACCTATCCCTGTGTCCCCCAAGAAAGCCAGCAATTAGATGATTGGTACATAGAAGGCAGGAATAGCAAGTTTTAGTCATTAAGAGAAAGAACAATAATCAACCTATCAGGATCACCTCCTCATTCAGATAAGTCAAGGAACACTTTCACTAATTTCCAATCAGAATAACTAACACTAGAAAAGGAAGGAGGGGAGGGTGTAGATAATGACCCTGTCTGAACTTGTCTCCCTGACCCCCCGCCAGAACACTAAAAGACAAGTGATTTAACCTCACTTGGTAGAAAGGAGGAAAAAAATTAATCTAGTTTAAGTGGAAGGTTTGAATTAATTGGAATAGGTTTGAATTTAATTGCTATTTTTTACCAAAAAAAAAATTCTTCTAATTATTTTAATACCAAAAAAAATTCTTCTAATTATTGAGAAGTGACTAGACATGTATTAAAAATTTCAAGAGATTAAGGGACTAGCCACATAGCAGTATTCACATAAATAAAACTGTTCCATGTTTATATCATCAAAAGTTGGTATCTTTTTGTGCTTATAGAAGTGATATCTTTTGTGTTTGTAGAAAGTTTTTCAATACTATTAAATGACCCTATCTATTTATTTACACTTTTTAAATTTCAAAGTTTGATAATATAGCTTTAAATTTGGACATTTAAAGTTATGAACAATAGAAATTCATGAAAGATAACAAAGAGCTGACAGGATGGAAATTCAGTTCTGTATGTATTCAATCAACAGAGAAGAAAAGGGCTCCACTAGGTACATCTGAAGGTCAGTGTTGTATGGTGAAAAGCCTCAGCTGAACTTGAAACAGAAAGCAAACATTGAAGGAAGACCTATCTCAGACATTAGGAGATAGGGAATGACATTAAGTGGCCAGAGCAGAACAAGACAGGTCACAAACAGGGAAGGGAAGGATATGTCAGACCCAAAGCAAAAATGTTAAAGGCAGAATTAAAGTTTAGAATTAAGTAAGCCAGAAGCACAACTCTTTAGACATCTGTAAGATAATTACATTGAAAGATTGTTGAAGTATGTGTTCATTTCACCAAATATCATTGAGTGTTGAACCTGTTCATTACTTGGGCTACAAAGTTGATATGATATTGCTATCTTTTCCCCAAATTGCTTATCATCCAAAGATATAGAAAGATTTCAGTGTTCCCTCCCTCCCACTTTCTGCCAACTAAAATGTTTGTAAACTTTTATCTTCCAAAATTATTTCAGATTTTCTTAATGCCATTTATTTAAAAAAAAATTATTCCAAATTATGTTTTTAATTTTTAATAATGAAAGTATGTCAAAATCCTTATCATTGGGGCAATGGTTTTCAAAGGTGAACAATCTAGATAGAATCTAGGGTAAGATTAATTTAGCTATATATGAAGACCTTTCTCATTTTGTCTATTCTGGTCTATCAAATATTGTCTATCATAATTACAGGAATTCTTTAGTTTGGAGATTGTTCAAGATGAACTATGTATATGTTGATAAGGACTGAGTCCAGACTCTACCATTAGGGAAGAACTGTGTCCATATTCCCTTTGAATATGCCCTTCAGTGAGGCTCTGATTTCGGTTTCACGAGGTATGTAAATGAAAGCTCTCAGTGAGGAAATCTAAAACCTGCGTTTCTGTAAAACTTTTGTTGGGCAACATTTTTTTTTATATGAAATTTCCTAGTTCAATTATTTCTCTTCTTATTTCCTTACTCTTTTGAATACGAGTTTTATTGCTTCTTGTAGACAACACTTGGTTCTGCTTTCACATTTGTTCAAAATAATGTCCTCTTAAGTAAAGATGTTTCATTTTGTATCACAAACTTCAAATTGTTCGTGACTTGACTTACTGAGAATCACTGCAGATATTGTCCCCTCTCTAGTTCCATTAAAAATGTCATCTGTACTCTCTTTGTTACACATTTTCACCCTGTCACATCACCAAGCTATATCCCCTGGTGAGGCTCTTTGACACAGTCATTTACAGCTTGAGGGTTTTTTTTTTTTTTTTATGAAAACAGATCCCCCAGTGAATATATGTATGAACATTGAACATCTTTCTTTACTTACTTTGCAACAGTAATGCATCTTTCTGTATGCCTCTGAGATTCCTCTTTCAGGAATGAAACACCCATTCTTCTAGTAGTCATTTGGGGTTGGCTATAGATGGCTACCAACTGTTTCACTTTGAAAATTATCCTCAGCCTGAGTTAGCTGCCTCCCTCCATGTTTGTCCCATCCTGTGAACAAATCATATGCAATGAGCAATACATGCAATTCTCCCAGACAGGGCCCCATTGTGCTAATTTGGGATCATTCTGAATGGCCAACTCATTCCATACATGTCTATGGGGCTGTCAGAGGCCTCTGTATCGTCTACATCATAGTTCAACTTCTCCCTCTGCCCAATCCTGCTCCTCTTCCTTATAGGTGTTGTTCTAATATACATCCCCTTATACAACTCCTGCATGAAAATTTCTATCTCACATACTATTCCTGAGGTCCCTAACTCAGAAACATGTTATGTAAAGAGGGATCCTGAAGAGCAAACTGTAACATAGGATATTAGAGCTGGAATTGCCCATTGGCTGGCTGGCGTTATGGACTAAAGGTAGGGATCATACTAATATGTCTTGGTACACCAAAGCAATGCACTTATTGAATGTTCACTGGCAGTGAACAAGTGGGAAGTAACACAATGGGTAGTACAATATTGGATGCGTTTAAAAATAAAACCTAAGTAGTAATTAGAAGATATGGAATTATAAGAGGGACTTCACCTAACAAAGGCAATCAAGAAAACCTGGTTGTTTTTACCCTCAATGAATCTCCAACAATAAAAAATAAAAACAAATATTAGTGTCTAGTTATTTTTTTAAAAAATAAGGTATGGAATTAGATGTTCCTCATTGATTACTAGCAATGCTTTATAAAAATAAAAAGAAAGGTAAAGTATGACTGGTGGTTATTTTAAGTTAGAGTGTGGTTAATTATTATTTTTTCATTAATATGACAGTCATAAATGCCCCCTTGGCAATGTAGAAGGATACTCTTAGAAGGGTAGAGAGTCCCAGCAAATGATCTCTGCTATGGTCTGAGCTTTAACTGGGGAAAAGTAGAACCAAGAGTTTAGAGATATTGATTTCTATGTTGTATTTCTCTAGAGCCTTGACTCTTGAGATCATTTTGATTTTGTTGGGCTTTCAGAAATGGCCTCTCCTTCCTGTTTGAAGACGAGTTTTATCCAGTCTTAGAGATGATGTGGATCCCTCTGCTAGCGAGATAACGCCTGCCTTCTTCAGGATGTACTCTTACTTCTGCTACATGCCAGAAGATTCTTAACTGGGTGGAACCTCAGAATAAATTGGCTAGGAAAATACTGAGCCTGCTAACGGGAAAAAAAAAAAAAATGACTAAGTGCTATTTGACGGTAGGTCCTAATCAACATTACAGATAAAGCCCAGGAAAATATTTATGGCGCTGATTTGAGGATGCTGGATTAAGGTCTGAAGACTATAAAGTTATATCCAAGAGAGGTTCTTGATATGGAATACTGCTGTGTTATACAAGATTTAACACTCTGACAAGAACCAATGGAGATGGTACTAATGTACTACTAAGGTGGCCGGTGAAAGCTTGGAAAAATTGATGAACTTCACAAAATAAAGAAAAGTACAGGAATGCCTGAAAAACACTGAGGAAAATGTCAGATGCTCACAAACCTGGGTGATTGGCGTGGATATACTTCATAAATCAGTGAAACCCACTGGATATCTATATTCTGTAGGAGGGCCTGAGTACAAGCAAAGCAATAAAGAATGTGTGGCTAAGGGGTGCCCAAGCGCTGTTGTAAGTATATGATATGTCTATCCTCTGTAGGCTAGAAATGATTCTTGAAGAGGATGTAATAGAATGGGCCCCGATTTCACTGAGATGATAGAATGCCAAATTAATAGATACCAATTTATGGGGCTTAATTGTCATATGAAGAGTAAGAGAATTGAACTATGTCTCAAGGTCAGAGTGAAAGTATCAAAGCCAGGGGCCAGACCAACCATGGGAATTAATGACATAGACAGGAGAAGTTGCCACCTGAAGACCATGTTCTTCCCTATACATACCTAGGATAATACCCATTGCCTTGCAATTGGCTGCTGTGAGAACAACACACAAGCGGACTATACTCCCCACAGCTTCTTTCCTATGCTGCTTGCCTCAATGGCACCTTACCCTCTCTGGTTGTAGGCCCCCAAACCCAAAACCAGCACCTTTTTGAGAGTTTAAAGATGGGCTGAACCCTAACTCCTGGCTAAGTTTGATATGATGCTGCTGTAATCACCATCCACCTGGGGACGAAGCAAAAAATCTAAGTTCTCCTAGACACCCTTTAGGATCATACCTCCCACTCTGCTGATAGTGGCTGTGGGACTGAAGACTAACCCATCCAACTACTGCAGTTATCAGCAATACCAATATGGACCATTTGGGTGCCAGGGATAGCTCCACCTATAGTGTTGCCATCATTCACTCACGCCAGCTGCCCAGGGTTCTGAGCACATGCCCATACACCTATCCCACTGAACCCACTTACTAGCTTTTAGGCAAGCCACCTGAAGGCCAAAGATTGGCCCTATAAGACCCACTAACATCAATGCCAGTGTAAGCTACTATGAGGCCTAAAAACAGGCCTGCTCAGCCTCACTGCTGCAACCACTGGGACCCAAAGACTGACTAAGTTGTTGTCCAAGTTCCCTATAAAATTTCATCACAAACTCAACTAATAACTAATAACCAAGGAGATCACAGATACAAATGACTCTCTGTACTTCTGAAGAAAACATATAAAGATCATACTAGCACAAAATGTGCACAAAATCAAAGCTAAAATATCCTATTTATCCAAATATATATATTCATCCAAATATATGTATATGTATATCTCAGCACTGTGGGAAGCTAAGGAGTAAGAATTGCTTGAGCTCAGGAGTTTGAGAATTGCCTGAGAGTGAGACCCCAGACTCATAAAAAGCAAAACAAAACAAAAAACGAACAAACAACAACAACAACAAAAAAAAAAAAAACCTATCCAGGTGCTGCAGTGAGAGCCTGTAATCCCAGTGGCTTCCAGAGGCTGAGGCAGCGGATGCCCACAGACTGAGTCTGAGGTTGCAGTGAGCTATGCTGCTATTGCACACTGCTCAGGGCATAGGGTGGGACTCTGTCTCAACAACAACAACCAAAAGCAAAGAAATAAAAATTAAAAATAAGCAAGAAAAAAAATTGGAAGAAGTGACTGCTATACCAGATGCACAAGTATCAGTGGAAATGCAAAGAAAACGTGAAAAAGCAAGGAAATGTGACACCACCAAAGGTGCTGCAACAGAATCAATCACAAAGAACTCCTTGACATTCCAGATAAAGTATATAAAATATTTATTCTGAGGAATTTCAAACTAAAACCAAAACAAAGAAATCAAGAAAATTAGTTTAGATACAAATGAGAAAGTCACCAAGGAGACATATATATCTTAAAATATAAACAAACAGAAAGTCTCGAACTATAAAACTCATTAAAGGAAATACAAAATATGTCCGAAAGCTTCAAATAAGTAAAATAAAAATCTCAGAATCTAGAGACTGTTCATTGGAAATAATCCCATCAGACAATGATAGAAAGAAAAAAGAAAAAAAATAATGAACAAAGCTTTTGAGACATCTGGACAATATAAACAGATTCCCAAGGGGGAGGAGAGAGCAAAAAGTTTAGAAGACCTACTTAAAAAAATAATTCAAAAAACTTCCCGAGGCCATGAAGAGAGTTAGACATCCACATAGAGTCATAGAGTGAGAATTGAGCCCCCCCCCCCCCATCACTGACCAGGAAAATCTTAATTGAAAGTCTTTGCATGAGAATGATGTGACTCTTGCATCACAACAATGCATCAGCTCACACAGCAATGGTTTTGAGGAAGTTTTTAGCCAGTAAACAATTAGCTGTACTTGGAATACCCTCCCTACTCACCTAATCTGGCTTCCAGTGGCTTTTTTCTGAATATTAAAAGGAAGACTTTCTGATGTCATTCATGACATCAAGGGTCATATGACCATATCCCTGATGGTCAATCCAGAAAAAGACCTACAAAATTGTTTTGAAGGGTGGTCTAGGCACTAGTGTCAGTGCATAGCTTCCCAAAGAGAGTACTTTGAAGGTGACCACAGTGATATTCAGCAAGGAGATTATGTAACATTTTTTCTAGGATGAGTTTGCCAACTTAATTGTCAGACTTTCTATGTAAAAATAATGATTTTCTCAGTTCCTCCCCAAAGAACCCTATGAAATTTGCTTGGTAACCATACCCTGGAGATATATTATGGTGAAATAATAAATGGTGTTCTGGCCCAGTTGAATTTCAGTCTGATCCCATGTGTTCCACAGACATACTTAGGGTCATTTCCCAACTCCCCAAGCCTATAATTAAAATGGACCTTATACTTGCTAGTTGGTTCATCTCTCTTTTCTGGTTATTATTGCCATGTAACAAATTATCCCAAAGCTTTGTGGCATGAAATAAATGTTTCACTTTTCTCCTGTTTTGTGTATTGGGAAGGATTCAGTAAGTTCTCACTTGGGACTTCTCATGCTGTTGCAGTCAGATGTTGGCTGAGGTTCCAGTCATCTGAAGACTCAGCTGCAATGGCCATCCAAGATAACACACTTACCTGGATAGAATTAAATACTGTCTGTGGGTTAAGATCTTAGCTGAAGCTGTCATCTACAGTAGTACATGCTAGTTCTCTAGCATTACATTCTTAGGATATTTGAAATTCTTACATAAGAGGTGAAATCAGCCAGAACAATCAGGTAACAGGGAATAGGTAGACACTAGACAACTTCTTTGAAAATTTCTTTAAAATTCTCATAGTTTTACTTCTTACTGCATTCTTCTGCTCAGGTCAGTTACAGACCACCAAGATTTGAAGAAGAGAGATGAGTGGAAGAATTTTGAGGCCGGGTGCTAAAATTACCTTACTCATAAATAAAGTTATCAAAATGCTATCATAATGTAAAAAAATAATAAAAAAAAAGTTCCTGGAACTGCTCCTTCACCAACTTGGTAAAATCCAGTAATTATGGCTTAGGTGGAATGGCAGAGATTGATGTCATGTTTGGAATCTTAAAGGATTTAGAGGTGATAGTTCCCATCATGTTCCCATTCCATTTACTGCTGTAGCCCTTGTAAAAGCAAGATGGATTCTGAAGTTTGACTTGAAATATCAGAAATTCAACTAAGGATTAGTTTCAGTTGCCACTGTTATAGTTGACATGGCTGGAAGGTATTAGTCTAACTTTGTATATATGATCTATAGCCATTGATCTGAAGAATTCATTCTTTCTCATCTATAAGCAAGGTGAATCAGAGGCAGTTGGAATTACATAGAATGAAAAAGAGTAGTATTTACGTCTTTCCCTAAAGTAGGTTAACTTTTCTTCTATCCTATAGTACAAAGGGACAAGGATCCCAGAAATATTTGACATAATATTGCTATATGGCTGACATTTTGGTAGTTGGACATGAGTAAGAAGAAGTTGCAAATTAGACAATTTGGTAAAAATGCAGGACATAACCAGAAGAGGGACTCTACCTAACAAAATCAAATATTTTGACCTGGTTGTTTGTACCCTCACATTAAGTAAAATAAAATAAAATAAAATACAACTATGAAGTTTTAAGTTTTAGTTAAGTTAGTTTTAAGTTTTAGTTTTAAGCTAAATAAAATAAAATAAAACTATGAAATTTTAAAAATTATTCATATTCAAGAAGTATTTTTGGGTGCAGTGGGCTGGAATATTCCAAAATATACCATTCATAATAAAGGACAAATTATTGTAACTGACACCTCGTACCACACAGCCCCCTTTTTTTGCCTATAGAATTAATGGAGACAGCATCTTCCACACTTGGGAATGCTGCTCTTAGCTGGTGATACAAAATCCAGCTCTTAGGTAAAGGGCTATGCAAGAAAAGACTATTTCAGGTCCAAGCCACAGTATGTTCTATGTGGTAAGCAGCCTTATTTGTTGGGGCATATAATTTAGCAGACACTACAGAAGGGGTGGATAAACTAGTGCCCTTCTCCAAATCTGACCAGTTTACTGTTTTTGTAAATGTAGTTTGTCAGAACATAGCAGTGTCCATGTATGTACATATTATCTATGATTTCTTTCACTTCAGTGGCAGGGTTAAGTATGAGAAGACTTGCTTTGTGTGGTTCTAATACGTCCAAATTTAAGTTAGCACAATTAGATAACAGCAGTCACTCCAGAAAATTATTCAAATGTCAGTTCCATAGTAAATTAACTGTACATGCTTAAAGCACAAAATTTGCTGCCAGGTCTTTAGTCCACAACTCACTCTGCCAGTGATGGATGATACATCACATTTAGTGACTCATTAGTAATAGTCTTTAAGCATCAGCTCTTCAGTTCACACACAGGCAGCAAAGTATATAATAGTGTTGCTTCCTCATTTCCTAGAAATAAATTTGTGGGTGATCTTTTACAAAAACAATTACCCAAAAGATGAAGGTGCAGGAACAAAATAGGTGATAACACTGAAAGTGAAATTTGAGTATTGCATAAATAGAGTTGGAGAAGGAAGAGCTGACTATGGAAGCATTGACACTGTGGCCATTTAGAGGACTCTAGAGGTACAGACCTCTAGAAAAAGGAGTTGAAAAAATTGTTGAAGGAGAGTCTATATAGACATAATAAGTAAAGTAGTTGTGATAGAAAGATAAAAGTGTCTTAAGGAAAGTGATACCAGGAAAACCATCACAATAAAGGAACTCTAGGACATAGTTCATGATGTTGAAAGAACAAATGATAAAATGGTAGAAGCTTATTCAAACTTAGAAAAAAATATGAATATTCACAATGATGCAGAAATGTTTCTCATTCCATGTCTTTAGTTATACAAGGACCAGAAAGCAATTATTATTTAAACTACTCTTGATAAATTGTTTTATAATTTTTTGATATTATTGTAAATTACATGCAGTTGTGAAAAATAATGCAGAGAGATCCTATGTTTCTTTTATCTGATTATCCCTGATAGTAACATCTTTCAAAACTGTAGTATGATACCATGATAAGAATAAGGAAACAAAACGTTTTAATTGTCAGTATTTTCAATGTTTGAAGTCACAGTGTACTAAATATTAGTCTGACGGCTAATAATATTAGTTTTACCACTTTTCCATTTTCCTATATACTTTTCAGTATTTTTTTCTTTTTAATTATTATATTGATGATAGAAGCTGTGCATAGTTACAGATTTGATGAGGAACCTGAAAATAATAAAGAACGTGTCTATTGTCAGCAAAATACAATTATTCCAGGTCCTTTTGACATACAAACACAGTTGTTTTTCACGCCAGATGACTCTTCTGTGACAAAGCCATTAGACTGTCTTATTGTGCTTCTCAAAGCCTTCAAAGAATGAGGTAGTTTCATTTATTTATCATATTTCCACATTTCCATTATCACACTTTTAGTGAGCTAAAATCTTTTAAAATAATCTTTTATGAAAGTTAAGTCTCATTTACAAATTATTTATTGCTACTCATTTCCTTGAAGAGATTTTCAAGAATTGCTATGCAACTAGAGACATTTGAGATTTGGAAAGGCCAGGGATTATTGTACAATAGTAATTGCAATCAGATTCAGATAGAAGAGAATAGGTTCCATGAATTTCACAGCTAAGCTGATATTCCATTCCTTTCCAAAGGCTCTAATTTAAAAATGACTTCTTCAAACTACCTATTTTTCCTCAAGAATCATATCAAGTAGGCCCAAATTCTTAGAAACAAGAAACTGCAAGTCAAGTTCCAGCTCCATGTATCAGATAACTGGGTGTGTATTGATGGATCATTCATTGTTGTCATCAAGAAAATATCTGCAGAATTTACAGATGCATAACAGATTAGTGAGCTTTCTTTAAGACTGTCTTATTTATGTTTTGATTACAATTTTAAGGCTATTGAGCAATCATATTTTTATCCATTAATGGTAAGATAACTTCACATGGTTAGCGCAGTCATTTTTATGATTTCTCACTATCATGCAAAGCAAGGACTTCTAAAAGTTGTGACAGAAATTGCATGGCTCACAAAGGCTAAACTATTATCTTTACTCTCTGGCCCTTTATACAAAGTTCATTGAGGGCGGTGCCTGTGGCTCAGTCGGTAAGGCGCCGGCCCCATATACCAAGGGTGGCGGGTTCAAACCCGGCCCGGCCAAACTGCAACCAAAAAATAGCCGGGCGTTGTGGCAGGTGCCTGTAGTCCCAGCTACTTGGGAGGCTGAGGCAAGAGAATCGCTTAAGCCCAGGAGTTGGAGGTTGCTGTGAGCTGTGTGAGGCCATGGCACTCTACCGAGGGCCATAAAGTGAAACTCTGTCTCTACAAAAAAAAAAAAAAAAGTTCATTGACTCTTGGTCTATGGAATCAGTAGGCAATTGATGAATCCTGTAATGTTCACATTTAGCAGCTTATATCATCTGACAAAATCCTAAACTTTTTGTGGAAAAGCTTTAGAAACTGCCAAGTAGGTCATGTCTTGAATATAAATGAGCAACCACTTGACATTAAAGATACTTGAAGACATAAAACATCTTTCTAGTATTAGAGAACATTACAGTGTTCACTAAAACAGGGTAGCTTCTATTCATTAGTTGAATAAATTGAATTCCTTTCTCTACACAAACCTTAATCAGAATATCTCCAGAATTCTTTGTTTATGCCCTTCTCATCATATCTTTACAAAAAAAGTAATGGTTGGTGCCTGTGACTCAGTGAGTAGGGTGCCGGCCCCATATACCGAGGGTGACCGGTTTGGGCCCAGCCCCAGCCAAACAGCAACTAAAAACTAGCCGGGCATTGTGGCAGGTGCCTGTAGTCCCAGCTGCTGGGGATGCTGAGGCAAGAGAATCGCATAAGCCCAAGAGCTAGAGGTTGCTGTGAGTCCTGTGACGTCATGGCACTCTACCGAGGGTGGTAAAATGAGACTCTGTCTCTACAAAAAAAAAAAAAAGTAATAACATAAGAAATACATAGTTCTAATATTTCAACATAGTTCTTTAAAGCTAAATTTTGTTAATCTGTCTAATTTAGTAAAAGCAAATGCATTTTACTTATATTTAAATTGTTCTAAGTGTAAAGATATATGTTTTCCCTCCTTTGCCAATATAATATTTTTCTTTCTCTATCTCTCTCTCTCTCTCTTTTTTTTTTTTTTTAAATCACAGCTGTGTATATTTATGCAATCGTGGGGTACAATGTGCTGGTTTTAGATACAATTTGAAATATTTTCATCAAACAGGTTAACATAGCCTTCACGGCATTTTCTTAGTCATTGTGTTAAGACATATATATTCTACATTTAGTAAATTTCACATGTACTATTGTAAGATGCACCGCAGGTGTGGTCCCAGCAACTACTCTCCCTCTGCCCATCCTCCCCTCTCCGCTCCCCTCCCTATCCCCTTTCCCCATATTCTTGGGCTGTAATTGGGTTATAGCTTTCATATTAGAGCTAAGTACATTGGATATTTTTTCTTCAATTCTTGAAATACTTTGCTAAGAATAATATGTTCCAGCTCCATCCATGTAAACATGAAAGAGGTAAAGTCTCCATCTTTTTTTAAGGCTGCATAATATTCCATGGTGTACATATACCACAATTTATCAATCCATTCATGAGTTGATGGGCACTTGGGCTACTTCCATGATTTAGCAATTATGAATTGGGCTGCAATAAACATTATGGTACAAATACCTTTGTTATAATGTGATTTTTGGTCTTCTGGATATATACCTAGTAGAGGAATTGTAGGATTGAATGGCAGGTCTATTTTTAGATCTCTAAGTATTCGCCAAACATCTTTCCAAAAGGAACGTATTAATTTGCATTCCCACCAGCAGCATAGAAATGTTCCCTTTTCTCCACATCCATACCAACATCTCTGGTTTGGGGATTTTGTGATATGGGCTAATCCTACTGGAGTTAGATGATATCTCAAAGCAGTTTTGATTTGCATTTCTCTGATGATTAAGGATGATGAGCATTTTTTCATATGTCTGTAGGCCATGCACCTGTCTTCTTCAGAGAAGTTTCTCTTCAAGTCCCTTGCCCAGCCTGAGATGGGATCACTTGTTCTTTTCTTGCTTATACATTTGAGTTCTCTGTGGATTTTGGTTATTAAACCTTTGTCAGAGACATAACCTGAAAATATCTACTCCCATTCTGAGGGCTGTCTGCTTGCTTTACTTACTATGTTCTTGGCTGTGCAGAAGCTTTTTAGTTTGATCAGGTCCCAGTAGTGTATTCTTTATGCTGCTTCAATTGCCAGGGGTCCACCTCATAAAATTCATCAAGAGTTTTCCCACACTTTCTTCTAGCATTTTTATAGTTTCATGTCTTAAGTTTAAATCTTTCATCCAGTGAGAGTCTATCTTAGTTAATGGCGAAAGGTGTGAGTCCAATTTCAGTCTTCTACAGGTTGCTAGCCAGTTCACCCAGCACCATTTGTTAAATAGGGAATCTTTTCCCCACTGAATGTTTTTAATTGGCTTGTTAAAGATCAAATAACAGTAAGAAGCTGGGTTCATCTCTTGGTTCTCTATTCTGTTCCATAAATCTACCTCTCTGTTTTTGTGCCAGTACCATGCTGTTTTGATCACTATTGATTTATAGTGTAGTCTGAGGTCTGGTAGTGTGATTCTTCCTGCTTTGTTTTTATTTCTGAGTAATGCCTTGGCTATTCGAGGTTTTTAGTGATTCCATATAAAACGAAGTATTATTTTTTAGAGATCTTTAAAGTATGACAGTGGAGCTTTAATAGGGATTGCATTTACATTGTATATTGCTTTGGGAGTATGGACATTTTAACAATGTTGATTCTTTCCAGCCACAAGCATGGTATGTTTTTCCATTTGTTAATATCTTCAGCTATCTTTTTTTAGAGTTTCATAGTTCTCTTTATAAAGTTCTTTCACGCCCTTTGTTAGATAAACTCCCAAATATTTCATCTTCTTTGGCACTACTGTGAATGGAACAGAGTCCTTGACTGTTTTTTCAGCTTGACTATTGTTGGTATATATAAAGGCTACAGATTTATGAGTGTTGATTTTGTAACCTGAGATGCTGCTGTATTCCTTGATCACTTCTAAGAATTTTGTGGTAGAATGCCTGGTGTTTTTCAGATATACAATCATATCATCTGCAAAGAGTGAAAGTTTGATCTTGTCTGACCCTATATGGATACCCTGATCACCTTTTCTTCTCTAACTGTGGTGGGTAAAACTTCATTACAATTTAAAAAGCAGTGGAGATAATGGGCAACCTTGCCTGGTTCCTGATCTGAATGGAAATGATTTCAATTTAACACCATTCAATACGATATTAGCTGTATGTTTGCTATAGATGGCCTCTATCAGTTTAAGAAATGTCCCTTCTATACCAATTTTCTTAAGTGTTCTGATAATTAAGGGATGCTGGATATTATCAAAAGCTTTTTCTGCATCAATTGAGAGAATCATATGGTCTTTGTTTTTTAATTTGTTTATGTGCTGAATTATATTTATAGATTTATATATATTGAACCAGCCTTGAGACCCTGGGATAAATCCCACTTGGTCATGGTGTATAATTTATTTTATGTGTTGCTGGATTCCGTTTGTTAGGATCTTGTTGGATATTTTTGCATCAATATTCTGAAATATCATTTTAAGCTTGAAAATCAATTTATTGTCTCATTATCAGAGCTTTTGAAGCTAAATCAAATCAGTTTTTATAGCACACTTAAAAAAATTAGTTTGAATTTATTATCATTCTTATTACTTAAAAGTGTTGTTTGTGAAACATAGAGTAATAGAGGAAGGAACATAAGCTTTGGAATCAAAAGAACTGCTTCCAGGCTATAGGATTCAGACAAATTACTGCAATTATATATATATAATTTTCTTTGTCTATAAATTTTGCACTTAGAGAATGTGCTGGGATGTTGGAGGTCATAGTGAAATACTATCATTTTCTCAAGATACTGCCTAACCTCTAAGATATATTAGTGAATGGACTCTATGAATATTTTATCTTTTCTCAGTCAAGTTACACTGTCCATGAATGGTTTCTAACTTTGAATTTACATTGTGTCACCTGCAGAGGTTGTAAAATTCCTCCACACAGGTATGTGTGGATTTGTTCATTATATGAAAACAACAAAATAACTACAACAAGGATAAAGAGAGAAAACAGAGCTGAAGTAAGAGGATAAAAATATGCAAAATCCAGTCTATCACAGGAATTGAGAATAAAACCTACCTTTGACTCTCCTGATAGTAGTGGTGGCTCTGTAAATGAAATGGTGGAATTCAGATATAGTTTGGAAGTGTTCCTTGTTATATGCATTCTTGTAAACATCCACAGATTTCCAATTTCCTTCTCATGGCAGTATCCTTCCTTAAACTTCAACAGCCAGGGTTATGGTGTAAAATCTGAATGGTTAGGGGTTCAATCTGTTTCTCCCAGTTGAATCGCTCACTTATGGCCAGGATGTGATTATTTTTATCCACCCCTTCTTATGATAAGCTCTATCCTTCACCTTTTCCTGTTTGTCACTGTGGGATTGAGGGGAGAGTGGTAACTCCCTATTGCCCTCATATAGTAACAAGGCTAAATTTATGGAGGAATTTCTCACCCAAGTCTTTAACTGAGTGTTGAGTGATGAGTTGCCCTCACAGTGTTGGAGTGCCCATCTTCTCAGAAGTCTCCTGTGCCAATTAGCTTTTTTGCTAAAGTCTGACTCCTTCTCTTTCTTCTCTGCATGGGTTGAGTGCATGTTCATGTGTGTATAAATATAAAGAAAATTTATAGTAAACTTTCTCCAGGGATCAGTTTGACTCTTTGATACCCCAGGAGGCCACTAGTATGTTATCCAACTCAGCCTCAATTTCTTTAAAACCTGGTTTCTTTAAGAATTCTTCCTAAGTTATCTTGTTTCCTTCCCAGGATGGCTCTTTTTCTGAATATATGTATGTTAAATCTCTTACCTGTGTTTTCTTCACTATTGTACATGTTTGATATATTTTGTGAAGACATTTTTATAATTTCAGCTGTTTTCTCTTTATTTTGGGATTCTTTTTTTTATTGTTGGAGAATCCCAGAGGGTACAAAGAACCAAGTTATTTTGATATTCTTGATAGATATTTTCATGTTCTTTATATGTTTCCTGATTGTTTAGTTAGTTGTTCTTTTCAATGGTTATTGTGGAAGAAGTAAGGTAAGTAAATGTACACAGTTGCTCATTTAGGAGAAGCAGCCACTTCTTCCTCTGGATTGAGAGGTAAGATGAAATATTTGGGAGTTCATCTAACAAAGGATGTGAAAGATCTCCATAAAGAGAACTATGAAATTCTAAGAAAAGAAATAGCTGAAAATGTTAACAAATGGGAAAACATATCACGTTCATGGCTGGGAAGAATGAATATTGTTAAAATGTCCATACTACCCAAAGCAATATACAATTTTAATGCAATCCCTACTAAAGCTCCACTGTCATACTTTAAAGACCTTGAAAAAATAATACTTTGTTTTATATGGAACCAGAAAAAAACTTGAAGAGAAAAGACATTACTCAGAAATAAAAACAAAGCAGGAGGCATCACACTACCAGACCTCAGACTTTACTACAAATCGATAGTGATCAAAACAGCATGGTACTGGCACAAAAACAGAGAGGTAGATGTATGGAACAGAATAGAGAACCAAGAGATGAATCCAGCTACTTACCGCTATTTGATTTTTGACAAGCCAATTAAAAACATTCAGTGGGGAAAAGATACCCTATTTAACAAATGGTGCTGGGTGAACTGGCTGGCAACCTGCAGAAGACTGAAATTGGACCCACACCTTTCACCATTAACTAAGATAGCCTCTCACTGGATGAAAGATTTAAAACTAAGACATAAAACTATAAAAATACTGGAAGAAAGTGCAGGGAAAACTCTTGAAGAAATTGGCCTGGGACAATAATTTATGAGGTGGACACACCTCCCACCCCTCCACCCCCCCCCCCAGGCAATTGAAGCAACACCAAAAATACACTACTGGGACCTGATCAAACTAAAAAGCTTCTGCACAGCCAAGAACACAGTAAGTAAAGCAAGAAGACAGCCCTCAGAATGGGAGTAGATATTTTCAGGTTATGTCTCTGACAAAGGTTTAATAACCAAAATCCACAGAGAACTCAAATGTATAAGCAAGAAAAGAACAAGTGATCCCATCTCAGGCTGGGCAAGGGACTTGAAGAGAAACTTCTCTGAAGAAGACAGTTGCATGGCCTACAGACATATGAAAAAAATGCTCATCATCCTAATCATCAGAGAAATGCAAATCAAAACTACTTTGAGATATTATCTAACTCTAGTAAGATTCGTCCACATCACAAAATCCCAAAACCAGAGATGTTGGCATGGATGTGGAGGGGGAAAGGGAACACTTCTACACTGCTGTAGCTAATGCAAACTAATACGTTTCTTTTAGAAAGATGTTTGGAGAACACTTAGAGATCTAAAAATAGACCTGCCATTCGATTGTACAATACCTCTATTATATATATATATCCAGAAGACCAAAAATCACAGTATGACAAAGGTATTTGTACCATAATGTTTATTGCAGCCCAATTCATAATTGCTAAATCATGGAAGAAGCCCAAGTGCCATCGACTCATGAATGGATTGATAAATTGTGGTATATGTACACCATGGAATATTATGCAGCCTTAAAGAAAGATGGAGACTTTACCTCTTTTATGTTTACATGGATGGAGCTGGAACATATTCTTCTTAGCAAAGTATCTCAAGAATGGAAGAAAAAGTATCCAATGTACTCAGCCCTAATATGAAACCAATTTTTAGCTTTCACATGAAATCTATAACCCAACTATAGCCCAAGAATATGGGGAAAGGGGAGAAGGAGAGGAGGGGAGAGGGGAGGATGGGTAAGGGAGAGTAATTGGTGGGATCACACCTATGATGCATCTTACTGGGTACTTGTGAAATGTACTGAATGTAGAATATAAATGTCTTAACATAATAACTAAGTAAATGTTGTGAAGGCTATATTAACCTGTTTGATGAAAATATTCAAATTGTATATAAAACCAGCACATTGTACCCCAAGATTACATTAATGTACACAGCTATGATTTAATTAAAAAATTGCATATTATGAGACTTCAAATATGTTTTTATATTATTAAATAAAAATAGTATTACAATTTAAAAAAAGAATGTTTGTTCATAGGTAGTTTATCCATACCTGAAAGAATAATTAATTATTATTTTTTGATTGATTTGTTTTCATGTTTATTTGACTCTAGGCTCAGGTACTGTTTCTAAGATACTAAGAAATTCTTATTTATTGATGCAGAGAATGCAGGAAAAAAAGCATCCTGGCAAACTTTGTAAACATTGAGTAGTGAACAATAAAAAATAAAAGAAATTAAAAAATCAGCTGATAAGGATTTAAATATTTACATCAACAATTTATCAGTTTGTCACTTGTCAATACTTTACATTAGATATTAACAATTGCTTTTTAAGAGTTGAAACAATTAAGAAATAAAGTAGCTCACAAAAGTAAGTTGTTCAAATGTTACTTTTTCCCTTAGAAATTGAGTTAAGAAAGAATTTTTTTCTTCCACAAGTACTTTAGGCAAAACTTTTTAAAAGAACAAGACTGAACAGGACAACTGAGTTTTGCTAAGCTCTCTGTTTTCATGATGTGTTTTTCTGTTCCTTGTCTAAGATTGTTTAATCATTTAATTTCTTTCTTTACTGATCAGGCCCTCTCTGTGTCCTCTCTGTGAATAATCCAGTCACCATCTATACTTAAGAATAAGGAATTGTGATACACATATATTATATTTATCTTTCTCTTATTCTAGGATGTCCTATTCACTGAAGTCTTTTTAGTGAAAAATTTTCTTATTTATCAAGGCATATCATGACACAAAATTTCAGTAAAAATAAGTATTCTACATGAGTGAAACTTTGTTCCCTGTTTACCCACACTGTGAACTGTCAGTCAGCTATGTTTTGCATCTTCTCACCTCTTAAACACACACTATTTGATATTTTTTGATGTCAGAGTACCATTTGTGAATATCAGGAAATGTGTAATATTCTCCAATGCAATATGTGAGGTTTTGACTCCTTTCCATATGGACAATATAGCAATTTAATTTATGGATGAATGCTAAATTTCTATTTAGCTGAATGTCCATGAAACTATACATAATGTTTTTATCAGGGGAATTAGGATGATACTAAAGTCATATTCATTAATTTATATATCTAATAAATATTGAACACTTCTGTGCTTCAGAGACTGTATATCAAAGTACGTAATGATAAATACAAGTACCAGTTATAAATATGGAGGCTTGATTTATATTCTAACCCTTGTTTTCACAGTTAGATTTAATTTTTCATAATGGGTCACCTTTTAATATATGATAGATAGTAAAACTGAATTTTTAGTCAAGAACACTTTACCACTCTCCTAATTCCAAGCATAAATTATCAAAGTGCTTAAAGTCAGAACTGGGATAGTTTTGAAAAATGAAATCAAATGATGATTGAATATAAGCTTTCCCCAATTTGGTGGAAAATTAAAAAAAAAGAAAGATATAAGCAAGATTAATCCACCTGCAGCAGAGGCACAGTCCCCTTCTTTCACTTTTGACATATTAACTGAATTTACCCTTGAGAAGAGTCTGAATAGTGTGCTTGAGTCCTTTCACTGCTACAATAGTATTAACCCACGAAGATGGGTTTTATACCTTCAGCAAGGAGTAGAATTGAGGAGAAACTTCCTTTAGTAAACCCCCTTCCACAGGTGTGATCTGTTTTATGGTGGCTCCTAGGCACTGCACATTTTTCATCATCAAGCCCTGAAAACCATCATGATAAGCATCTATGTAAGTGGTTTCAGAGGATTATTTATAGTTCTGCAAGGGTGCCAGATTGCCTCATTTTGAGACAATTAAAACAGACATTTAGGCAGCCATTATTTGCATCTTTAGGAGAAAAACCCATTAACACAAGACCAGGGGATCACTGGGGCCCACAGAATCTACCTTGAGTAGTGACCCTGGACCTCAGTAAACTCTAGCAAGCAGAACAGGCAATGTCTACTAGAGCAGTCTTCATGTAGATAGGCACAGAAACAGAAGCTGAGAGTCTTTTAGTGTGATCACTAATATATTTTTTATGAGGCATACTAAAATGAGACTCCAGAGACAGTGACAGAAAAGAGTGATCAGAGAGAGTAAAATCAGTGACAAGAAGATTGGAAAGTAGAACTCAGTGTAGAACAAATAAATCATGGAAAAGCCTGTGCACAGAAGTACAAGAAAGCCGACTAAATGCCAGAAATCCACATTTGCTGGAGGTCAGCTTAATGAATTATCAATGTGAATATTTAAATTCTTTAATATTTTACCACATATGGGAGAAGGCCAGTTGTTGAGTAAAAAGAAAATGTCATTTCTCTGTCAGGAGGTTCAACATGACATTAGGAAATAATTGTGCACAAATCTGGAATAAAGGAGACAGGGAGAATTTCTTCAGACAAGCTTTTCATCTTTTTTAAATTACAGTTCTTGGTCTCTGTGTTAGCAATTAACATACAAATTGACTCATTCCCATCATTGATATTGACAGCAATATTCCCACTCGTTGAAATAGAGATTTAGCTCATCTTGGATGAAATAAAGCCAATGTATTTTAAGGACCCAGGCAAGGTGTTCTGGTAGTGATACATCTGGGGTGAAATGAAGAGATTTTTCTTTGCATCTTTTAAAAATTGTACCTATTAAAAATTTACCTATTTTTGGCTCAGGCACCTCTTCTCATATAACATTCCAAAAATAAACTATTCTAAAATTCACTATGGTCAAGTCTGATTCCGGGTACTAATGACACAGAAATATTAAAGCTCCGCTTTCCTCAAGGAGCTTATATTTGAAGACAGAGAAAAACTAATAGTGGACATTGTGTTTAGTATGTGCCATGTATGCCTGTGTCTCTCTGCCAGCAATGAAGAGGTAGAAATACGGGGTAATAATATCTCTTTTTTTCTTTTCTATGAGTAAAAGAATACTTGCCTGAAGAATCAGAATGCTAAACAATTTCATTAATTCAAGCTCCCTAGAAATGCAGTGAGATCAAGCCTAAAACACTAGTGTTGTTTACTTAAAAAAATTTTTTTTATTGTTGGGGATTCATTGAGGGTACAATAAACCAGGTTACATTGATTGCATTTGTTAGGTAAAGTCAGTCTTATAATTTTTCTTGCCACCAAAAGGTGTGTGACACACTAAAACCCCCACCCCCTTTTCCTTCCCTCTCTCTGCTCTTCCTTCTCCTGCCCCCACCCTCCTTTCCTCTTTCTGCTCTTCCTTTCCTCCAACCCCTCCCTCCTTCTCTCTCTCTCTCTCTGCTCTCCCATTCCCCCAACCCTCACCTTGTACTAGGTCATTAATTGTTCTCATAGCAAAATTGAGTACATGGGATTCATGCTTCTACATTGTTGTGATGCTTTACTAAGAATAATGTGTTCACTTCTATCCAGGTTAATACAAAGGGTGTAAATTCTCCATCTTTTTAATGGCTCAATAGTATTCCATGGTATACATATACCACAGCTTGTTAATCCATTCCTGGGTTGGTGAGCATTCAGGCTGTTTCCACATTTTGGTGATTGTAAATTGAGCTGTGATAAACAGTCTAGTGCAAGTGTCCTTGTGGTAAGAGGACTTTTTCCTTCTGGGTAGATGCCCAGTAATGGGATTGCAGGATCAAATGGGAGGTCTACTTGAGTTCTTTGAGGGTTCTCCATACTTTCTTTCAAAAAGGTTGTATTAGTTTGCAGTCCCACACACACAGTGTAAAAGTGTTCCTTTCTGTCCATATCTACTCCAGCATCTGCAGTTTTGAGATTTTGTGATGTAGGCCAGTTTTGCTGGGGTTAGATGATATTTCAGGGTGGTTTTGATTTGCATTTCTCTAATAATTAGAGATGATGGGCATTTTTCATATGTTTGCTAGCCATTTGTCTGTCTTCTTTAGAGAAGGTTCTATTCATCTCTCTTCTCCATTGATATATGGAATTCTTGGCTTTTTTCATGTGGATTATTTGAGTTCTCTGTAGATTCTAGTTATCAAGCTTTTGTCTGATTTAAAATATGCAAATATCCTTTCCCATTGTGTAGGTTGTCTATTTGCTTTGATTGTTGTCTCCTCAGCTGTACAGAAACTTTTCAGTTGCATTAAGTCCCGTTTGTTTATTTTTGTTGTTATTACAATTACCACAGCAGTCTTCTTCATGAAGTCTTTCCCCAGGCCAATATCTTTCAGTGTTTTTCCTTGAAGATTTTTATAGTTTTATGCCTTAAATTTAAGTCCTTTATCCATCTTGAATCAATTTTCGTGAGTGGAAAAAGGTGTAGGTTCAGTTTTAATCTTTTCCATGTGGATATCCAGTTCTCCCAGCACCAATTGTTGAATAGGGAGTCTTTCCCCCACTGGACGTTCTTGTTTGGTTTATTGAAGATTAGGTGGTCGTAAGTTGTTGGTTTCATTTCCTGGTTTTCTATTTGATTCCAAATGTCTATGTCTCTATTTTTGTGCCAGTACCATGCTGTGTTGACCACTGTGGCCTTGTGAGACAGCCTAAAATCTGGTATGCTGATGCCCCTGGCTTTGTTATTATTACTAAGAACTGCCTCATCTATATAAGGTTTTCTCTGGTTCCATACCAAACAAACAAACACTTTTTTCCAAGTCTTGAAAGTATGATGTTGGTATTTTAATAGGGATGGCATTGAATAGGTAGATTGCTTTGGGAAGTATAGACATTTTAACAATGGTGATTCTTTCCAGCCACAAGCATAGTATGTTCTTCCATTTGTTAATATCCTCTGCTATTTGCTTCCTTAGGGTTTCATAATTTTCCTTATGAAGGTTCTTCACCTCTTTTGTTAGGAATATTCAAAGATATTTAATTTTCTTTGAAGCTATTGTGAAGGAAGTTGTACCCTTAATTGGCCTCTCATCTTGGCTGTTATTGGCATGTACAAAAGCTACTGACTTGTGGACATTGATTTTATATCCTGAGACATTACTGTATTTTTTGATGACTTTCAGGAGTCCTGTGGTTGAGTCTTAGGAGTTCTCTAAGTATAAGATCATATCATCAGTAAAGAGGGAAAGTATGACCTCCTCTGCTCCCATTTGGATGCCCTTTATTTCCTTGTCTTGCCTAATTGTATTGGCTAGAAATTCCAGCACTATGTTGAATAGTAATAGTGACAGAGGACAACCTTGTCTTCTTCCAGTTCTAGGGGGAAAAGCTTTCGGTTTTACTCCATTCAGTAAAATATTACCTGTAGGTTTGTCATAGATAGCTTTGATCAGTTTAAGAAATGTGCCACCTATGCCTATACTCCTCAGTGTTCTAATTAGAAAAAGATGCTGGATTTTATCAAATGCTTTTTCTGTATCTACTGAGAGGATCATGTGGTCTTTGTTTTTGCTTGTGTTCACACAGTGAATAATATTTATGGACTTGTGTATGTTAAACTAGCCTTGTACCCCTGGAATGAAACCTACTGATCATGATGTATAACCGTTTTGATGATAAACTGTAATCTATTGGCTAGAAGTTTTTTGAGAATTTTTGCATCTAAATTCATTAGTGAAATTGGTCTAAAATTCTTTTTTAGTTGGATATTTTCCTGGTTTGGTATCAAGTTGATGTTTACTTCATAGAATGTGCTAGGAAAGATTCCTTCCTCCTCAATATTTTGGAATAATTTCTGTACTATGGGAATAAGCTGTTCTTTGAAGGTTTGATAGAATTCTGGTGTGAAGCCATTGGAACCAGGGCATTTTTTTGGTGGGGGGAGTTTTTTCATTGTTTCTTTGATCTTGGTGCTTGAAATTAGTCTATTCAGGAGATCAATTTCTTCCTGGCTAAGTCTAGGGAAAGAGTATGATTCCAAATATTGATCCATTTCCTTCACATTGTCAAATTTCTGGGCATAAAGTTTCTGATAGTATTCAGAGATAATTTCTTGTATCTCAGTGGCATCAGTTGTTATTTCCCCTTTATCATTTCTGATAGAGGTTACTAGAGATTTTACTTTTCTATTTCTAGTTAGTCTGGCCAAAGGTTTATATGCTTTATTATTTTTTCAAAAAAAAAAAAAAAAACTCCCTGGGTCAG
The DNA here is from genome assembly GCF_027406575.1 of Nycticebus coucang. Taxonomy (NCBI): domain Eukaryota; kingdom Metazoa; phylum Chordata; class Mammalia; order Primates; family Lorisidae; genus Nycticebus; species Nycticebus coucang. Next base: position 36,751,881 of record NC_069786.1, on the reverse strand, counting down.
ACATGAGATTAAAAAGGAAATTGCCAAATTTTTGGAACAAAATGACAATGAAGACACAAATTATCAGAACCTCTGGGATACTGCAAAGGCAGTCCTAAGAGGGAATTTTATAGCACTGCAAGCCTTTCTCAAGAGAACGGAAAGAGAGGAAGTTAACAACTTAATGGGACATTTCAAGCAACTGGAAAAGGAAGAACATTCCAAACCCATTAGAAGAAAAGAAATAACCAAAATTAGAGCAGAATTAAATGAAATTTAAAACAAAAGAATTATACAACAGATCAATAAATCAAAAAGTTGGTTTTATGAAAAGCTCAATAAAATAGATAAACCTTTGGCCAACCTAACCAGGAAAAAGAGAGTAAAATCTCTAATTTCATCAATCAGAAACAACAAAGACGAAATAACAACAGACTTCTCAGAAATTCAAAAAACCCTTAATGACTATTACAAGAAACTTTATTCTCAAAAATATGAAAATCTGAAGGAAATTGACCAATACTTCGAAGCACATCACCTTCTAAGACTTAGCCAGAATCAAGTGGAAATGTTGAACAGGTCCATATCAAGTTCAGAAATAGCATCAACCATACAAGATCTCCCTAAAAAGAAAAGCCCGAGACCAGATGGCTTCACGTCAGAATTCTGCCAAACCTTTAAAGAGGAACTAGTACCTATATTACTCAACCTGTTCCAAAACGTTGAAAAAGAAGGAAGACTACTCAACACGTTCTATGAAGCAAATACCACCCTGATCCCCAAACCAGGAAAAGACCCAACAAGAAAAGAAAATTACAGACAATTATCACTAATGAATATAGATGCAAAAATATTCAATAAGATCCTAACAAACAGAATCCCACAACATATCAAACAAATTATACATCATGACCCAGTCGGTTTTATCCCAGGGTCTCAAGGCTGGTTTAATATATGTAAATCCTTAAGTATAATTCATCACATAAACAAATTAAAAAACAAAGACCATATGATTCTTCTCTCAATTGATGCAGAAAAAGCTTTTGATAATATCCAGCATCCCTTCATGAATTGGTATAGAAGGGACATTTCTTAAACTGATACAGTCTATCTGCAGCAAACCCACAGCCAATATCGTATTGAATGGAGTTAAACTGAAATCATTTCCACTCAGATCAGGCTGCCCATTGTCTCCACTGCTGTTTAACATTGTGATGGAAGTTTTAGCCATTGCAATTAGGGAAGAAAAGGCAATCAAGGGTATCCATAGATGGTCAGAAGAGATCAAACTTTTGCTCTTCACAGATGATTTGATTGTATATCTGGAAAACACCAGGGATTCTACTACAAAACTTTTAGAAGTGATCAAGGAATACAGCAGCATCTCAGGCTACAAAATCAACATTCATAAATCAATAGCCTTTATATATACGAACAATAGTCAAGCTGACAAAACAGTTAAGGACTCTATTACATTCGCAATAGTGCCAAAGAAGATGAAATATTTGGGAGTTTATCTAACAAAAGACATGAAAGATCTCTATAAAGAGAACTATGAAACTCTAAGAAAAGAAATAGCTGAAAATATTAACACATGGAAAACCATACTACGCTCATGGCTGGAAAGAATAAACATTGTTAAAATGTCCATGCTACCCAAAACAACATACAATTTTAACGCAATCCCTATTAAAGCCCCACTGTCTTTTTTAAAGATCTTGAAAAAATAATACTTCATTTTATATGGAATTAAAAAAACCTTGAATAGCCAAGACATTACTCAGAAATAAAAACAAAGCAGGAGGAATTATGCTACCAGACCTCAGACTATATTATAAATCGATAGTGATCAAAACAACATGGTACTGGCACAAAAACAGAGAGGTAGATGTCTGGAACAGAATAGAGAACCAAGAGATGAATCCAGCTACTTACCATTATTTGATCTTTGACAAGCCAATTAAAAACATTAAGTGGGGAAAAGATTCCTTATTTAACAAGTGGTGCTGGGTGAACTGGCTGGCAACCTGTAGAAGACTGAAATTGGACACACACCTTTCACCATTAACTAAGATAGACTCTCACTGGATTAAAGATTTAAACTTAAGACATGAAACTATAAAAATACTAGAAGAGAGTGCATGGAAAACCCTTGAAGAAATTGGTCTGGGTGAGTATTTTATGAGGAGGACCCCCCGGGCAATTGAAGCAGCTTCAAAAATACACTACTGGGACCTGATCAAACTAAAAACTTCTGCACAGCCAAGAACACAGTAAGTAAAGCAAGCAAACAGCCCTCAGAATGGGAGAATATATTGGCAGGTTATGTCTCCAACAAAGGTTTAATAACCAGAATCCACAGAGAACTCAAATGTATAAGCAGGAGAAGAACAAGTGATCCTATCGCAGGCTGGGCAAGGGACCTGAAGAGAAACTTCTCTGAAAAACACAGGCGCACAGCCTACAGACATATGAAAAAATGCTCATTATCTTTAATCATCAGAGAAATGCACATCAAAACTACCTTGAGATACCATCTAACTCCAGTAAGATTAGCCCATATCACAAAATTCCAAGACCAGAGATGTTGGTGTGGATGTGGAGAAAAGGGAACACTTCTGCACTGCTGGTGGGAATGCAAATTAATACATTCCTTCTGGAAAGATGTTTGGAGAACACTTAGAGATCTAAAAATAGACCTGCCATTCAATCCTATAATTCCTGTACTAGATATATACCCAGAAGACCAAAAATCACATTACAACAAAGATATTTGCACCATAATGTTTATTGCAGCCCAATTCACAATTGCTAAGTCATGAAAAAAGCCCAAGTGCCCATCGATCCACAAATGGATTAATAAACTGTGATACATGTACACCATGAAATATCATGCAGCCTTAAAGAAAGATGGAGACTTCACCTCTTTCATGTTTACATGGATGGAGCTGGAGCATATTCTTCTTAATAAAGTATCTCAAGAATGGTAGAAAAAGTATCCAATGTACTCAGCCCTACTATGAAACTAATTTTTGGCTTTCATATGAAAGCTATAACCCAGTTATAACCTAAGAATATGGGGAATGGGGAAAGGGTGGGGAGGGAAGGGAGAGGATGGATGAAGGGAGGGTGATAGTTGGGATTACATCTGCTGTGCATCTTACAAGGGTACATGTGAAACTTAATAAATGTAGAATATAATTGTCTTAACACAATAACTAAGAAAATGCCAGGAAGGCTATATTAACCAGTGTGATGAAAATGTGTCCAACTGTTTATAAAACCAATGTATGGTGCCCCGTGATTGCATTAATGTACACAGCTATGATTTAATATTAATAAAAAAACTCCTTGTTTCATTAATTTTGTGAATGATTCTTTTCTTTCCAATCTCATTAATTTCTGATTTAATTTTGGATATTTCTTTTCTTCTGCTGGGTTTAGGCTTATATTGTTCTTCTTTTTACAATTCCTTAAGATTGCTTGTGAGTTTGCTGATATACTCTCTTTCTGTTTTTTGAATGTAGGCATCTAAAGCCATAAATTTTCCTCTCAAAACTGCTTTTGTAGTATCTCGCAGGTTTTGGTAGCTAGTGTCTTCATTGTTGTTATGCTCAAGGAAGTTAATGATTTCCTGTTTTATTTCTTCCTGCACCCAAGTGTCATTCAGCATAAGGTTGTTTAATTTCCATGCCTTTGTGTGAGGTTGAACGCTTTTGTTGGAGTTGAGTTCCACCTTTATTGCCTTGTGGTCTGAGAAGATACAAGGAAAAAATTCAATTCTTTTGATTCTGTTGAGGTTTGTTTTATGTCCTAGGATATGATCAATTTTGGAGAATGTTCCTTGGGCTGATGAGAAGAATATATTCTTTAGCTTTGGGATGTAGTTTTCTATATATGTCTATCAAGCACAGTTGTTCTCAATAGTAGTTCTAGGGCAATAGTTCTCAACCTGTGGGTCACAACCCACAGGAACTATATTAAAGGCTTGTGGCATTAGGAAGGTTGAGAACCACTTTTCTAGGATCTCAAGTCCCTTATATCTTTGTTTAATTTCTATTTAGAGGATCTGTCCAGCTCTGTAAGAGGAATGTTAAAGTCCCCCATTATTATGGTGTTATAGGATATCATATTGCTCAGACTAATTAAGGTCTGTTTCAAGAATCTGGGAGCATTTAAGTTGGGTGCATAAATATTTAGAATTGAAATGTCTTCTTGTTGTATTTTTCCCTTGACCAATATGAAGTGCAACCTCTCTTTTCTTCTGAATTTTGTTTGTTTGAAAAATTGTCTTCCAACTCTTAACTCTGAGTTTTAATTTGTCTTTTGAGGCTAGGTGCATTTCCTACAGGTAATGGCATTCAGGAAAAATTTGACCACTTTCCTAAGCTATTTATTCTAAAAACTAGAAATACTTTAATCAGAAATACTAACCTAAATCTCACCTGCCATAAAAGTTAATTTCATATTGTTCAACTTCCATTACTAATAAATAAATAAATAAATAAGATGAAGGAGAAGGTAAAATCAAACTGCAAATAGTAGAAAACTTGACTGGAGTTGTAACTTTTACTTCAGTAGAATTTATAAGTAGCTTTAAGGTGTTTACATAGAACTTTAAGATATTAATAACATGTCAGTAGAGAGAGAACATTTATATATATGATATTGCCTTATGTATTTTGAAACAATTAAATTTAAGCTATGTGCATATATATGTATATAAACAAATATATAGACTTATACATAAAAGTTTTTTCAGCAAGAGCTAAAGAATTAAAGAGCATCCGCTCAGTCTCCAAAATGTTTTACAATGACCTTTATACATCTGTCAGTATAAGTCCAAAACATAGGAAGTAAAATTTAATTTTAAAAGTTTTGTAGAATAATGAATCATTCATTCTACAATTATAGTATATTATAATAGTATACTTTAGACTTACAGATTCTGTGAATTAAATCCCAAGACCAGAGATGTTGGCGTGGATGCGGAGAAAAGGGAACACTTTTACACTGCTGGTGGGAATGAAAAATTATATGTTCCCTTTGTGAAGAGTTTGGAGAACACTTAGAGATCTAAAAATAGACCTGCCATTCGATCCTACAATTCCCTTACTAGGTATATACCCAGAAGACCAGTGTGATAAAAGTATGTCAAATGGTATATAAAACCAGTGTATGGTGCCCCATGATTGCATTAATGTACACAGCTATGATTTAATAATAAATATAAATAAATAAATAAAAAGATTTTACATGATTGATATCTAGAATTTCCCAGGAACAGTATAAAGTATATACAAATTTATATTTTAATGAGTTATAAAGATAGAAATTAAGCAGTAAGTTCACTATTTTCTAACTCAGCTTCATATATATCATACACATTTATGATACACATTATGATACACATTAATATATATTTATATTATAATTATACACATTATGATACATATTAATATATATTTATATTATATATTAATATAATACATATCACATATTAATGTGTATCATAATGTGTATCATAATGATACACATTAATATATATTTATATTATATTATAATTATACACATTATGATACATATTAATATATATTTATATTATATTATATATTAATATAATACATATCATATATTAATGTGTATCATAAATGTGTATGATATGAAGCTGAGTTAGAAAATAGTGAACTTATTGCATAATTTCTATCTTTATAACTCATTCAAATATAAGTTTGTATATACTTTATACTGTTTCTGGGAAATTCTAGATATCAATCATGTAAAATCTTATATACATAATATTATTCACAGGATCTATAAGTCTAAAGTATCCTACTGTAATTGTAGAAGGAAGGATTCATTATTCTACAAATTTTTAAAATTAATTTTACTTCCTATGTTTTGGACTTACACTGACAGATGTATAAAGGTCATTCTAAGCCATTTTGGAGACTGAGTGGATGCTCTTTAATTCTTTAGCTCTTGCTGAGAACAGACATTGACGGCATATTTCAGTGTCCCTTGCAGTTTGAGTCTTTATCCCGCCTCTGGCCAAAAAAACAGACCCTGAAGTGATACATAGACTCCCCGATTTGGATCCACAAAAGGCCATGTTTATTTTTGCTTTTTCCCTTACTCATAAGAATGCAGAGAAGGAAAAAGACTCTTGAAGGAGGTTATAGATGATGGAAGGAGAAAATATGTAAGGAGTTGAGACGCATACATGATCCTGGGGAAGCTTTTACGATTAAATATCAGTTGGACTGGAACACTTGAGTAAAAAATAAATATTTATTGCGTTATACCTACCTGAGTAATACGATCTTCCTCTATCCTCATTAATGTAAGTTGTTTTTCTTTCTAATGCTTTAGAAATTATAGTACAGTTGATATTAATATTTTTATATTTAATCTTCTTGAGATTTTCTGGTATTTATATATTTCCATGTTATTATTGAAAGTTTTCTTTTTTAATTCTATGTCTTATAATATTGCACTCTCAATATTTTTCAGCATAAAATAATTTTATTAGGACTTCTTAATATCTCCTTCATGTCTTATTTCTCTTTTGTTTTTGTATTATAATACAATCTATGAAGCTCTGTCATTTCTATGTAAATTCAGACCCATTTTAATTAATAAAATATTTGAAATTATTTCTGTTATTCTATTGTTTTCTGTTTGTCATGTTTCTTATTACAATCCCCTTTTTTTGCCTGTTTTAGAACTTTTAATTTTTTATTTTGTATTCTTGGTCCTATAATAGTTTGTAAGACAGAAAAAGATACAGATATATAAATTTTAGTAGTTTTACATTTTTAACATGTACAGAAATAAAATAATAAATGAAAATCCAAGAAAACCTAATTTATTTTTCATAGTGCCTTTTCCAATTCCCCAATTCATATCTTCTATTTAATAAGTAATTCTGGGATTAAGTTATGGACTTGTATTTTTTTTAAAGATCATATTTATTCATATTTAATGTAGGTTTCACTGATGGTTTTGTTCTGAATTGTTTCACTTTTGAGCATATTATCTTATAATTCTTACAGACTGGGTACTTTTTCTGAAAAAATATGAGTTCTTACATGTCCTTTCATTTAAATAAAAATTTAATTTGCATAGATTTTATTTCAAGATCAATTGTATTCAGCATCCTGAAGATATATTTCTGCAATCATCTTGTAACAAATACTTCCAATAAGAAATCTGTTTTACATGTCATTTAATTCTTATAAAAATGATTTCTTTTTTAATTTTAAGGATTCAGGAATGTTACCATAATGTACCCAATGTGTGTGTGTGAGAGAGAGTTTAAAATTCCTGCCACTCAATATTTGGTAAGCCTTTTCAATCTAGCAATCTCAATATTTTTCAGCACAAGATAATTTTATTAGGACTTCTTAATATCTCCTTCATGTTTTATTTCTTTTTTGTTTTTGTATTATCTTCTGAAGGTATTTCTCTATTCAACAACAATTTAGCACACTACTATAGTCAATTATAATATTAAGCATAGATTATGAGAATTTTGGTTTTCCTGATAAAATTTCAAATCACTACAGCTGATATATAATGAGGATTATTGCAATTTATAAAGTATAGCTCTGTGTGCTTGAGTAAGTCTATTATCTCAAATATTAATTCTGTTTCTAAATTCTGTCCCTCTCTTTTATTCTGTTTGTTTTCCTTGAATAGTCTTAAGATTCTTGGTTGTGTGATCAGGTCATATTTGCAATTCCTGTTTATATTAACTCAAAATGCTTGCTTCAGGTTTCCATAATGAGGTGGTAACAATGTAAAACTTCTCCATGTCAGAACTACTATGTGAAAGAATATAGAGTAGACATTTTAAAATGCTTGGTACAATTAAAGCAAATGAGGCATAATTATATTAAAAATTACTTGCTATTACCTTATTTGAAGAACAAATAAGGATTTTTACTTCTTGGAGAAAAGGTTTTAGGCACACTACAATTGCTTCCTTAGAATTAGAATTGCTAGGTATGTAGCTAGGAAGCTGGCTTTCATAGGGAAAGAGGACAAGGATGTAACCCCCATCTCAAGTGCCACTCACCTTAATTCTAATTACTCACACCTGGGAAGAAGGTACCACCACCACCACCACCACCCCACACACACAACAATCTACCAGTCAGAACTTAGTGTGCTGACTGCAGAAGGGTGCAGAGGACTCTGTAGCCTATAGGCCAAACCCCCTACATAGGTAAAATAGAGCAATAAAGTCTTGGGGATTTTTTTTGTTCTTGTTGTTGATGTTTTTGGTTTATTTATTTATTTATTTATTTTTATTAAATCATAGCTGTGTACATTAATGCGATCATGGGTTGTTTTTGTTTTTTTTAGATAAATTCTTACTTTGTTGTCCTCGGTAGAGTGTCGTGGCATCATAGCTTGCAATGACCTCAAACTCTTGGGCTCAAGTGATTCTCTTGCCTCAGCCTCCCAAGTATCTGGGACTACAAGTGCCTGCCACAATGCCTGGTTACCTTTTAAAGATGGAGTTTCCCTCTTGCTCAGGCTAGTCTTGAATTGGTGAGCCCAGGTAATCCACCCGACTTGGCCTCCCAGAGTGCTAGGATTATAGGCATGAGCCACTTCATCCAGCTCTACAATGGAGTCTTAAAGGTGACCTAGAACAGGCTTAAGGCTAATTATCATGTCATTCACTTAAATCTCCATTGTGGTCCACACCGTCCCCTTCTCCTCACTATGGGCTTTCAGAAAGGTTTCAGAAAGGGAGGTCCACATGTGCAGTGAGACTCTTATTCCCAGATGACCTTCTAACCACAAGGTAGGTCCAGTCCAGGAATTACAAAACAGAGCCTTTAGCCATAACCAAGCCCTTTTATTTATTGTGACAATAGAAGTCCATACATTGTCTACGGCAAAACTATCTTACTCTATAAATCTATCTTCTTCCTGAATAAATTTTGTTTCATGCTTGCCTTACTTTGGGGCATCTGGTCATTTTTTTTGCCAAAAGCACCCAAAGAAACAAGGAAGCAAGTAGTTGCATGGAAACCTGATGGAGTCGTCGGCTTTCCTGCCTTCTTTGTTAAGAAAAATAACCTCCATTACCCTCAGTTTTTCCATTATCATACACTAGCAATGGCATATTAAATTACTTTCCTGTATTGCTTTGAATTCCATTCCTCATATGCTAGATTACTCATATGTTTTAATTTTACCAGTCATCTGGCCAGTCCTTGGGAACTCCCTTGACATGTCATCTGTTCTTTTTTAGGAGCCCCCTCCCCATGTCTTAATCAGGCTGTTTCTAAAACAACCCACTTCAGTATTATCAAATCTGTCTCTCCATGTCAGAAAGTCCTTGGAACGTTGACTAGCCTCTATCTACAAGGTCTCAATTAGCCCCATTCCATGACAATTTAGGTCAATCTGACTCAGGCCAGCCCAAAATAGCATCCACTATTCACCCTGCTCATGTCTAATTAAATGCCTAACAGACTCTTTAGTGTTGGCTTGACCATGTACTACAAGAACTTTCATAGTCTACTAAGTCTCTATTTGCTTATAGACACAACAATAACATCCATGTATAACATATGTCTTTATGTCGAATAGTCAAAAACAAAGTTTAGAATACATATGCAACCTTACATGAGAGTATACAACCAGACTGACTCTTAATATGCTAAGTACTGAGCATAATTTTAGTTCAAGGAACACATGTATTAAACAAAGTAACAAAAAATAGGTTTGGTACTGGGAACACAAAATTTAAAAAGCAGAGCCTCTTTCCTTAAGATGCTAACTATATAAAAATGCTGTAATTAACACAAAGATAACATAAAAACTTTTAGGAGGAGTAATCAAAATTGAGAGGTCAGGGAGGTCTTTTGTGAAAGAAGCTTGAATTGATTATTAAAATATAAGCTGACATGACAGTAGTAGGAGAAGCTGATATATATATATTTTAATCCCTAGGGAGTCATTTAACTCATATTCCTCATCTCCATATGCTCCTATTCACTCTTCAATTTCCAACTTCAATTCCTTTAAAAACATTCACCTGCCTTTTTGATGTCAACCACCAACCAAAATAATCTGTTGATTATTCTTTGGCTTCTAGATAAAGTAAATTTTAGTATTTGGGAGTAGTACTATAAATTTATGTAAATTTACATGTTTGTCTCCAACCTCATAGTTGAGAATGTTTTGTCATGGGAACTACTGATTGGCCTGATCTCTGTCCAAGAACAACCAGAGGGACAAAGATGGGAACAGAATGACACAACAGGAACACCAAGAGCCTGGGACCCAGATCCCCGCGGGCAATTACAGGCCCAGGTGGGAAAGATCCAGAAGCAAAGGAAAAAATAATAGAGCAAACACTGATCAGCTCTCATCACAGAGAAATGGCGTTTTCCATCAGACTTGTTTTATAGTCATGCTGTGTTCAGGCGGCAGGGCCTGTGTGCTTGTGAGTAAAAGGAACAGGTATAGTCAACGTAAAATAGAAAGGGAGCCAGTGTTTGAATCAGAGTTCTAATACAAATTTTATCACATATTAACTGTGTAAATTTAGAAAAAAATTATTAATCAAAACCTGTGTAGTTTTTCTCAAATAGGGAAAATATAACTCTAATCCCATCAGATTGTTATAGTAATTAAATAGAATATGGAAGGTAAAATACATAATCAGGTTTAAATACATTCTTTCCTTTCCTGTCTTCTGATTAATACATAGAGTAAGGATTGGTGTTTTTAGAAGCGTCCTATAGTCACTCATTGCTGATTTATTGACTTGCTTAGCAACATTAAAAATGTGTTAGAGAAATAGAGGATCCAACAGGCACATGGAATCTAATTACAAAGAAATAGTGTCCAGGCTGGATTGCTACGTCTTCAGTAATGTGATTCCCTCTTACCTGAACCTCAGCTTTTGTAGATTTCACACATGTGATTAAGGGATAGGAAAGTGCTGTAGAATTGCCACTCAACGGAAGTGAAAAATGCTTGTCTCACCTTCCCGCCCAGCTCCTTTGTACAATTCACAATGTCCGTGGTTTTTGTCTCCTTTCATTTAATAAATTTCAGCACCTTATCCTCTCCTCTTGTGGGCAGGATTTTTATTTAAACACTGTCTTAAGTAAACTAGCATGTATAGACATGATTTGTATAATTACAGCATTTAGTAATTAATATAAATAGACAACATATCACAACTAGAAAACATAATTAAATCGTAAGAAGCTGAGAAAAGCCTATATTTTTTTATAGAAAAAGTATATTTGATGGATTCCAAAATTGTATTTCAGAGCGAACTTTACTTCAAAACATGGTATGCTTCATATCTAGGTAAAAAATCACTATTGCAAAAGAATGTTTTAGGAATATTTTTGCTTGTGTATTATAAATAATTTTGAAAATCAGGGAAAATGAAATACCAAAAACATAAACATTTTCTTATATATTTTTTTCTGTTTTCTCATGGTTCATCCCCAAAATAAAAATCTAGGTATAGGACATAATTAAAATCTAGGTATAGGACATAATAGGCTGGCTACAAGAAAGTTCACATTGTATCTTTGAGGGAAGTTTTGTTTTTTGTATTAATGGTTTCATCCTTCTAAGTGTCCTAATGGAAATAGCTCTTTTGTGTGTGTGCGTATTTATCATTTACTACCTTCTAAGACTATTTTTCAAAATATATGAATGACAAATTTATCCACCTAAAATACGAGCTCTTTTTAGTGTAGGAGCCTTATGTTTTTGGCATTCCTTATGTTCACAGTCCCAAGTATTTGATATCAAATAATTTGTAGTTGTCAATGTTGTTTAAAAGATTAGTGAAACGTTTAAAGTAGTAGTATTTATTAATTATTTTTAATTTGTCTCACTAGATTAAGCTAATATAATCAAAGGATAAAAATTATTTGTTCTGTATTTTGGAGTTTGGAGAATATTTTTTTCCTAGTTTGGGGTTTTTACAAAAGCCTTATGAGGCAAATTTATAATGACAGGAATACAAACGCAAAGAGGTTAGAAACTTACATAAAGTCATAGAATAGCCTTTGAAATGTGTGTGGTGGAGCTACAAATTAAGCCCTAGAACTTCAGCTTTTAAATACCTAAATAGCTGGATCTATTTAATTTTGGTTAACTGTATGTTCTGAAAAGGCATGAAATTGCTTATTTTCTTTTAAAAAGTAACTTTAATCATCTTTATGAATAACAGATACATAGTTGAAGTACCACTTATTAAAGAAACAATATACTTGCAGTTGATTCTTTTTATTCATGCCAGTCAGGTTTTATGATGTCACTGCAAACAATGGATTAGCCAGTCCTGAATCACTGCTCCCAGGAAAATGCAGAGTTAGATTCCTGCAAGGCTTGGCCACAATGTTTTCATCAAGCAATCAATAAGTAACCTTGTTTTATATGTGTGTTTTTTTCTTTTGTTTAAAGACACCTTATTTCATGTATATTCTTGATTCATTAACACTGAATTTAAGGCCAACAGCAATAAAACTCATAACTGAATGAAGCTTATCTAACACACATACTTTACCTGAAAGACACACAACAGCCTTTTGCTACTTAGTAGAACCAGACAGCACTTCAGCACTGTTAGGATGGAAAGCTTAGTAGGTACAGGATGAGAAGAGAATTTCCGTAGGCCAAGATTAGGATATAAAAATATAGACTTCGTTTTACATGTTAGAAGGAGAGAGGGAGTAAAAGAGAGGAAGAGAGAGAGATGAGAGAGCAGGCAGATGTCATGGCATCCCAAAGAAAGAAAAGAAGTTGTGGACAAGTGACGATGAATTTAAAGGGGCAAAGAGCAAAAGGTAATTGCAGCTAAATTCACAAAGTATTGTGAATACAAAAGAACACTTGTCTATAGCATGAAAGCCCAAACAACTTTGGCTGGGAAATTACATGTTGGGTGACTCACGTTTCTCATTTCTCTGTACATATACATGTCTTCAAATTACCCTGAAATAAATGCACTGTACTTATTTGGGGATTATAAATACATTTTAGTGAGTAGGCAAATTCATGAAAACAGAATCTGTGAAAAACAAGGATCGACAGTATGTACTATGTTTCCAACAAGGAATATTGTGGTAATAGGCATTAAAGATATGAAGATGAATAAAATGTTATTGCTGAGAAGTTCAAAGTCTATATGGAGAGATGGAATATTAACAGACAATGAGAGTTCACTGTAACTATGTTTTTCTTGTTAGAGAATCACAAAGGAAGAAAGGGCTCCTCTGCAGTTTGCATGAATTTCATTCTTTTCCTTCCCTATGATGCATTTGAGATAGCACGGTTAATGTCTAACACAATTCTTACCATTTTAAATTTATAAGTCAGTTATCCCTGTTGGTATGAATGACATACAGAGAAGCACTGGCTTATTTTTGCTCTATATTTTTAGTGTTCAGCGAGGCAAACTAAGGCTCCATGGAAATTTGAATATCCCATCACTATTATGTTTTTCCACTAAAATGAGTTCTATAAATTCCATTAGGAAAAAAAAAAAGTCACCAATACCTTTTTTATCCATGTAAGGCAGTAGTACATTAACACAATGTTATCATTTCTCTTTTCTTCTATGAAAGAGAAATTTTCACTTTGAAAGAGAAGATTTGGGGTCAGATTCAAATATCTTCTATTTCCTTAAAGTCTAAAATTCCTTATCTACTTCAACTTCCCACTTGATTTTACTTCTTTGTGTACCACAGTGCTTTTCAAAATGTGTATTTTTATGTGCATAATGAGATCTAATCCTATAAGTATCAATTCATTTCATACTTGTATACGTGAAAATCTGAAATCCTAATGATGTTTTCCAATTCTTTCACTTGGTGCTGCATTCTGAAAAATAAAATGCAATTGTTTGTTGTGCTATTTTTTCACTATAACACATATCATTTCTGCTAAGATCTATTTTCTCTGAAAATGGTTTCCTACTCTAACTTAACCTTCTTTTTTCTAGCCAGATCCCACCAAATTAACAACAATCACAAAATTATTTGAAGTCTATTACTCACGTAAATAAGATCCCTTTGTCATTACCTTCAGCCAAACTATCTTTGTTAAAAACCTGTCATTGATTTAACCTTGCCCTTAACTCCAGTTCGGCTACATGGCAGAACACGGTTTTAACTTAGCTGAATCTAATGGATTAGCTTTTAAGTCCCTAGATACTGGTTTGTTGTTTAAATTTCACAATAAATAATGGACTCCTTTTTACCTGTCCCACTTTTAAGTTGCCCTTCATATTATTATTGATTATTAATCCTTTTCTTAGAAAAAAATATATTGTTTTTCATATTTTCATTGAAATCAGCTGTACATTTCCACTGGTCTAATAAAAACCACTTTGAGTTTGAATCTTCTGAATTTGGAATTAACTTCAGCTATTATTTGTAAAAGTGTTTATTTAAGTGAACTTAAAAAGTAAATTTATTTTCCTTTCTAGAACCTTGAAATTCCAAAAAAGACCTGTTAAAGCACTTGGAATGTTACCCTCTTTGCCCCCTTAACAGCTTTGCTATTTGGTACCAATTATTTGTTGAAATGAGGTTCTTTTTGGTCAGAACTGAAGGCCCTTTAATTAATGTTTACATAAATTTTCAATTCAATTTTATCTCTCAGGATCACCTCTGCGGTATAGGAAGAGATCATGCACTTTGGTGAAGTTTGTACTATAAAATCTCACTGATTATTTACTAGTAGTCTCTCATTTAGAAAATTGCAAATTGTTCTGGGATGTGTAGGCAATAAAAATGTATTAATATTTTATAGTTTTGTGACATAATAGGGAATATTGTCTTGGTAATCAGTTGATCTTTCCCCTCAATAATTAAATCTTTAAATTTACTTCTAAAATTACTGGAAACAGTGTATTCAGGTAGCATGAAGAAAAATTCATTTAATTAAAAAAATGACATTTGAAAATAATGGATTTTTTTACATTGAATTCGATTCTCTTACCATTTCGGTGGTTAATTCATTGCTACTATCATTTAAAATTGTGATCTTCTAATTTTTAATGGTTTAGAATTGAGATAATTAGAAAGTACATAATAATGACTAATTAGAATATGAACAGCACTATGCCTGAAGCACAAATAATGAGAGAAATGTTTTGGATTTTCTTAACGTTTGGAATTATATTAGTATTTGACAATTGCAATATCATTTTCAATAGCAATTTTGCTCAAAGACATTTTAAAACAGTATTATAGCTTAAGACCTTGCAATTTGTTCAAATATGTTAAAAATCTCACTATGTCCTTTTAATTTTGAAAACTATAACTGGTGAATTTGGAGCTGACATTTCTGTCTATTTATAAAAAGGAACATTTGGGGTTACATTAAAATATGTATCACATCTCCTTTTTAAAATATATTAGACAGCAGGCTATTTCATTATGGGCCAGTTTTTTGGCATTTGTGGGGTCACTGAATGAGATATTTAACTAAATTAAAAAGTTCTGACTTTTTGCTTATCTTCTCACCAAATGACTATGAGCTAACATTATATTTATAGCAGCCATATTTGAATTTAGAAGAAGTGTTGGTCATTATTTAGAATGGTTTGGGAATTGCAGAAGACTTGTGACAATTGTTTTGCCACTAATTCCATCTTACAATTTTTGATATCTACAGATTATCTACTTAGCTATTATCTACTAGCTAAGAACACACTCAATTGGAAAATCCAATGCTATAAATTCTTCAAGCACCTCAGTATTGTCTAATTGAGGATTGCTTACCTTTCTAACATTTTTGCATTATATCTCCATCTTTCTAATTTCAGTCAAACTCATAATGTATAATTGGAATTATCTGCCACAGGAAAAAAAAAACAAAAACAAAATGTGAGACTCCGAATTCTGGATAATTTGATGTGCATAGAAAAAAATGGACTATTTATAAAATTTCTCTGATAGATTACAATCATCATGACAGCATTCACTAAAATCTGTATAGAAAAATAACCTCCCAACGTTTCTAAATATGATTTGCAAATAAGTTTTAACTATACAGTATGAAGTGGCTTTAGCTTGTTCAAATAAGAATCTCAAAATTAAGAGAAATATTTTCTCATTTTCCCAGCTAACACTAAGTTTTATACCTTATTTCTCTTTGAAAATTGGCCAGATCCCCTAAGTTGTACAAACATGAAGAATTTGAGTCAATCTAAAAACAATGAAACATGAATATGCAGCTAATTACATTTATCGTACACTTTATTTCTATTATCATTACATTGTAATATATAATGAGATAATTATACAATTTACCATAGTGCAGAATCAGTGAGAGCCCTGATTTTGTTTTTCTGCAACTCGATGGTCTTATCGCTAGCATCATAAGCTCAGCTCCACTTCAGATCATCAGGTATTAGAGTCTCATAAAAAGTGTCCAATCTAGATCTTTCACATGTGCAGTTTACAGCAGGGTTCGTGCTTCTCTGTGAATATAATGCTGCCACAAATCTGACAGTGGTGATGAGAGTGACAGTGAGTGGTTGTAAATACAGATGATACACTACTGCTCACCTACTGTGTGGCCTGCCACAAACTGGTACTGTCCTATAACCAAAAGGTTGGGACTTCAGCAAACTCAAAGTGCTAACAGGATTGCTTTCTGTTGAAGACTGTTTTCTTTTAAGATGGTGCCTTGTTGCTTCATCCTCTAAAGTAGAGGAACACTGTATCCTCACATGCCAGAAGAGGGGAAGAGAGAGAGCCTATTCTCTCAAACCTTTTTATAAGGGCTCTAATCCCATGTATAAGGACTCTGCCCTCAAGTCTTAATTACCCCATAAAGGCCCAACCTCTTAATACCATCATTAGGACCATAAAGTTTCAACACATACATTTTGAAGAACACATCCAAACCATAGCAAAAGCCCAACCCATAATGGAATGATATTGAGAGATGTGGCCTTTGGCAAATTAGATGAGATCATATGGTAGAGCCCTCATGATGGGATTACTACCCTTAGAAGAAAAGGATGTAGAGAGCTCTCCTTCAGCAGTGTGAAGATATAGCAAAAAGGAAGCCATCTGCAAAGCAGGAAGAATGCCCTCACTAGGCACTCGGTCAACCAGTACTTGATCTTGGACTTCCCAGCCTCAGGACTGAGATAAATAATTTTTTTTTTGTGTTAGCCACCTACCCTATGGCATTTTTGTTGTAACTTGAACTAAGACATTGTGAAAAGTAAATTAGTCATTTTATTTAGATCACTTAGGATAGAGATATAGAACATGATATCAAAAAAGCATTAAATATAAATACCAATAGATAAATAAATGAACTAAATTTATTGCAACTGAAGAATTAACAATGCATCCACAATGTGTGATAATCAAAAAGAATTCAAAATATAGATTTGGTGACATTCAAAAGCAGATTGCAGAGAGGGGAGACAAGATGGCGGACTGAAGCCAGCTTTCAACAAAGGCTCCCGTCCAGAAGGAGAGTTAAGGGACAGGAATTTAGTAAGTATCCTGGTGGACTTGAGCCTCACCAAGAGAGAAGGCTGAAGAACGCACATCAACACCGCTGAGGCAAGTTGTGATCACAAGGACGCAAACAAAAGGTACAAAATCCACCACCAAGCGGATGGGAGTCCCCCTCCCCCATGAGACCGGCTCTAGAGCCCCAGAGTTGAACAAGTGGGCAGAAATTAAAGCCCCTCCCACTACACTCCACGGGAGAGACCTTCTAAAAACTGGACCTACCTCCCCTACTGGGGTGCCGTGGCGTTCTCCTGCCGGACATAGGGCTGAATAAAACTTTGGGAATCCTTTGCCGGCAACCCTGAATCCCCGGCGCTCCCCTCCCGCCCACTGAGGTCTGGAGGCCTGTCCCCCAGGACTTCGGATCCTTGGGTGATTTCTCAAGGGGAGTGGACAGTCCCCGAGTTGCGACTGGTCAGCATTGACTCTGGGGCACGCCGAGTGAGGAGAGGGCACCGGGCTGAGGGGGAGTCACGCCTCGCGGCACTTCCCTGCGGTGCAGTGCAGCAACCCTCCCCAGGCATACGGGGCCCAAGACTGAATCAGACTCTGGCCTCCCCGCTGAGAGCTGAGAACCCCTACTCTCCCTCGGGGTCTGAGGGCCTATCCCCCAGGAGTTCGGCTCCTTGGGTGATTTCTCGAGGGGAGTGCACAGTGCCTGAGCTGCGTCAGGTCAGCGCTGACTCTGGGACACGTGAGCGAGGAGAGGGCACTCTGCTGAGGGGAAATCAAGCCTTGGCGGCACTTCCCTGCGGTGCAGTGCAGGAGCCCTCCCCGGACAGTAGTATTGCGTGAAACTGAATGAAACTCTAGCTTCCCCCCGCCCCACTCCCAATCGGGGTCTGGGGGCCCATCCCCCAAGAGTTCTGATTCTTGGGGGATCTCTTAAGGGGTGTGGACCCAGCACAAACTGCGGCCGCTCAGTGCTGACTCTGGGGCGCGGGACAGAGGAGAAAAGGGTCGCCTGAGTGCCCACACCAGAGCAGCAGTTCCCTGGAGGTAGATCAACAGCCGTTTTTTCTTTAACGGCAGAACGCTCACTTCTGGATATTCTGAGGCCACACCCCCTGTCTCCCTGGGCAACCAGAGGAGGCCACCGGTGACACGGCTCACAAACCCGGAAGCCTCCAGGGTGGGGCCGACCCAGAGAGGTGTTCAGATGCAATTCTCCAGCAGCAAAGACGTTTGAACTCAAAACAGCCCGTCTCCTGTAGGCGACGACAGGAACAGAGACAGAACCTCACAAAGTTGTCTGTTCTGTTCTGTTCTGTTAGCAGCATGCATCAGGGACGGGGCTAAGCCTGAGTGAACACCTCCTTCGCATCACCTGCATCAAACACTCAAAGATGTCAGGCCCCATCTCCTCCTGCTAGAGAGCGGCAGTCTGCGGGGGCCTGGCAGACTTCCTTGCGATTCAGGCAGGTGCAAACCCCTGGAGTGTCTGTTCACTGCAGGCAACTGGGTTAACCATCTGCAGAGATACCAGTGACTGGGTCCGACGGAGGGGCAAAGTGGGGAAGGAGACGTCAACCTTCCCAGACTGCTCTGTTTGCTGGGTGGCTCCTCCTGACTCCACGCTGCACTGGGGTGAGCTGTGTCAGAGGAGTCACAAGGCCCCTGTGATCCAGTTCTCAGAGACCTCTTGAACCCTGCCACCCGAGACAAGTGCCGATTGAGACAGTTGATTCGGACCTTTTGAACTGGGCTAATAGACTGAGGACTCTTCAGGCGGTGCCCTGGGTGTGCGATTGTAGGAAGGTTTGATTCTCCTTTTCCAACTGGGGCCAGAGGTGGGCAGGCGGGGTGACTTAATTGCTGATTTTTCCACACAGCTGAGACTTCAAGCCAGAGTAGAAGTTGCAATAAGATCGAACAGAAACCAGCTGAAAACAAGACAGAACCACTTTGCTCCACCACACCAGACAGGGCCCCAGTTTCTCAGGCCACAACACTGTACGGGCCCTCGATAAAACCCCAGGGGAAAAACCAAAGGGAGTAAACCATGGGGCAGAATCAGCGGAAAAACTCTGGTAACATGAATAACCAGAATAGATCAAGCCCCCAAGAAAAGATACGGCAGATGTGATTGAAGATCCCATTCATAAACAACTGGCTGAGATGTCAGAAGTCGAATTCAGAATTTGGTTTGCAGACAAGATTAATAAAATGGAATTAGGAATTCGAGGAGAAATTCAAAAATTGTCTCAAGAATTTAACAAATTTAAAGACAACACCACCAAAGACTCAGACACACTGAAACAAGAACTTACAGCCCTCAAAGATATGAAAAATACAGTAGAATCCCTCAGTAACAGAATGGAGCAAGCAGAAGAAAGGATTTCTAACATTGAAGATAAAGTCTTCGAACGCTCCCAATCTCTCAAAGAGGAAGAGAAATGGAGAGCAAAAACGGATCACTCACTCAGAGAGCTCTCAGATAATTCGAAAAAAAACAACATAAGGGTTATAGGAATTTCGGAGAATGATGAAGTGGCTGCCAAGGACACAGAGGCCATTCTACATGAAATTATGAAAGAAAATTTTCCAGACATGCCTAGAGAATCTGAAATTCAGATAGCAGACAGCTTCAGAACCCCAGCACGATTCAACCCCAATAAGCCATCTCCCAGACATATCATAATTAGCTTCACTAAAGTTAACATGAAAGAGAAGATTCTCAAAGCAGCCCGGCGAAAGAAAACTATAACGTACAAAGGTAAGAATATTAGAATAACTGCAGATCTCTCTGCTGAAACTTTTCAAGCAAGAAGAGGCTGGTCATCAACTTTTAATCTCCTAAAGCAAAAAAACTTTCAACCCAGGATCTTGTATCCAGCTAAACTGAGTTTCATCTATGATGGAGAAATTAAATACTTCAATGACATTCATATGTTGAAAAAATTTGCCATAAGTAAACCAGCTCTTCAGGATGTTCTCAGACCTATCCTCCACAATGACCAACCCAATCCTATACCACAAAAGTAAACTCACTCAGAAACTTTGGATCAAACTCCAACTTCCACACTGGCGAAAGGATTAAAAATGTCCACTGGACCTTTGAAAAACTCGATACCCAAAATTCCACCAGACTTATCAATACTCTCCATCAATGTGAATGGCTTAAACTGTCCTCTAAAGAGGCATAGGTTAGCTGACTGGATACAAAAACTCAAGCCAGATATTTGTTGCATACAAGAGTCACATCTCAACTTAAAAGACAAATACAGACTCAGGGTGAAAGGATGGTCATCCATATTTCAGGCAAATGGTAATCAGAAAAAAGCAGGTGTTGCAATTTTATTTGCAGATACAGTAGGCTTTAAACCATCAAAAGTAAGGAAGGACAAGAATGGTCACTTCATATTTGTTAAGGGTAATACTCAATATGACGAGATCTCAATTATTAATATCTATGCACCCAACCAGAATGCACCTCAATTTATAAGAGAAACTCTAACAGACATGAGTAACTTGATTTCCTCCAGCTCCATAATCGTTGGAGATTTCAACACTCCCTTGGCAGTGTTGGATCGATCCTCCAGAAAGAAGCTGAGCCATCCAATATTTAGATTTAGCAGACATCTACAGAACATTTCATCCCAACAAAACTGAATACACATACTTCTCATCAGCCCACGGAACTTACTCCAAAATTGACCACATTTTAGGTCACAAGTCTAACCTCAGTAAATTTAAAGGAATAGAAATTATTCCATGCATCTTCTCGGACCATCATGGAATAAAACTTGAATTGAGTAACAACAGGAATCTGCATACCCATACAAAAACATGGAAGTTAAATAACCTTATGCTGAATGATAGCTGGGTCAGAGATGAGATTAAGAAAGAAATCACCAATTTTTTGGAACAAAATGACAATGAAGACACAAGCTATCAGAACCTCTGGGACACTGCAAAGGCAGTTCTAAGAGGGAAATTTATAGCACTGCAAGCCTTCCTCAAGAGAACGGAAAGAGAGGAAGTTAACAACTTAATGGGACATCTCACGCAACTGGAAAAGGAAGAACATTCCAACCACAAACCCAGTAGAAGAAAAGAAATAACCAAAATTAGAGCAGAATTAAATGAAATTGAAAACAAAAGAATAATACAACAGATCAATAAATCAAAAAGCTGGTTTTTTGAAAAGGTCAATAAAATAGATAAACCTCTGGCCAACCTAATCAGGAAAAAAAGAGTAAAATCTCTAATATCATCAATCAGAAACAACAAAGATGAAATAACCACAGACTCATCAGAAATCCAAAAAATCCTTAATGAATATTACAAGAAACTTTATTCTCAGAAATATGAAAATCTGAAGGAAATAGACCGATACTTGGAAGCACGCCACCTTCCAAGACTTAACCAGAATTAAGTGGAAATGTTGAACAGACCCATATCAAGTTCAGAAATAGCATCAACTATACAAAACCTCCCTAAAAAGAAAAGCCCGGGACCAGATGGTTTCACGTCAGAATTCTACCAAACCTTTAAAGAGGAATTAGTACCTATATTACTCAACCTGTTCCAAAATGTAGAAGAAGAAGGAAGACTACCCAACACGTTCTATGAAGCAAATATCACCCTGATCCCCAAACCAGGAAAAGACCCAACAAGAAAAGAAAATTATAGACCAATATCACTAATGAATATAGATGCAAAAATATTCAACAAGATCCTAACGAACAGAATCCAACAACACATCAAACAAATTATACATCATGACCAAGTTGGTTTTATCCCAGGGTCTCAAGGCTGGTTCAATATACGTAAATCTATAAATGTAATTCAGCACATAAACAAATTAAAAAACAAAGACCATATGATTCTCTCAATTGATGTAGAAAAAGCTTTTGATAATATCCAGCATCCCTTCATGATCAGAACACTCAAGAAAATTGGTCTAGAAGGGACTTTTCTTAAACTGATAGAGGCTATCTACAGCAAACCCACAGCCAATATCATATTGAATGGAGTTAAGTTGGAATCATTTCCACTCAGATCAGGAACCAGACAAGGCTGCCCATTGTCTCCATTGCTTTTCAACATTGTAATGGAAGTTTTAGCCATCGCAATTAGGGAAGAAAAGGCGATCAAGGGTATCCATATAGGGTCAGAAGAGATCAAACTCTCGCTCTTCGCAGATGATATGATTGTGTATCTGGAAAACACTAGGGACTCTACTACAAAACTCCTAGAAGTGATCAAGGAATACAGCAACGTCTCAGGTTACAAAATCAACATTCATAAATCGGTAGCCTTTATATACACCAACCACAGTCAAATTGAAAAAGCAGTTAAGGACTCTATCCCATTCACAGTAGTGCCAAAGAAGATGAAATAT
Organism: Nycticebus coucang; assembly: GCF_027406575.1. Classification (NCBI taxonomy): domain Eukaryota; kingdom Metazoa; phylum Chordata; class Mammalia; order Primates; family Lorisidae; genus Nycticebus; species Nycticebus coucang. The sequence goes on along the minus strand of NC_069786.1, from coordinate 36,729,009 downwards.
TTGGGAATTTACCTAACAAAAGACATGAAAGATCTCTATAAAGAGAACTATGAAACTCTAAGAAAAGAAATAGCTGAAAATGTTAACAAATGGAAAAACATACCATGCTCATGGCTAGGAAGAATCAACATTATCAAAATGTCCATACTACCCAAAGCAATATATAATTTCAACGCACTCCCTATTAAAGCTCCACTGTCATATTTTAAAGATCTTGAAAAAACATTACTTCGTTTTATATGGAATCAGAAAAAACCTCGAATAGCCAAGACATTACTCAGAAATAAAAACAAAACAGGAGGAATCACACTACCAGACCTCAGACTTTACTACAAATCGATAGTGATCAAAACAGCATGGTATTGGCACAAAAACAGAGAAGTAGATATCTGGAATAGAATAGAGAACCAAGAGATGAATCCAGCTACTTACCGCTATTTGATTTTTGACAAGCCAATTAAAAACATTCAGTGGGGAAAAGATTCCCTATTTAACAAATGGTGCTGGGTGAACTGGCTGGCAACCTGCAGAAGACTGAAATTGGACCCACACCTTTCACCATTAACTAAGATAGACTCTCATTGGATTAAAGATTTAAACTTAAGACATGAAACTATAAAAATACTAGAGGAGAATGCAGGGAAAACCCTTGAAGAAATTGGTCTGGGTGAGTATTTCATGAGGAGAACCCCCCGGGCAATTGAAGCAGCTTCAAAAATACACAACTGGGACTTGATCAAACTAAAAGGCTTCTGCACAGCTAAGAACACAGTAAGCAGAGCAAGCAGACAGCCCTCAGAATGGGAGAAGATATTTGCAGGGTATAACTCTGACAAAGGTTTAATAACCAGAATCCACAGAGAACTCAAACGCATCAGCAAGAAAAAAACAAGGGATCCCATCGCAGGCTGGGCAAGGGATTTGAAGAGAAACTTCTCTGAAGAAGACAGGCTCATGGTCTTCAGACATATGAAAAAATGCTCATCATCTTTAATCATCAGAGAAATGCAAATCAAAACTACTTTGAGATATCATCTAACTCCAATGAGACTAGCCTATATCACAAAATCTCAAGACCAGAGATGTTGGCGTGGATGCGGAGAAAAGGGAACACTTCTGCACTGCTGGTGGGAATGCAAATTAATACATTCCTTTTGGAAAGATATATGGAGAACACTCAGAGATCTAAAAATAGATCTGCCATTCAACCCTGTAATTCCTCTGCTGGGCATATACCCAGAAGACCAAAAATCACAACATAACAAAGATATTTGTACCAGAATGTTTATTGCAGCCCAATTCATAATAGCTAAGTCATGGAAAAAGCCCAAGTGCCCATCGATCCACGAATGGATTAATAAATTGTGGTATATGTATACCATGGAATACTATGCAGCCTTAAAGAAAGATGGAGACTTTACCTCTTTCATGTTTACATGGATGGAGCTGGAACATATTCTTCTTAGTAAAGTATCCCAAGAATGGAAGAAAAAATACCCAATGTACACAGCCCTACTATGAAACTAATTTGGGACTCTCACATGAAAGCTATAACCCAGCTACAACTTAACAATAGGGGGAAGTGGGAAAGGGGGGGTGGGTAGAGGGAGGGGAATCGGTGGGATCACACCTGTGGTGCATATTACACGGGTATTTGCGAAACTTGGTAAATGTAGAATGTAAATGTTTTGGCACAGTAACTGAGATAACGCCGGAAAGGCTATGTTAACCACTGTGATAAAAATGTGTCAAATGGTTTATGAAGTGAATGTATGATGCCCCATAATCATATCATTGTATACAGTTATGATTTAATAAAAAAATTTAAAAAAAAAAAGCAGATTGCATAAATGCATCAATGTACAAAGTTATGATTTAATAAAAAATAACAATAAATAATAATAATAAAGAAATAAATAAAAGTAGATTGATAATTGATTAAAAGCAAATTGCAAAATACATGGTATATTTAAATAAAAATAACAATAAACGTAATTTACAGTCAATATATAAAAATGTCCTTTAAGAATCTCATCAAACCAAAGACAGTATTCATTTCTGGAGGAAGGAATAGGATTGCAAATAGCTGAAAGTAATTTTATCCTATTCTCTTTTCCAAAAGAACATATTTTGTATAATGTATTTTTTTGATAAAGTATGTATTTTCACTATTTTTTAAAAAATTGTGCTGAAGAGAAACTGTACAAGGAATTTTAAAAATTTAACTAAATTGGAGGCAGACCAAGATGCCTTATGCTGAATGACAGTTTGGGTAAAGGAAGAGATAAGAAAGGAAATCATTAAATTCCTTGAGCATAACATAATGAAGATACAGCTACAAAAACCTCTGGGACAATGCAAAAGCAGTCCTAATAGGGAAATTTATCACATTAGATGCCTATATCTGAAAAAAGAAAGAAAGCACATCAACAATCTAATTAATGATCTAATAACTTCAATGAGAAATGAAAAATGGAGAAATAACAACAGATACCACAGAGATACAGAGATTATTTCTGACTACTACAAAAATCTCTGTGCCCAGAAATTTGACAACATGGACGAAATGGACAAATACCTGGAATCACAGCATCTAACTAGACTTACTCAGGAAGAAATTGTTTCATTGAACAGACCAATATAAAGGACTAAGATTGCATAAACAATGAAAAATTTCCAACAACAATAAAACTGAGACCAGATGGCTTCACATCAGAATTCTATCACACCTTCAAAGATGAGCTTGTATTTATATTGCAGAACGTATTCCAAAGCATTGAGAAGGAAAGAACTTTCTCCAAAACGTTCTATGAAGCAAACATCACCAGAACCAGGAAAGGACTCAACTAAAAAGGAGAACTACAGAGAAATTTCACTAATGACTATTGATGCAAAAATACTCAACAAAATCTTAGCTAATAGGTTGCAGCTACTCATTAAAAAAATTATACATCATCATCAAGTAGGTTTCATCCAAGGGATGCAAGGCAGGTTTAACATATGCAAATACATAAATGTAATACACCATATCAATAGAAGCAAAAAAAAAAAATCATATGATCCTCTCAATAGGTACAGAAAAAGCATTTGACAAAATTTATCATCCTTTTCTAACAAGAACACTTGTTACAATAGGAATATGTGGCATATTTCTTAAGCTGATTGAAGTCATCTATGACAAACTCACAGCTAACATCATGCTGAATGGAGTAACACTGAAGGATTTTCCACTTAGAACTGGAACCAGACAAGGATGCCCACTATTTGCCACTATTATTCAATACTGTGCTGGAAGTTCTAGCCAATGCAATCAGGCAACAGAAATATATAAAGGGCATCCAAATGGGGGCAGAAGAGGTCAAACTCTCATCTTTGCTGATGATATATGATCTTATACTTAGAAAACCCCAGAGACTCAACTACAAAATCCTAAAAGTTATCAGGAAATACAGTAATGTCTCAGTATATAGAATCAACATCCACAAATCAGTAGTTTTTGTATATGCCAATAACAGCCACGCTGGGAAGCAAATCAAGGACATAATTCCCCTCAAAGCATCTTCAAAGAAAATGAAATACTTAGAAATATACCTAACAAAAGAGGTGAAGGATCTTTACAAAGTGAATTATGAAACCCTAAGAAAAGAAATAGCAGAAGACATTAACAAATGGAAGAATATACTATGCTCTTGGCTGGGAAGAATCAACGTTGTTAAAATGTCTATTCTACCAAAAGCAATCTACAGATTCAATGCAATTGCCATCAAAATGCCGACATCATACTTTGAGCAATTGCAAAAAATAGTACTTCATTTTGTATGGAACCACAATAAACCCTGTATAGACAAGGCTATTCTTAGTAATAAATACAAAGCCAGAGGCATCACCCTACCAGACTTCAGGCTATATTATAAGTTCACGGCGATCAAAACAGCAGGGGATCAGCACAAAAATAGAGACATAGATATATGGACCAGAATGGAAAACCAAGAGATGAAACCAGTCTCTCATACCATCTAATCTTTGATAAAACAAACAAAAGGATATAGTGGGGAAAAGAATCCCTATTCAACAAATGGTGCTGGGAGACCTGGATAACGACATGTAAAAGACCTTTAACCCCTTAGAAAAATTGACTCAAGATGGATAAAAGATTTAAATCTAAGACACAAAATTATAAAAGTCTTAGAAAAAAGTGTGGTAAAAACTCTGATGATATTGGACTGAGGAAAGATTTTATGACCAAGATTTCAGTGGCCATCCCAACAACAACAAAAATAAATAAATGGGACTTAATTAAACTGAAAAGCTTCTGCACAGCTAAGGACAAAAGTAAAGTAAAAAGACAACCTTTAGAATGCGAAAAGATATTTTCACAGTATGAATCTGACAAAGGGTTGATAACTAGAATCTACAGAGAACTCAAATTAATCAACAGAAAGAGTAAACAATCCCATCTAACTCTGGGCAAGAGATATGAACAGAACCTTCTCTGATGAAGACAGATGAAAAGCTAAGAAACATTGGAAAAAATGTTCATTGTCCCTGATCATCAGAGAAATGCAAATCAAAACCACCCTGAGATACACCTAACCCCAGTGAGAGTAGCCCACATCACAAAGTCTCAAAGCTTTAGATGCTGGCGTGGATGTGGAGAGAAGGGAACTGCTGGTGGGACTGCAAACTAATACAACCTTTTGGGGAGGAAGTATGGAGAATCCTCAAAGCACTCAAATTAGATCTCCCCTTTGATCCTGCAATCATCTAGCCAAAGGAAGAAAAACAATCATTTTATCATGAGGACATTCACACTAGACTTTTTATCACAGCTCAATTTATAATTACCAAAATGTGGAAACAACCTAAATGCCCACCAACCCAGGAATGGATTAACGAGCTGCGGTATATGGTATATGTACACCATGGAATACTATTCAGCCATTAAAAAAGATGGAGACTTTACATCTTTTGTGTTAACCTGAATGGAGGTGGAACACATTCTTCTTAGTAAAGTGTCATAAGAATGGAGAATCAAGAATTCAATGTACTCAATTCTAACATGAAGCCAGTAGATAATCTAATACATACCGCATAAGTGAAAAACTCAAATCTATTCAAGGTGGGAGTGGGGTAATAAGGGAGTGGGGAGAGAGGAGGAAGGAGGGATATGTGGGTGCTCCCATTTAAGGCGCACAATGTTATGGTGTATGATACACCTTTTGTGGGTGGGACAAAATTATAAGTGGGACTTTACCTAACAAATGCAAACAGTGTAACCTAATTCTTTGTACCCTCAATTAACCTGAACCAATAAAAATTAAAATCTATCTAAAATGATTACATTTTCTAGCCAAAATTTCCAAATAATTTAAAATGGAATATAACAAAGTACTTAAAATATTACTAAAATATAATATATACTATAATTTTCTAATGTTCCATTCAGGAAAAAGACTCAACATCTGTTTTTACTGAATCACTAAGCAACTTTAAGTTAAAATGTGAGGAGTAATTTTTTAACCAATGAAACTTCAAGAGGAGTTTAGGTAAGCAAAATATCATTGTGCCTGGATGGTTAGATTGTATTTTGCCTCATTTAATTTCTTGGCAAATTGACCCATATTGCTGTAGTGAATACTTCTCTAGAAATCATAGACTATTTTACATTTGATTGAAATAAAATATTTTTCTCAATTAAACCAAGGAGCATATTTTGTCTGGTATTTTCACAGAACAAGGAGAAAGAAATTTCGACCATTTAAACTTCAAGATTTGCAACCAAACTCTGTTCTATACAACATTTATATATAATTTCACAAATATCTTTCACCACATTATGGATAGCACAGCTATCCTCTAAGGCAATTCATGGATTTCTGTGTAATTTTGGTTTTAAAAAATAATAATACATTGCTTTAGTTTTAAAATCTTTTCATTCAGAATTTTGTTTGAACTTTTAACACATGTAATGCTATTGAAATACAATTGCAAAGGTAATAGTGTTGAAGAAAAAGGATATTAATAGAGAACATTAAATCTATATTTAATTCTGCTAAGTACTGGCCCTAAGATGTGATTTATAAATTTATTTCTATGTCCTCAGTTTCCTCATCTTGATAGATAGTTTAGTCTTTCTTCTCCTTTTCTTTTCAAAAAAGGTATAATTAAATTTATGATATACTAGTTTCTCTGCTAGATTCTGGGAATGCAAAAATGTAAGATATGTTTCTCTTCCCTCAGGTTCTTAGCTGCTGAGGCACATATTTTAATCAGTAATCATTAAATACTCCAAAAGATGATTTTCACAAAAGTATTCTCAAAATGCAGCAGAAACCCAGAGAAGGAAAAAGTCTGGCAGTCAGGGAAAATTTCCAAGGGAATATTCAATTTACCTGGATATAAGTATGGGTAATGTGCCAGACATAATAATGCCAGGAAGAAGATGACAGCGCAGGCATAGAAAAACACATGTGTAAAGGCATGAAGTTGAGAAGGTGATGATGAGTGGTAACGTTGCCAAGTAAGAAATGGGCTCACTGCCTACTGCATCTAGAAATCAATGTTATGGCGCTGATCTTTGAGAAAAGAAAAGGTTTATTGCAAGTTGACTGACAAGGAAATAGAGGAAAATGCACAAATCTTTCTTTTGAAGCTAGGGCAGGGTCGAGTTTTATAACCATAGGGTAAGAATGTGTGAACTCATTGGAGCTTGCAGTGAGGTGATGCAGGAAGTATGATCTGACTGGACCTTGCCATGTGGTTCATTTCTTAATTCAATCCCTGTGTTTTGGTCCAAGCACTTTAAGTCCCACGTGTAGTTGCATGCTTGCTGTATCTAGGCATGCTCAGGTTACATGACCTTCAACTTGGAGTTCAGGGAAACTGGAAAACAACTCACAACTTTGGCACATCAAAGTTGAGCCAGACTGGTTTGGTAGGTTTAAAATAAGACCAAAATACAGTCTTCTGAAAGATTGAGACAGTGACAGAAGATGAGGCTGAAGAAGTATAACAGATCAGAGCTATAATGGAGAGGACCTAGGGCATTGGACAAGTACCTATAGTTCAAACTGCCTGAGAGACAACTGAGTCAACAGAAAACTCTAGGAAAGTCATATGATAAATTTTTCCCTGAAGGAATATATGAAGCAATCGTATGTATGAGGGCAAATGATACAAATTACATACAGATTGCAAAGAACATGTGAAAAATGATATCGGCCTATGGAATACAGAGTTAATTATAAACCTCAAATCTGAACACAAACTTAATACTAAATGTGGATTTTAGACATTTTGGAAAATATATAAAAGCACAAGAAAGAAAATAAATATATTCTTATTCTCATGATACAAATACTTCAGTGACTAACACGTCAACATTTTTATTTCAAGGTTGTTTCTATATACATGTGCATTTTAAAAGAAATATCATGACATCTATGTGAAAGACTTTGTAGATAAAAAGTGTTCTGAGACATTAAATATTGGATACATATCATTTATGTGAAGTACCATCAATTCATTGAAGTACCATCCATTACTAAAGATGTAGAAGTTTTTACCATTTAAAATATATTACAGGAAATATCCTTGTGCCTACACATTTGTGCCCTTGTCTAACTACTTTAAATAAGCTACTAGATAAAGAATTTCTAAGCAAAAGATAATATACATATTAAAGGTTTTTAAAAATATCTATTCAAATTCCCTTTGAGAAAGCAATTTACATCTCCACCAGCAGTCTCTTTTTCTGCAACTTTTAAAACAATAGATATTTTTATTTTTTCTTGACAATAGGCAAATATAATATCACACCATTTAATTTGCATCCCTTTGATTATTTATGAGGCTGAGCTCTTTCATGTTTATTGTAACTTGCCTGTTCTGTCAGTTTTTCTGTTGGAGTGTTTCTAGTTTTATGTTTGATTTAAAAAGGCTCCAGGACCTTCCTGTTTAGGAAGAGTACAAGATAACAACTGGATAATAACTGTATTCAGCTATAGAGAAGCTGTGGAGGCAGCTCAAAAATCCTAAATGTGTGAAAGACAGGAACACAGCAAGGCTTCAGGTAAAAAGAGAAATGTGTGCAAATATTTGATGGAAAAGTCACAGCTATGCAAAGTTACCAAAGGAATTCCATAATGAAAGGGGGGGGGTGGGTAGAGGGAGGGGGATGGTGGGATCACACCTGTGGTGCATATTACAGGGGTATTTGCGAAACTTGGTAAATGTAGAATGTAAATGTTTTGGCACAGTAACTGAGATAACGCCGGAAAGGCTATGTTAACCACTGTGATAAAAATGTGTCAAATGGTTTATGAAGTGAATGTATGATGCCCCATAATCATATCATTGTATACAGTTATGATTTAATAAAAAAATTGAAAAAAAAAAAAAAGAAGTTAAGGCATGAACAACTGACTATTTTCAGGTTTCCAGATGAAGGAAGCAGTGGAATTGACTCTGCTCTATGTGAATGCAAAGATATCTCCTTGGTTTTGATAGAAGGGTATCCTCAGATTTGGATAGTATCCAAATCTGTTGCCAATGTGAATTTCCTATACTTCATTTTTCTCTCAAAATGCACATGAGAGTAGACAAAAAAATGCCAAATTGAAATAACTTTGAAAACTATAATAGTTATCAGCAACCTACTAAACTTTGAGAGAAAACAAAACTTAGTCAAGGAAAAACTCTATAAGATTAACTGAGATCTACTCTGAATATTAAAATGCAGGTACCTTGTTCTAAAGGTAGTGAGCAGCCTTTATTAAAATTTGCATAAATAATTTTTTGACATGATTAAGAAAATACCTAAAAGTGTACTGCTTTGAGTGACCACCATCACAATCAAACTTGGAAAATTTCTAACACTCAAAGCTTCTTCATTCCTCTTTTTTATTGTTGTTGTCGTTTTTGTTTTTGTTTCACTGTGGCTTAAGTTAACTGTTTAAAATATTTTACATAAATGGAATCATAAAGGATGTACTTCCCTGTATCTGGATACTTTTGCTTGGCATTATGTTTTTTGAACATCCTCCATGTTGTTGAATATACCAGTAGTACACAGATGTAGAATTCTTTTGTATCACCACCTGGTATTCCATTGGTATACCATATGCCACAAATTATCCTTTAATCTATTGATGGGTACTTAAGTTGTTCACAGCTTGGGATTATGAGAAATAAAGGTGCCTTGTACATTCATATACAAATCTTTGTGTTTATAAATTTTTTCTTTTCTCTTGGGTATTTAGCTAGGAGTGAAATGGCTGGGATTTAGTTAGATATAGGTTGAATTTTTAAAAACAAAATCAGTTTTCTGAAGTGACTGTACTATTTTACTTTTCCATCAGACACGTATGAGAGAGTGGCTGGGCATCTGTAGCTCAGCGGCTTGGGCTCCAGCCACATAAACCTGGGGCTGGCGGGTTCTAACCCAGCCCAGGCCTGCTAAACAATGACATCTACAACAACAAAAAATAGCCAGGCGTTGTGGCAGGTGCCTGTAGTCCCAGCTGCTTGGAAGGCTGAGGCAAAAGAATCACTTAAGCTCAAGAGTTTGAGATTGCTGTGAGTTGTGACACCACAGTGCTCTACCGAGGGCAATATAATAAGACTGTGTCTCACAAAAAAAGAAAAAGAAAGAAAAGAAATGTATGAGAGATTCAGGTCGTCCACATACATACCAATTTGTGGTATGGCGAATCTTTTTAGTTATAGTTATGGTAATTGTTGTATAGCTGTATCTCATTATGTTTTTAATTTATATATCTTTGAAGATTACTGGCATTAAATGTTATCACATGTGTGGGGTCACTTCTATATCTCCTTTGTTAAATGTTTTCTGAACGTTTGACTGCTTCTTTGCTGTTTTTGTTTGTTTTGTTTTCTTATTCTGTATAGGATCCAGAAACAACTCTCTTGTCAGCTGTGCATATTGCAAATAGTTTCTCCCAGGCTGTGGCTGGATTTTTCACTTTTGTAATGGTGTCTCTGAAATAAGAGAATTTCGTTTCGATGACGCTCATTTTATTAATCTTCCTATGTATCTTCTTCTTTTACATTTTGTGATTTTCTGACCAGTCTAGAAAGCTTGGTCAACCATCAATTAAAATAAATTTTCACCTATGTAGTTTTATATTTTTACATGTAGATCTGTAATTATTTTTGAGTTAATTTTGCTTGTTATGTTCAGTTAATATCAATTCTTATTTTTATTTATTAATACATAACAACAGAATTAAATAACAGTTGAGAATCTAAAGGAAGACAGCTTATTTCTGCTGAAAAATAATTGGAATCTGTGGGTTTTTCAGTTAAAATATACCAGTATCTAGATAGCCTTGTGAAATTTTTGAAATGTGTGGATTAAGAAAATGTCAAAAAACAAAATAAAGTTTACAAATAAAGGAATAATGTCAGTTTGATCTAAAACTATTTTTACACTACTAACTCCAGAAGACATTGGAATGTAAAAACAGTTTTAAAGGGAAAGTATTGCCACCAATATGTATATTTAAAGGAAAAAGAAAAAATAATTCTTAGATACTTATGTCTCAATAATGTAATTTTCATGTTTTTATAAGGTGGAGAAAATTGTCACAGACATATTCCAGCTATTTGAAAGCTGTATTAAGATAGAAGTTAAGAATTTGGCAGTTAACAATAAGAAAAATTAAAGTGTCAGTATAAAGCTAATTAAGCACCGAGTTAAGATAATTAATGCTTAAACAAACTAAACACAAATGTCACAGTAGTGTTTGAAAAAAGATCCATAATATAAAAATAAAGTCTATCTGCAGATAAAATATAATATATTAAAATGGAAAAATAATTATGAATGGATAAAGTAAATTAAAAATAAATTATTTTACTAATAAATGTGTACTAAATTTTTCATGTTCTTTAGAAAAAAATCAATACATAATATATCAACTTAACTGAGATAAGAGAAATTTAAGTTTGAGATTTTTTTTAATTGATAAAGTAATCACTAACAGAATTTTGAAGAGTTTGTACAGCTTTTAGGTAAGTAAAGAAAAAAACAAAAGAAATAGATTATATAAATTTGATAATTAATGTGAATATGTGGTGAAATTCAGACACACTCTGGTGCAGATTCCTTGAACTTGAGGTTTTTTTTGCACTTTTTGGCTGGGGCTGGGTTTGAACCCGCCACCTCTGGCATATGGGGTTGGCACCCTACCCTTTGAGCCACAGACCCTGCTCTGAACTTGAGTTTGTTTTGTTTTGTTTACCCTTACCAAAAGCTTAAGGATTTTTTGCTACAAGTATAAAGAATTTAGCAAAAAAACTCATGATTCATTCAAATACCTTTTATCATCAACTAGCTGTTTACAATAACTTTAACACACTTCTCTGTATTCTTCAACTATAAAATGAAAACAATAGTATCTACCATATAAGATTGTTCTAAATATTACCTGAGTTAAAAGATGCCAAGTGCCAAGAACATTTCCTGTGTAGAGGAAGTGCTACAATAATGTTGTTAGGTAAAGAAGTTCAGGTAGAGAAAAATTAAAAGGAGGAAATACTTGCCGGTCTGAAGACTTCAAAACTGTGCTTGAACATAGGCTGGCTGGGTGTTCAAGTTTCGCTCAGGCGCTGACACTTACTCCTGGGGATTACAGCTCTAGACCACTTGGGAAGCATTTAAGGCTCTGGTAAGATTTCCCCAAATTTATTGAACATACATGTAAATTAGTGCAGAATTTGAAGGGCCAGGAAGTATGGAGTTGGATGGTTTCGGCATCATTAAATCCCAATAATAGGGGTACACCTGGTCTGTTCACTGGAAGGACTTTTATAGAAGAAGAGGTCATCTATGAAGGACGGAAATAACAGCCTGATCCATGGCTCACACCTGTGACCCTGGCACCTTGTGAGTCCCGGGAATGGATTGCTTGAGCTCAGTTCAAGAACTGCCTGAGCCAGAGTTAGGCCCCACTTCTATTAAACATAAAAAACCTAGCCAAGCGTGGCTGCTGATGCCCGTATTCCCAGCTATTAGGGAAGCTGAGGCAAAAGGATCTCAGGAGCCCAAGAGTTTGAGGTTGCTGTGAGCTAGTATGTGTGCAGGCGCTTTATTCTGGACGACAGAGTGAAACTCTGTCTCAAAAACAAATAAACAACAACAAAAAAAACTGTTCAGTTGCTTGAGGAGAAATAATCAATGTTTCCACAAGGAAAACATAGAATGTCTATTTATGATGTTTGATCAAGCACCAAGCAAATCATTTTCTCTAAGAAAATAGACCAAATGTGCAGAATAATGTCTTAAATGCAAAAATGCTCTATTTACCACTGAGAATGACGACTTCAGTCTGAAAGGGTGGGCGGGGAAAGAAAGGACTGGGAGGAGGAAGCCAGGCCCAGAAGCTCCTTCAGCTTCTGCTCTGATTACGGACTGAAAGCTCCCGTTCAGGGAAATGCAGTCCACGTTTAAAAGCAGAGTAGTGCAAAGATGAAGAAGAGGAAGTAATGTGTGGCGTGATAGGAGCCTTTGGGCTGCTATTTTCTCTGTCTGAGAAAGAGAAAGGGTTGGATATTTAAAATACATAAAAATCATGCCAGAGAATTTTGAATGAGAGTCAGCAGAAGAAAATGCAAAGTCAGAAATTTGATACTAAAAAGGCATGCGATGTATCAAAGTGGAAAACAGTGCAGTGAAACTGCTTCTCATTCATGTCGTTAGGAGAGGAGACGAGAAGTGGTGAGCTTTGTGAAGTGGTGTATCACCCGTGGTTGCACATAGACGAACATTAGCTATGGGTGCTAAGTGACAGCCCTGTGCAGAGTCCTGCAGATTCTGCCTCGCGAGACGCCAGGACAGATTGAAGCTTGCTGAGGGCGAGACGCTGTCGTTGACGGTACCGGGCTGGGCAGTACCACGGGAACTTTGGTTGCAGTTGAGCAACTGTCATGTTTCAACATTCCAAAGGAAGATGACAGTGACCAAAGAGAAGTTTCTTACTCTTCGCACTTATGTTGAGCCTCCTGTGAAGGGAGTATTCCGATGAAAAGAAAATGCAAAATGCCAAGAAGTACCGATTATGGGAAAAGGAGAAGGCAAAAAGAAGGAAGAAGCAGACCTAATTTGTCCAATTTGATAGCGGTAAGGAAAGAATGATCTAAGGAAGTGGAACTCTAAAACCTAAGAGGAAGCAAGAAAACCTAAGAGGGACAAACGAATCAGAGTAAGAGGAGAAGATATATGGTTTATGGCTGTTTAAAACCTTCAAGTTTGGATTTAAAGAAAATGTATCAGCTTGATAGACTGATTGCAGGGTCTGGGCGGGGAATCAGGGATTAAGCCATTTAACCTCTGTACGTGGTAAAGCATAAGACTTTTGGACCCAGTTACTTTAATAGATAAAAAGAACAAATGAAGTACAGTTACCAAAAAAAAAAAAAAAAATTAAAGGGATAAAGAAATATATGCTAATCGTATTTGAGAATATATACTTCTTGTAGCATATAAAAATGCAATAAAATATCGAGACAAGCATTCCAGAAATTAATTAATAAGATGATCTAGAGAATAAAAGAGGTAAAGGGAAACGAACTTTTAGCAAATAGTTACTCAGTTTTAAGTAATTGATATTCAATTTCTGTAGAAACTTTGTTGGACTGGCTCATGAGGGTTGGATTGTAAATATGCATAATATGTAAATAATTTTTAATGTACTTGAAGGATTTAAAAAGAAGGATAATAGATATGAAAGGGCTCTACAGTGAATTATCATTACAGACACTGGGAATGTTGAAAGGAATACCCAAAGAACCTTTCCAATTCTTGTCTCTTATCTGCTTATCTGTATTTAATTTCCCACATTGGGTCACTTACAAAATACAAGCCCTTCCTTAATGAATTTATTTTCTTGCAACTTATCTTCTTTCAGAGCATTACATCTCAGGATTTTTATATAGTGGAGTTTCATTTGCCTGCTTTTCTGCATTCATGTTTATTGTTTTTGTCATCCATCTTAGACCCAAAGGTTTTAAAAGGCAGGAAGCAAAGTCATTTACATTGCCTTGTCCGGAAAAACTAAATGTTATACAGTAATGATTGATAGAGATTTATTCACTAGGCAATAATTAAAACAAATCTGTTGTGGAAAGTAAATTCAATTTTAAATTTCTTTTTTTTTATAGTTGGGGATTCATTGAGGGTACAAATAAGCCAGGTTACATTGATTGCAATTGTTAGGCAATGTCCCTCTTGCAATCATGTCTTGCCCCCATAAAGTGTGACACACACCAAAGCCCCACCCCCTCCCTCCATCTCTCTTTCTGCTTTTCCTCCCCCCCATAACCTTAATTGTCATTAATTGTCCTCATATCAAAATTGAGTACATAGGATTCATGCTTCTCCATTCTTGTGATGCTTTATTAAGAATAATGTCTTCCACTTCCATCCAGGTTAATACGAAGGATGTAAAGTCTCCATTTTTTTTAAAAGCTGAATAGTATTCCATGGTATACATATACCACAGCTTGTTAATCCATTCCTGGGTTGGTGGGCATTTAGGTTGTTTCCACATTGTAAATCGAGCTGCAATAAACAGTCTAGTACAAGTATCCTTATGATAAAAGGATTTTTTTCCTTCTGGGTAGATGCCCAGTAATGGGATTGCAAGATCAAATGGGAGGTCTAACTTGAGTGCTTTGAGGTTTCTCCATACTTCCTTCCAGAAAGGTTGTACTAGTTTGCAGTCCCACCAGCAGTGTAAAAGTGTTCCCTTCTCTCCACATCCATGCCAGCATCTGCAGTTTTGAGATTTTGTGATGTGGGCCATTCTCACTGGGGTTAGATGATATCTCAGGGTTGTTTTGATTTGCATTTCTCTAATATATAGAGATGATGAACATTTTTTCATGTGTTTGTTAGTCATTTGTCTGTCATCTTTAGAGAAGGTTCTATTCATGTCTCTTGCCCATTGATATATGGGATTGTTGGCTTTTTTCATGTGGATTAATTTGAGTTCTCTATAGATCCTAGTTATCAAGCTTTCCTAGTTACCAAGAACCTAGTTATCAAGCTATCCTAGTTATCAAGTCAGATTGAAAATATGCAAATATCCTTTCCCATTGTGTAGGTTGTCTCTTTGCTTTGGTTATTGTCTCCTTAGCTGTACAGAAGCTTTTCAGTTTAATGAAGTCCCATTTGTTTATTTTTGTTGTTGTTGCAATTGCCATGGCAGTCTTCTTCATGAGGTCTTTCCCCAGGCCAATATCTTCTAGTATTTTTCCTATGCTTTCTTTGAGGATTTTTATTGTTTCATGCCTTAAATTTAAGTCCTTTATCCATCTTGAATCAATTTCTGTGAGTGGGGAAAGGTGTGGGTCCAGTTTCAGTCTTTTACATGTAGACATCCAGTTCTCTCAACACCATTTATTGAATAGGGGGTCTTTCCCCAAAGGTATGATCTTATTTGGTTTATCGAAGATTAGGTGGTTGTAAGATGTTAGTTTCATTTCTTGGTTTTCAATTCGATTCCAAGTGTCTATGTCTCTGTTTTTGTGCCAGTACCACGCTGTCTTGAGCACTATGGCTTTGTAGTACAGACTAAAATCTGGTATGCTGATGCCCCCAGCTTTATTTTTATTACTAAGAACTGCCTTAGCTATACGGGTTTTTTTTCCAGTTCCGTACAAACGCAGAATCATTTTCTCCAAATCTTGAAAGTACAATGTTGGTATTTTGATAGGAATGGCATTGAATAGGTAGATTGCTTTGGGAAGTATAGACATTTTAACAATGTTGATTCTTCCCATCCATGAGCATGGTATGTTCTTCCATTTGTTAATATACTCTGCTATTTCCTATCTCAGGATTTCATAATTCTCTTTATAGAGGTCCTTCACCTCCTTTGTTAGGTATATTTCTAGGTATTTCATTTTCTTTGAAACTATTGTGAAGGGAGTTGTGTCCTTAATTAGCTTCTCATCTTGACTGTTATTGGTGTATACAAAGGCTACTGACTTGTGGACATTGATTTTAAATCCTGAAACATTACTGTATTTTTTGATGACTTCTAGTAGTCTTTAGGTTGAGTCTTTGGGGGTTTTCTAAGTATAAGATCAAGAGTTTGACCTCCTCTGCTCCCATTTGGATTCCCTTTATTTCCTTGTCTTGCCTAATTGTATTGGCTAGAACTTCCAGCACCATGTTGAATAGTAAAGGTGACAGAGGACAACCTTGTCTGGTTCCAGTTCTAAGAGGAAAAGCTTTCACTTTTACTGCATTCGGTAAAATACTAGCTGTGGGTTTGTCATAGATAGCTTCAATCAGTTTTAGAAATGTGCCACCTATGCCTATACTCTTCAGTGTTCTAATTAGAAAAAGATGCTGGATTTTATCAAATACTTTTTCTGCATCTATTGAGAGGATCATGTGATCTTTATTTTTGCCTCTGTTAATATGGTGGATAACGTTTATAGACTTGCGTATGTTAAACCAGCCTTGCATCCCTGGGATGAAGCCTACTTGATCATGATGAATGACTTTTTTGATGATAAGCTGTAATCTATTGCCTAGGATTTTGTTGAGAATTTTTGCATCTATATTCATGAGTGAGATTGGTCTGAAATTCTCCTAGTTGGTTGGGTCTTTTCATGGTTTTGGTATCAGGGTGATGTTTGCTTCATAGAATATGTTGGGGAAGATTCCTTCTTCCTCAATTTTTTGGAATAATTTCTGCAGTACAGGAATAAGCTCTTCCTTGAAGGTTTGATATAATTCAAAGTGAAGCCATCTGGACCAGGGCATTTTTTGGTTGGAAGATTTTTTTATTGTTTCTTTGATCTCAGTGCTTGAAATTGGTCTGTTCAGGAGCTCTATTTCTTCCTGGCTGAGTCTAGGGAGAGGGTGTGATTCCAAATATTGATCCATTTCCTTCACATTGTCAAATTTCTGGGCATAGAGTTTCTGGTAGTATTCAGAGGTGATCTCTTGCATCTCTGTGGGATCAGTTGTTATTTCCCCTTTATCATTTCTGATTGAGGTTACTAGCGATTTTACTTTTCTATTCCTCGTTAGTCTGGCCAATGGTTTATCTATTTTATTTATTTTTTCAAAAAACCAACTCCTTGTTTCATTAATTTTCTGAATGATTCTTTTGATCAATGATTCATTGATCTCTGATTTGATTTTGGATATTTCTTTTCTTCTCCTGACTTTAGGCTTAGATTTTTCTTCTTTTTCCAATTCCATAAGATCTCTTGTGAGATTGTTGATGTGCTCTCTTTCTGTTTTTCGAATGTAGGCATCTAAAGCGATCAATTTTCCTCTCCAAACTGCTTTTGCAGTATTCCACAGGTTTTGGTAGCTTGTGTCTTCATTGTTGTTATGCTCAAGGAAGTTCAGGATTTCCTGTTTTATTTCTTCCTGCACCCATCTGTTATTCAACAGAAGATTGTTTAATTTCCATGCCTTTGGGTCGGGTTGAGCATTTTTGTTAGAGTTGAGTTCCACCTTTAGTGCCTTATGGTCTGAGAAGATATAAGGTAAAATTTCAATTCTTTTGATTCTGTTGATATTTGTTTTGTGTCCCAGGATATGATCAATTTTGGAGAATGTTCCATGGGGTGATGAGAAGAATGTATATTCTTTATCTTTGGGATGGAGTGTTCTATATGCGTCTATCAAGCACAGTTGTTCTAGGGTCTCATTTAAATCTCTTATATCTTTGTTTAATTTCTGTTTAGAGCATCTGTCCAGCTCTGTAAGAGGAGTGTTAAAGTCCCCTGTTATTATAGTATTATCTGATATCATATTGCTCAGACTGAGTAAGGTCTGTTTCAAGAATCTGGGAGCATTTAAATTGGGTGCATAAATATTTAGAATTGAAACATCTTCTTCTTTATTTTTCCCTTGACCAATATAAAGTGACCATCTTTGTCTTTTTTGACTTCAGTTGCTTTAAATCCACATGAATCTGAAAATAAGATTGCAACTCCTCTTTTCTTCTGAATGCCATTTGCCTGAAAAATTGTCTTCCAACCCTTGACTTGGAGCTTTAATTTGTCTTTTGAAGCCAGGTGTGTTTCTTGCAGACAGCAAATGGATGGCTTGTGTTTTTTAATCCAGTCAGCCAATCTATGTCTCTTCAGTGGGGAATTCAAGCCATTAACATTTATTGAGATAATTGATAAGTGTGGTAGTGTTCTATTCGTCTTATTTTGTGAGAGTCCATTGCTTAGTTTTATCTGTTGCATCAGTGTGGAGGTTAGGTTCTGTCCTTTAATTTCTGAGTTCTTACTTTGCTGCTGATCCATTGTGGTGGTCAGTGTGCAGAACAGGTTGAAGTATTTCCTGTAGAGCTGGTCTTGTTGTGGCAAATTTCTCAATGTTTGTATATCCATAAATGATTTGATTTCTCCGTCAATTTTGAAGCTTAGCTTAGCAGGGTACAGAATTCTGGGCTGGAAATTGTTCTGTTTAAGTAGATTAAAGTTAGATGACCATTGTCTTCTTGCTTGAAAAGTTTATTAGAGAAGTCTGCGGTCACTCTGATGGATTTGCCCCTGTAGGTCAACTGGCTCTTACTCCTGGCATCTTGCAGAATCTTTTCTTTTGTCTTGACTTTGGACAGGTTCATCACAATGTGTCTTGGAGAAGCTCGGTTAGAGTCGAGGCAACCTGGGGTCTGATATCCCTCTGAAAGCAGTGTGTCAGAATCTTTGGTGATATTTGGGAAATTTTCTTTTATAATATTCTCTAGTATGGCTTCCATTCCTCTGGGGCATTCTCCTTCCCCTTCTGGGATTCCTATAACTCGTATGTTGGATCGCTTCATAAAGTCCCATAATTCTGACAATGAACGTTCTGCTTTCTCTCTCTTCTTTTCTGCCTCTTTTACTATCTGAGTTATCTCAAGAACTTTGTCTTCTACCTCTGAAATTCTTTCTTCTTCATGGTCTAACCTGTTGCTGATACTTTCCATTGCATCTTTTTTTTTTTATTATTAAATCATAACTGTATACATTGATATGATCATGGGGCATCATACACTCGCTTCATAGACCATTTGACCATTGCATCTTTAAGTTCCCTAATTGACTGTTTCAGTTCCTTTAGCTCTGTTATATCCTTTTTATATTCTTCATTTCGTTCATCTCTTATTTGATTCTGTTTTTGGATTTCCTTTTGGTTATTTTCCACTTTATTTGCAGTTTCCTTCATTGTTTCCATCATTTCTTTCATTGTTTTTATCATGTGTATTCTAAATTCCCTTTCTGTCATTCCTAACATTTCTTTACAGGTGGAATCCTCTGCAGTAGCTACCTCATGGTCCCTTGGCGGGGTTGTTCTGGATTGGTTCTTCATGTTGTCTGGAGTTTTCTGTTGATTCTTCCTCATGAGTGATTTCTTTTATCTGTTTCCTTGCCCTAATTTTCATTTCACTTCCCCTTTCTCTTTAAGTTCTTGTGCAGTTGCGGGAGGGTTTAAACTGATTGAACACATGCGACCACTTGCCGGTTTTCCACTGTTTTAGTCCTCCTCTTGGGGTCCAGAAGTCTCTCGCTGACTCTCTGTGTCCTCACAAGGGTTATGATAGGCAAATCCCACCCGCCAGAGGTGCCTGGAGTCCTGTCTCCCTGGACTCAAGGTGCCCAGATGCAAGGAAGCTGTTACTTGGCCGTCATCTTGCTCTCCCTCCTCAATTTTAAATTTCTTATAGAGATTTTATCTTCTAGTAAAATTCATATAAAACTGGGTCTTTTTAATATGTAGTTGACTGTCAATTACCGTGCACATCTTGCTCTCAAATACTTAATGTTCTTCTGATGATGTCATTTTTTCATCACATTTCAAGAGCCTTCAGTGGCTCCCAGGCACATACTAAATAAGCATCCAAATTTACAGCTTTTTAAAGATCCCACCCAATAGCACCATGAAGTCAACTCCCTTTTGGTTTGGTTTTGATTCAATTCATTTCTACCGTTAACATCCTTCAGAATTGAACTTAAATATTACTTCTTCCAAGAATGTAAATGTATTTGTTTCCTATGACTGCTACAATGATGTACAATAAATGGAGCGGCTTAAACAATAGAGATTGATTATCTCACAGTTCTCGAAGATAGAAGTCCAAGACCATTGCATTGGCAGAGTTGAAGACTGGGAGGGAGAGTCTTGTCACATACCCTTTCCTAGGAAGTTTGCTGGCAATTTTTGCAGTTCCTTAGATTGTAGATACAGCACCTGGGATATCTGCCTTTGTCCATAATGTTATCTTTCTTTCTGAATTTACCATTTTAATAAGACTTTAAATTATATTGTGTTAGGGCCCATCCTAATGACCTCTTCTCAACTTGATCACCCATGTAAAAACCCTGTCTGCAAATGAGATCACATTCTCAATGATTAGAGCTCAAAAATACCTTTTTGTGGGGAGAAACACTTAAACCCACTGCTTTTTCCATGAAACCTGCTAGATTGCAACTTAAATTTCAAAGCTCTTTCATGTGTACCTATAATTCTAGATTGAAATAATCTGTTCACATATCCTATTTATCTCCCAGATTGTAAAAAAATAAGATTGATTGTTTTGGCACAATAGGAGCAAAATGTGTTTGCTTAATAAATAGATAAGTGGAGCCTCTGGATTCAAAATGAGTTTGAATTTTAGTCTGAAAAAGAGTCTTACAAGGTAAGACAGTAGAGAATCCACAGGCTGAAACTCAGAGTAATTTCCATCACAGCATGACCTCTGATCTTAGCAAGTGACCTGTCTACAAGCATTAGAGGGACATGTCCCAGAGAAGGCACAATATATAGTTATCCTACTTAAATTTCCTTTATTAATTTCCTTTATTTATAAAGCTTTCCTTTATTAACATAGTCATTCAAAATTCTTTGGAAAGGGTTTAGAAATTGTAGAACTGCTAAATAAAGAGGTGTTGAGACTATGGCTAAGAGATCAATTTGTGTAAGCATTTTTGAATATGATTTCTTGATCTCTATTGCAATGAGAAGATATATTTTTTACATATTCATAATCTTATGAAAGTATATTCTCAGAAACTCCAAGGATTATTGTATTGTGGATACTTAGAACAAGTATAGATATATTAAGTTGATGATTCACAGATTTTGAGCATAGCTCAAAGGATACACATGGCAGCTTGAATGTCCTTGATCTATAAAAAATCTACATTAAATTTATTGAGCCCTCCTTCTAAAAAGAATTCAAACTCCTCATATTTTTGATAATATTCTGGAGGACTTTTGCACTCATGATCAATTCTAGTTGTACCCCCTTTTTTTCAAAGAATTATATATTTTATAAATTATATGTCTCTTCCCTATATGTGATTTTTATTCAGTTATGATGAAGAAAACTTGTTGGCGGCACCTGTGGCTCAGCAAGTAGGGTGCCAGCCCCATATACTGAGGGTGGTGGGTTCAAACCCTGTCCCGGCCAAACTGCAAAAAAAAAAACAAAAAAAAAAAACAGGCGGGCGTTGTAGTGGGTGCCTATAGCCCCAGCTACTTGGGAGGCTGAGGCAAGAGAATCGCCTAAGCCCAGGAGTTGGAGGTTGCTGTGAGGGCGACTGAGGGCGATAAAGTGAGACTCTATCTCTTAAAAAAAATAAACAAATAAAAGGGCAGTACCTGTGCCTCAAGGAGTAGGGTGCTGGCCCCATATACCAGAGGTGGTGGGTTCAAACCCAGCCCTGGCCAAAAGAAAGAAAGAAAGAAAGAGAAAACTTGTTGAAGTTAATAAAGAACTAATCCTCCCTTAGGATATAAAGAACTCACACTAGGGCCCTATGTCATTGGAAAATCTTAAAAATGTTCTGTGAATATAGAAGAGCATTGTGTGCATTAGTAAATATCCTTCTCCCTAAACGTTTTCTCACTGACTCAACCGTGAAGTTCCATCACTTGTTTTATCAAGGCATCTAAAAGACAGCATACTCCTCACCCTGCTCCCCACCCCACCACTTCACTCGTATTTCCTGTCTACCTACCTACTTCCATTCTGCACTCATTTCAAATTCTTTACACCTTGTGGTCATTTCTGCTCTCACCAATTCAGACTTCTAGTCTCAGTTTATTGTTGTCTACTAAACATCCCTCAGAATATTTGGCCAAACAAAAGTAATATGGACAAACAAGCAGAGACCCTGAAAATCTCAATAAGATCACTGTCTCAGAAAGGTTCTGGGGTAGGAAATAGATTTTTTTTCTTTCCTTAGAATTGGAAAACAAAATTTGGTTTTGCTTTTCCTCAATGTGTATACCTTGGCAACATGCAAATGTGAAACAAGATTTATTTGCTTGTTATTTCTCTTACCTGCATCCAATTGTTTGCTTCATCTGATTCTATGCCCCATTTAATTCTGTGCCACGGCATAATTTCTAGGTAACAAAAGAACTCTGACAATCAGGTTCCCAGACTTCTTTGTAAATAATCAAAAGAATCAGAGAGTGGGTGGAACTAGAGATACCAAAATGCAAGATGGGAGGATTTAGTGGAGAAAATAGATCAAGCTATTTAAGAAAGAATGAGTAGAGGGCAGAGAAGAAAATAAAAAGATGAAAAAAGTAGCACTTACTGGAAATGCACTTACTGGAAATGGAGAAAGAGCCTGGTGGGAACAGACCTCAGCAGCTGCTGAGTATAAGAATTAAGCACGGAGGAGAAAACTCCTGAGCAGTCTTGTGCTATAATCTGATTATCCTTTAACATTCAACAACAAATAAAATTTTCTTTTTAATAGTGATTTCCTGGCTTGGCTGTTCATCTTTGAATGTGATGTCATAGGTGAGAACAGGTCATAAATACCAAGGATTTACTAGAATTACCTCAGTAATCACTTCTAATAAGCGAGATAGGCATCTGTCTTCTTTGAAATTAAAGAATATATGTGTAATTTACATATAGAACATGTAAATTAAACATGTAAATTAACATGTAAATTTTGATTTATTTGAGAAGAGTGTTAATTAGGACAAAAACATTAGACTTTTTGTGTAGAATTTTGTATAGATTGTATAGAATTCTATGGAAGTTATGGTTTGTATTTTCCTCCTTTTGTGACTTCAGAATAAGTTAGGAATGGCATTGTGGTAAATTGGTAGCATATAAGGTAGCATTGATTTATGTTTTTTGTGAAATTAATGTATTTAGGTGACCTCACTGAATCCCGTTGTTTGTAAAGACAGATTATTTGTTTTTGACCAGTGTTCTTACATCACAAGACTGACCATTCTTTGATATTATAATGAAAAGTTTGCTAAGTTGTAGCACATTGAGAAATTTTACATTTTATAGACCTAATATCATAATTAGGGAATAAAAATAAAAACAGCAGATGGGTGAGAGAACGGAGACAGCATTCCTTGGATGGGTGGATGAGCAGATTGTAGGAACCTGGAAAACAACAGCCAACTTGCCAATAATGAAATCACCAGTCAGTCTTATTCAACTGACTGTCAGACCACAACTCTGTTCAGATTTCTCATGCACCTCAGTTGCTTTCTTATTTTTGTGAATGAAACACCACAAAGGCGAATTTTTTTTTCAGTAAAACAGACCACAAGTCAAAGATTTAGAGATTCTCCCTTACTCCACTTTCTTGCATCTTTATTCTCTTGTCTGTAAAATTCATATCATTCCTGCCTACTTTGAAAAGAAGTACAATATTTAGACTTTGGAGAAAACTGAGCTCTTTACTCGTTTGCTATATATTTCACACAGTGCAAATAAATTTTAATTATCCTATTTCAGTGTGATATGTGATTCACATGTTACTCTAATGAAGGAGAAAGTTAAATTCTTTTAGCTAAGGAAGGGTGCTAAAAAGTTACAGGGCAGTGCCTGTGGCTCAAAGGGCTAAGGTGCCAGCCCCATATGCCGGAGGTGGTGGGTTCAAACTCAGCCCTTGCCAAAAACTGCAAGAAAAAAAAAAACAGTTATAGAATGTGTAAAGAAATAAAATGTAACAAAATACAAGTAATTCCTGGATCCTAAAATTGATTCCTTAATCCTCTTAACTGTATTTAAGAAATAGTTTCAATCATTTCAGAAATATTTACAATGGTCTTACTGGTTCTTCTAGGCAAAGTAGTTTTCTAGATTCATAAATCCAAACAAAAATAATTATCTGGAACAAAATCTGCAAGAGCCAAAGTAATTTAAAATAGTTTTAGATGAAGGCTAAACATGAGTCAGATTCCTATTGTTAAAAAGTAAGTGTGACGAGATGGCTGGGCACATATCAGAACACAGCAACTCCCAGGGGAAAGTGTTGATGACATGGCAGGAATGGCAGTCCTGAGAAGAGGCATGCTAGTTTGAGAGGTGTGAAGTAAGATAGGCAGAAAATCAATGGCTGAGTGCGAAGTGGGTTAAAGAAAACATATTAAAAAGATAAGCATTGTCAAAGGACCAGGACACATGCTAATACATATTCTTCCTACACTAAATATTGAGAAAGACAATATTAGTAATAATTAACTTATCAGCTACCGTACACCTAGTACATTTAAATTTCAGGATAAGGTAAGGCGTTGTCAATATTCATCAAGGTCACAGGTGAAATGTTCATTTGGGGTGGTTATGCCACCTGTCAAAAATTACAGAACTAATAAATCACCAAACTCAGATCCAGCTTCAAGTTTTTTTCCTTTGATCAATCTATATTTCCTGCTTGTAAATATGTACCTACACTTTTGAGATTGGTGAACAACTAGATTAAGGTCATGGTGGATGAATAGAAATACATCCAAACAGATGCTGGAACAGGTTAATAAACATAAGAATAGGAGAAAGGAGGACTGTTGGGGGAGAAAACAAGACTTAGGCAAAGTCTCATTTATGGAATTTTTATTTTTGAACACTTGAACAGAAGGTTGTGATCTCAAATGAAAAAACAATTTAGAAACAAAATCTTTACCTCTTTTTATGATAGGATTATTTTTATAATGATGATAGCAACACTGCTAGGTTTCTTTTTCAACAGCCTACTGCCCCTGAACTGCCTTTTGCCTTTCCCCTTGGCAACAACTTCTTCATTTGTGTTCTATATAAGGCAAAGCACTAGAGAAATAATTTACACAGAGTATATCACATTAAACACAAGAAACTCTATTCTCATTCAGAATAAAAATTACCGAGAATTCTATTTGCTTATAGAGAGTGATGGCAACAACAAAATGAAAACTTTTCTTTAAATAATTGAATGTTTTTATTTAATTATCTGATTTAGCTATCTACTCATTTTGGAAAGAAATACTTCCACAAGGCACACAGAATAGATATCCCCAAAGTATCTAATGAATAAATCAATGGTTGAATAAATCAATGGTTGAATAAATGTATTTAAAGAAGGAAATACTTTGTTATCTTCCCTAAGCATATTCAAAATAATGCATACCTTCCTTGATTAACTGAAATATTTGTATAATCAAACAATTATTATTCATTAAAAAATTTTTATTATGCTGCAAGATAAGTATGGGGCAATAAACTAGTACAACCTTTGTGGAAAGAAGTATGGAAAATTATCAAAGAACTAAAAGTAGACCTTTCATTTGATCCTGCAATCCCATTACTAGGAATCTACCACCTCCCTGCAAAAAAAGTCATTTTATCATAAAGACTTTGCACTCAAAGTTATAGAAGCCCAATTTATAATCATAAAGATGTGGAAGGAACCCAAGTTCAATCTATTAATAGATTAATAAACTACGATCGATATGTGTGTGTGTAGATATAGATATATACCATGGAATACTATCTAGCCATAAAAAGGCAGAGACTTTGCATCTTTTGCCTTTACCTAGATGGATTTTTTTTTTGAGACAGAGCACCATCATGTCGCCCTCAGTAGAGTGCCATGGCATCACAGCTCACAGCAACCTCAAACTCTTGGCTTAAGCAATTTTCTTGCCTCTGCCTCCTGAGTAGCTGGGACTATAGGTGCCACCAAAATACCCAGCTATTTTGTGTTGCAGTTGTCATTTTTGTTTAGCTGGCCTGGGCTGGGTTCAAACCCACCAGCCTCCGTGTATGTGGCTGACCCTGTAACCACTGTGCTACCAGCGTTGGGCCTACCTGGATGGATTTTGAGAACATTCTCCTAAGTAAGCTACATAAAGGATGGAAAATCAAGCATCACATGTTTCAATACTAATTTGAAACTTGTAGATTAACAAAAATGCCCTTACATGGGAGAAAAACTCACTTAAATTTAAGGAGACAGGAGGAGGAGAAAGGGTCAGTAAGTTCTCACCAAATAGGTACAATTTAGGTGGGAATAGCACACTTCCTGGATGAAGGTCACAGCTTCAAGTTGGACTTTACCTTACAAACACAACCAATTAACCTAATCATACCCATCTGAAATTTAAAACAATAAGGCAGCAAAACAAACAATTGTCATCTCAGGATGAATTTAAAGAGCATAATGTAATCTAGAAAAGTAGGAGATACTCCATTTTTTTCTGCAACAAACAACATATGGTGGGGCACGATATTTTTGGTCAAACTTCATTATTATAGGAATTTTCAACCTGGTATTAAAAAAAAAGAGAGGCTTAGATAACGGGGAAAAAAGATAACTCCCCATTGAAATCACTTTATACAAAAGAGCAGATGACATTTGGAACACACATCTTACCCAAAATTTACACATCTGAATCTCACTCCAGGAGAGGGTTAAATGTTAAAAGTAGAGTAAATCTTAGGGACATATGAAGTAAACTTTACAAATAATACTACTAATAAAATACTATTTACAAATTTCCAAGTGAGGAAATCAAAGCTTTGCATTTAGAAGAATCTATTGGTTTACAGCTAATTTATTTTAAGAAGTGATATTTTAAATGTTGAGCACTTGAAAAATGAAATAAATGATCACATTAAGGTGAATTTTAAAACTCTTTTCATAGTGGGTACAGTTAAAGGATCATAGGACCCAGGGTGGGGGGAAGAGGAGAATAATTGATCTATTCCACTTTTTGTTTAATTACAAAATGGAAAAGACACTGATAGTTTGAGCTATCAATTTCTAGAAAGCATGAATTATTGTTATTTTTAATATTGTCATCCCTCACCAAATCTATTTTAAGTATTAATAGCTCAATGATCATTGACTGGCTGGATTGAAGCATGTTTTAGACTTATTGAAATATAAATGTAAAGTGAATATGCCTGTCTTTAAAAGGGCAGAGACAGCGTGTGAACTAATCTCAACTGAGCTGTAAATCTGCTCCTTAGCTGTACCTCGATGAGCAAACAATTGTAGTTGTTTAGTTCTAGATAGGATTAAAATTTCAGCTATAAGTAATTTGCAGGGTAGTAAAACTGTTTTTAACAAAATAAATTGCTGAAATTTACTTAGAGGATTAAAGTTAGTAACATTTTATAAAGTCAGAATTAGCTTCATAATATTGAATAGGGAAGCTATGGCATTCACACTGAAGAAAAATTAAACCACAGTCTCATTTTAATTGTGACTGTAGGAGACCATCCACCAGGCTTGTGGAAGTGATGACGGGCTCTTGAGGGACGCACTGGGAGCAGGACAATTTCCTAGCCAGCGTGGAGATTCTTGGCTGCCCAGAGCCAAGCCCTCAAGCAGCTGCATGCGTTAATGAGTTAAGACAGCAAACAGGTGTTATAAACTGGACATTCGTGGTGCAGCAGGGTGGGAGTCGGGGGGAGGGGGAGGGGAGCGTGGAGTGATTATTAAGCACATAGCTCTTGTTCGTGGGCCCCCACACCTGTTGTATGATGCTTCAATAAAAGGCCACAGCAGAGGTTGCTCGGGGCTCTCCCTGGAATATGGGAAGCCCCCTGTTTGCAGGCATTTGTACCTTCAATCAGTGCTCCTGGCTGTTTTTATTCACGTGGTGATGGGGTGCCACAGAGCACCGATATGTGACCATGTGGAAGTTGGTTTCTTCTGCTAGATCTGGTTGCTAAACATCTGAGATTGTATCCCAGATCCATTGCTCTTTTATCAAAGAATAAGCAGCGCCAGAAGTTCAACTTCTCTAAAGGTGATGTGCTCAGTGTTCCTTTGGCAGACAGGACAGCATAATGACATTAATCAAAATGGAAACAGAATGTCTCTGCTCAGAGATCAGTCAGTACACTTTGACAAGGTAATAACATACCTTCCTTCCTTTGATCTTTTTCTCACTAGGTTGGGTTCATTTATTTCTGCCAATTCCAGGTGCTCCTTCCATGCAGCTAAATACTGGTCTTTTTTCTTAGAGTGTTTTCAAAGTCTTTGAATATCTTTCTTTAAAGTTTTTATAGCCCTTTTAAATCATCCTCATTTACCACCAAATATTCCGATTTTCATTACTGTAAGTAATTCAGGCTATTTTTTTTTGCATAAATCTACTTTTATTAAGCTCAGTAATAGTTTTTTCCTAAGTGTGTATTACCTTGGCTTAGTCAACTAGTATTTTTGCTGCCCTCATTCCTGGTAAAATATCATTTATGATTACCATTTATAGCCTACCCCTAAAATTTATCAGGAGAGGAGAGTCTCTGAATTTATCAACTATATTTTTATCTTAAAATTGCTATCAAAGAAATTATGTCCTAATCACTAGATCAAGTGTTATTTAATTACCCATTTCTTCATTTTATAACTACTACATGTAGTTTTATTAAATGGAGACTGAAGATATTTTTATTATAGTAGGACATGTAGAAATAATCATTTTATATGCAGTGAGAAGAGAATTATAAAATTATCTGAATGTTATTTAACATGCTGTTTATTGGGAAATAGTACCGTCTAAAGAATGTTCTTAGTGGATGACATGCATTTGTAGATGCTTTCTAAGATTCTAGAGAGATGGTTCACAAATTCCTCTAAAATTTATATCTAAGAAGTTTTTCTTGGTTAAATATTTGCTTCTCTTAATACACTGACTCTACATCCTCTTAATAAGAAAGTGTGGTTACCGATATGTCATCTTTTTATTACTTTATCATTACTTAATATGATTATGGTGATGGCCTAGCTACATGAGAGTACTTCAGGAATGAAAATGTGTTATTTGTTCTTAGACCCCAAAATAACAAAAAAACAAAATGTTATGCCACAATGAATTACACAACCAAAATGGAAATAATAGTACAAAAAGGAAAGCAAAGTGTGCAAGTGGAAAACAGGAAAACTATTAGATAATGTAAATTCTCTGAGGATCTGGCACCAGTATTTACTATTACCCTGTTTCCTCGAAAATAAGACATCCTCCAAAAATAAGACCTATTTACAGGAAAGATAAGACGTCCCCTGAAAATAAGACCTAGCGCATCTTTGGGAGCACACCTTAAAATAAGACACTGTCTTATTTTCGGAGAAACAGGGTACTAATATTAGTATTTACTAATAATACTTTATTGCTTATATTCATCATTATTGCAAAGATTTTCTGAAAACTTATTTCTTCTTTAGAAAAGGAGTAACAATTATTAATGTATCATTGATTAGAATCTGATATTACCACATAAACTTGGAAGACATATTTATAAAATTAATTGTCTGTTCTCTACATATTTTGCTTCAAACAATATACTAATCTATAATAACCCTACTATCTTGGGCGGCACCTGTGGCTCAGTGGGTTGAGTGCTGGCCCCATATGCCAAGGATGGCAGGTTCAAACCCAGCCCTGGCCAAACTGCAACAAAAAAGTAGCTGGGCATTGTGGCAAGTGCCTGTAGTCCCAGCTACTCAGGAGGCTGAGGCAAGAGAATTGCCTAAGGCCAGGAGTTGGAGGTTGCTGTGAGCTGTGTGACACCACTCGCTCTACCTGGGGCGATAAAGTGAGACTCTGTCTCTACAAAAAAAAAAAAAAAGGAAAGAAAAATAACCCTACTATCTCTGTATAAATAGGTCATTTAGAAATTATCATTTTATTTATTTTTCTGATTAAGTCTAAACCAAATAACTTGAGTCAAGTTAAATGGCCTGTTCTGTAATTTCTATGTAATGCATAATTTTTCAATTAAAAAAAACTATGAATATCTGTGAAGAATTGTAGTGCAAGGGGCTTTTAATAATATTTCCTATACAAAGTGATTAGAAATTGTCCTATAATTCCTTCCTCTCTTATAATACCAGTATCGCAATGAGCTAATTTTAAGAATATATGCAAGAACATCTATTAGAAAAATCTCTTGAACCTAATTTCCTACATTATATAAATGACTTCAAAACATACAAACATATTTTTAAATTTCTTATAACTGGTCTAGTTTCCTGATTTATGTATTTTATAAGCATTATATATTTTGAATCCTTAAAAATACTAGAATATCTTTCAAGTGGTAACTCCACAAACCTAGACTCTTCATTAGTTTTCACAACTTCTAAACTAAGTTGAGAATTACATTTTTTTTTTGCATTGCTTTGGTCCTTTCTAATATGCAGCTTGCTGTGTGTTTTTATAGCGTTTTGAGATTTTTTGATTCAATCTTTGACATGTTTCCTAGCAACAGACTCAATTTTTCTTTGAAAGAACATTTCTGAGGGTGATTGAGAGGGGCATACTATTTGGAGGGCAAGCAAAGTCAGGGTGGGCTTTTTGCCGTGTTATGTTTTAAACATAGATATGTAGATATCAACTTAATTAAAAAAAAAAAGCCTCACTAAGGTCTGTGTACTTGTTTGTTGTATGGAGTAACAAATGATACAATTTATGTAAAACTTTGAACAATGCTTGGTAGAGCATACAATGAAAGCTCAAAAATAATAACTAAAAATGAAATGAGATAAAGTTGTGTATTTTTTCCCATAAAGTTAAAATATCAACATAGAAAACATTAATTTGAGTGTGAAGTATTCAATATTCAAATTCAATAAACTACAAGCTACTTTAAGTTGAAAATGTGCACAGAGCACGGCCTCATCTACCAAAAGAAATGTTTTTCATCACTACCAAAAAAAAGCCCCATAAGATAGTTAATCATTTTAAAACTTAAATTGTAATTTTTAAGTTGTGTTTTAAAGTCATATAGTACTTGTTCATCTTGTCGAAGGAAAACATGGCTTTTTCTTATGCTTTAACTTAATTTCTAGGAGTGGTTGTTCTTGTGTTTTGGTGAGTTGAAGGAGCTTTGAAAGTTAAGGATAGAAGCACAAATGTTTAAGACAAAGAAAAAATTTGTAGGTAATTGCAGACTCTATTAAAGCCTTAATTAAAGGGCACAAGGAAAGCGAATTAGCACATCTGAGATTTTAATCAAATGCTATTTCAACCAATTTATTAATTGACTCCAGGATTAGGTTGTTATGTGCACTGTTAAGATGTATGTGCGTGATCTGAAAATTCCAGGACTGTGTATTCTCATTTCAGAAACAAGCAAGTTTTGAAATGTGAATTTAAAATGATCTCTTGGTTTTACATGGATGATTGTAGATTTTGTAATTAGCATTGATCCTTTTATGCCTAATAGCTAATAAGCCTAAAAATATGTATATATAATATAATATATATATATATTCTGAAATTCACCAGATACTTGTTGAATGAGTCCTTATACATATCCTTTGATTCATCTCAAAACAAAATTTCCTATCCTGGCCACATTTTTAATTTGAAATATAGTTCAGACTTAAGGATACTTATTAGATAATCAGATACAAATAAATTAATTTTCAAATATCTTAAGGATATTTGTAGCAAAACAGAAAGACATTGTCAAAAAAATATAGAACCATCTTATAAATTTCGATCTGAACATTGTAGGGCCTATCTTGCCCTGAAGGCTTCAATCAATAAATGATCCTTCTGCATTTTGAATATACAATATCAAAGGTGGACAGCAACATCCTCTTCTTTATAGAAATGTATTATAATAAAATTATTACTAGCTTTGGAGTAAAATGCATTTCCATCTGTGAATATGTTATGAATTACTTTATTTAAAGTTAAAAAAGGGCAAATTCAATTCCCTTCTAAATTTATTTTCTACCTGACGATTTTCAACACTAAGCTATGTTATTATTCTACTAGGCAATCAGGATCATACATACTCCTTTACTTTAAATATAGTCTTTGGAATTTATAATGTGTTTCCCAAAATCTTTGGAAAACAAACCAATGGAAATTATAAATTTTCTAGTTTCTAGGCTCTTTCAGCTTTAACCAGAAGAGTGGTGCCCATCCAGAAGACTCTAGTTGTTGGTGCAATTTAATCAGTTGGGATCTGTTATTAGTAAGAATAGATTTAACTGTTTCTTTTTCTTTTTTGTTTTTAAGGTGAATAAATATAAAGGTTCTGACATTGATCAGTGTATTAGTCGTGTCTTTATTTTTTGGTATTTTTGATGCTTCGACATCTGAGGCTTGGCTAATTGTGGAGGGACTGGCCCTCCCAGGGCTAGCCAATTCCTAGAGATAGTAAAGGACTCATCTGCAAGTGAAAGTACGCCCTTTATATGCAAACAAACAAATCCAGAGCCCACACTTACATCACCTTTTTTTTTTTTTTTTTATTGTTGGGGATTCATTGAGGGTACAGTAAGCCAGGTTACACTGATTGCAATTGTTAGGTAAAGTCCCTCTTGCAATCATGTCTTGCCCCCATAAAGTGTGACACACACCAAGGCCCCACCCCCTCCCTCCGTCCCTCTTTCTGCTCCCCCCCATAACTTTAATTGTCGTTAATTGTCCTCATATCAAAATTGAGTACATAGGATTCATGCTTCTTCCATTCTTGTGATGCTTTACTAAGAATATTGGCCCTCATAGGATTTGACTCTCTATTCTCCTTCCCCAATCAGCCCAGGAGCAAGTCCTAGAAAACTAGACACAACCCCTGCACCCTAGAACCTACTAAGATTACCCAAAGTGGCCAGTGTTAAGTTTTTATCCTGACTTACCCATTCTTTCCCACAAAAAAACACAGTAAAGGCTCTTGCCCATTTTTCCCCTCACTCCCTCTGCCTTCTGACCCATTCAGATGCGTTAATACGTGGCATCTGCACTGGTGGGCATGCCCCCTCCTCTTGGAAACTGCTAGTAACAAACTATCTTTTCAATGACTATTATCTTCTGATCTGTTGGCCCCACCTCACCTTAATAATAATAAAATTTACATTTTAAAACAATGAGTGAAAGCGATTGTACTGTTAAGAGAATAGCTATGTCTTAACACTTCTGTATGTAATTTGACTTTCTGGCCACCCTGATAGTAAAGTAAAAAATGTTGTTTTACATAAATGTCTTTCCTGGTTTTATGCTTTCTATCAGTCCATCAAACAGCTAGACTCCCCACTACCAATACAATTAGTTTATGTATACATCAGCAACTGAAGGTGCACCTGGCTTGAAGGAGCATAGTCAAAATACCCTTTAACTCAATATTCCACAATAAGCAACCTTTTACAGAGTATGACCTTAAGAACTAAAGTTTCTTTCACATACACTCAGAAGAATAAACAGTTGAGGTGCTCAGATTCAGTGAGTACTTGTTTATATAAAAGATGATTTAATTCAATATTCTTGCTGTTAAAATACCACATATGAAAACAACTCAGACTGCCTATCTTTCATCATGCTGGCATTTAAAGTGAATTTGTTCTGTTTCAATTTCACTTTACTCTTAAAAATCACTCTGTTTTCCTATTCAATTCTACAACTTTTCTATTTTTAAGGCTGTATTTGATCTAATGACAGTAAAGTGTAGATTTCTAACAAAATATAGGCACGGAAATGATTTTACTTATCCCTCAAAGTACCTTCACATAGACCATCATGACAAAATTGATAATAAAATTTCATATAGTAGCATCCTGGGTTAGATTATTTTATATGTTATCTTCTCAATAAGTTTAAGTTCAAGACCTGATTGACACTGGCCAATTGCTGGCATTGATGGATATATAAATCATTTATGGATTATTTTATATACTTTTATAGCCATTATTTCTCTTCATCACTATTAAAACCTGCTGCAAGGCCATCATTTTTCTACATAGTCAGTTAAATAAAGAAAACTGCATGTATAAGAGGGATCAATATTCTTGATTTATCAAAAAAGATTGATATTGATATGTCCATAATGAGTCCTGATATATTTCAAGACTAATATATTATAAAAATAATTGTCTGTCACCATGAGTTTGGTTAAATAACACAATAATTATCAACCAACCACCTATCGATAGTGATCTGAAACTTGCTCCTTTACTTTGAATATAGTTGATATAATGATAAATCATTTTTTATTGTCTTAATTCTGCTCCCTCAATTTCTTTTCTGCTAACCTTACCCTTACTGCAGTAGCTTTCTATCTAGTGATTTTACCTATATTCTTATCCCTTAATAAATTATCCTTTAGTGTTGCCAGAGAAATGAACAATTCATGTAGTGAGGACCGAAGTTTTACTATGCTCAATCTTCTTCAATGATTGCTATTATTTACAGAGTATTGTAGCAACTTCCTTATAAAATATATTAATAAATGGCCTTTCACAATCTGTTGCCTGCACACATTTCATACAATATAATCCACTAATGCTAGACTGTTCAGATTTCTAAACATGACACATTCCTTTACATATCTTGCAACTAGCACCTTTTTTTCCTTTCAAATGCCTTTCTAACCTATTAATTACTCATAACCTCTTTCATAATATTTTTGCTGACTTGTCTAGACACATAGGTATTCTCTCTTGTCCCATTGCCACTTATGTATACCAAACAGTAAGTATTACTGTCATTTCCCATTATAATTACATGTATGTTTACCTCTTTAGTAGGTTATAATCTTGAGTGTGGGAAATATATACTTATTTTCAAACATGTGCAACCTAGACACTACTCCTCATGTGGACTATGTCCTCAATTTATGGAGTCATCTATTCCAAATAGTTGAATGAATGAATATGCTTGGGGTCCCTGAAGAATCACAGTAGTTGAACTAAGTTAGATAAAATTTCTTATCCTTTTAAGTCTGGTACACTGTTATTGAGATAAATTTTAAATTATAGTTAGATAGAATGAATATTGTATAGCACAACAAAGTGACTACAGTCAACAATAAGTTATGGTGTACTTTAAACTAATTAAAAGAGTGGAATTTGAATGTTCCATACAAAGAGATGATAAATACCTTAAGTGACAGATACTCCAAATACTCTTCATTTATTATTACGCATTGTATGTCTGATTCAAAACATCATAGCTGTGTACATTAGTATGATCATGGGGCACCATACACTTGGTTCATAGACCGTTTGACACATTTTCATCACACTAGTTAACATAGCCTTCCTGGCATTTTCTTAGTTATTTTGCTAAGACCTTTACAGCCCACATTTACTAAGATTCACATATACTCTTGTAAGATGCACCGCTTTTCCATTCTTTTAATACTTTACAAAGAAGAAGGTGCTTCAACTCTATCCAGGTAAATACAAAAGATGTTAAATCTCCATCTTTTTATGGCTAAATAGTATTCCATGGTACAGGTACACCACCATTTATTAATCTATTCATGAGTTTATGGACACTTGGGTTGCTTCCACATCTTGTAGATTGTGAATTCAGCTGTAATAAACATTCTTGTGCAAATGTCCTTGTGATAAATGATTTTTTTTTTCTTCTGGGTAAATACCTAGTAATGGCATTGCAGGACCAAATGAAGATCTACTTCAGCTCTTTGAGGATTCTCCATACTCTTTCCATAGAGGCTGCATTGGTTTGCAATCCCACAGGCAGTGTTAAAGTGGTCCCCTTTCTCATCATCCATGCCAGCATTTGCAGCTTTGGGATTTTTTTGATGTGGGCTATTCTCACTGGGGTTAGGTGATATCTCAGGGTAGTTTTGATTGACATTGCTCTAATGATAAGGGACAATGAGTTTTTTTTTCTTTTTTCATGTGTTTGTTAGCCATTCATCTGTCTTATTCAGAAAAGGTTTTGTTCAAGTCTCTTGCCCACCTATAAAATGGGATTGTTTGCTCTTTTCTTGTTGATTAATTTGAGCTCTCTGTATAGTTTCTAGTTATCAGTCCTTTGACAGATTCGTAGCATGCAAATATCTTCTTCCATTCTGAAGTTTGTCTGCTTATTTTAGATGTTGTACCTTATCTGTGCAAAAGCTTTTTAGCTTGATTGTGTCCCATTTACTTATTTTTGGTGTTGCTGCAATTACGAAGGGAGTTTTCATAAATTCTTTTCCCTGGCTGATAGCAGCAAGAGTTTTTCTCACAACTTCTTCTAGGATTTTTCCTGTTTTGTGTCTTAAATGTAAACCTTTTATCCAGGTACAGCCAATTTTTGTTAGTGGTGAAAAGTGTGGGTCTAGGTTCAGACTTTTACATGTGGCTAATGAGTTCTTCCACCCCATTTATTAAAAAGGGATTCTTCTGGGCGGCGCCTGTGACTCAAGGAGTAGGGCGCTGGTCCCATATGCCAGAGGTGGCGGGTTCAAACCTAGCCCTGGCCAAAAACCACAAAAGAAAAAAAAAAAAAAGGATTCTTTTCTTCAGTTTATGTTGTTGTTTGTTTTATACAAGATTAGATGGCAATACATGCCTGAATTCATTTATAAGTTCTGTTTAATTTATCTATATCTCTATTTTTGTGCCAGTATCATGCTGTTTTGATCACTGTAGCCTTTTATTACAACCTGAAGTCTGGTAACATGATGTTACCAGATGCAGACCCAGTATTGTCTAAACAAAGAACAGAATTTACATAAGTTTTGATTCGCAATGACATCCTTTAATTTATATCTTCAATGTCTATCACAGTATCTGGTTTACAGCCTAGAGATTTTCCCTGAATCACAACACTCTTTTTTATAAAGGCAGGATTGAAATTATTCAAATACTTGAATAAAAGAGTATTGTCTATAAAACTTGTAAGTTCCTGATTCCCATATAGTGCTCTACCATACCTCCTAACATGGCTAGCTAGCATCTTTCCCATTTATCTTACTTTCTCTCAATTATGTACTATACCTTCGACCTCACCTGTTATTTATGTTTGGATTCTACTCATCCTATAACGAGGTCAATCTTTACATTAGTTGTATATTTTTAATAAATTTAAAGTGTTGTACTTTCATTATAAAAATACAAGAAATGTAGAAAAGAATGACATGAAATTTCCAGAAACTCAGTTTTCACTGTTTACCTATTAATATGCATCTTCCTAAAATGTGTTTTATATGTGTACACAGACATATTACTGACTGTGTGGACCCATTTGGGAAATCTACATGTCAACAAACATAAAAAATTTTGGACAGTGTGAAATACTCATTTTAATTATCCAGTCATCATATTGTGCATTGAATTTTCAAGTGCCAAAACATGATGCAATTAAGTTCAACAAAAAATTATTCGACATCATCCCTATGAAAGATAATCTGCTATATTCCAGGGATTTAACATAAATAAAATAATTCTATCTTCCCAAAGTTATTTTTAGAGTTGATTGTTGATGATATTTAACTGACATTCCTTTTTTAAAAATTTTCAATTGTGATAAAATATATGTAAGATAAAATTTATCATTTTAGCCATTTTAAAGTGTACAGTTCAGTGTTATTAAATACATTCATATGTTGTGTAACCATCACCACTGTCCAATTCCAGAACTCTTTATCTTTTAAAACTAAAACTCAATCTATAACCATGAAACATTAACCCCCCCCATTGCCTCCCTACCCTACCTCTGGCAATCAACCATTGTCTCTATGATTTTGACTCTTCCAAGTATCACATAAAAATACAATTATATAGTAGTTGTGGTTTTTTTGGACATTACTTGGTAAATTGCCCTCAAGGTTCACCCATGTTATAGCATATGTCAGAATTTTCTTCCTTTTTAAGCTGAATAATATTACACTGTATGTATATACCACATTTTGCTTATCCATTCATCCACAGTTAACATTCTTACCTAATGGCAGATAAGCAATTTTTTCTTAAGACTCATGTTTAGCCAGCCAGATATCTTTGATGATTCTAACCAATGAAGTTATTTGGTCATTGCACAGTTTGAACAGTTTGTCACTTATCTTTCTGTCATCATAGCCAATTCTAGCTTCTTCCAGTTATGCGACCAACCAAATAGCTAACTCACTACCTTCTCCCTCAAATATTATTGTTTTTTTCCTTTCTCTTGCTTTTATTATTATTTTTAATTGTCAGAAAATAATTGTACATATTTATGGAGTAGAGTGTGGTATTTATATATACATATATGTATGTGTGCTTGTATATGTATGTGTGTGTGTATTGCAATAATTAAATCAGTGTAATTACCATGCTATCCCCTCAAATGTTTATTATTTCTTTGTGTGGGGAATGTTCTAAATCCATTCTTCTATTTGAAAATATACAATGAATTTACCTTTGGCTATCCCTCCCACCAACTCTCACCAGCCTCTAGAATGACTATTCTACTTCTATAAGGTTTTTTTTTTTTCCCGCTCCCACATAAGAGTGACAACCTGCAGTATTTGCCTTACTGTGCCTGGCTTGTTTTACTTAATATAATATCCTCCAAGTTCATTCATGTTGCCTCAAACAACAGAATTTTATTTTATTTTTATGCAAGCATGAAACAAAGTTTATTGAGGAAGAGAAACATAATTTTGAAGAGTAACAGCAAGCTATAGGTTTATAGCTTATAGTTTCACTCTAGACAATGAATGAGCCCCATAAAAGGCTCTGAATATGGTCTGGAGTCCTGTTTTATACTGTCTGGACGGGGCCCTCCTCATGGTTCAGACAACACCATAGAACAACTTAGATGGACAGTTAGCCTAGGTAACTCTAGAAGACTTTTGAATCCTATTGTGTCTTGGCTGCCTGGCCCAGTAGGTATTCATCCTTCCCCGAGATGCGGCACTTAGTTACTTAGAATACAATTAAGGTGGGGCAGCACCAAGAGGATGCCTGCCCTGGTCCTTCCTCCCAGGTGGGTCAATCACTCAAGGCAGCACCAAGGAAAGGAACCCACTCTGTCCCTAATGAGTCTTAGAGGTCCCTTGCTATCTACCTAACATTTCCCGCTCTATTCTAGAGGTTTGAATCATTGGGTAAGCATGTTGTCTCATCTGGCTGCTTCCTACTGAGTGGGGATACTAATTCCTATGGGGGAGCTCTTGTAGGTTCTCCAGCGGTCTCTCCAGGGGACTTCAGTAAATGTCCTCAGTAGATGGCTGTATCTGTAGGTGTGAGGAGGTGTAGGGACTGGCAGAGACTATAGGACCACTTATAGCCTGATGACCTCTAAGTGGGAGGAAATAAAGTTAGAAAATTTATGAGGGGTGGTCCAAATATTAGATTTCCCAAGATGCAAAGTAATGGGGTGACCAAGGGAATTACCACAGACATCTACCAGGTCTAGAGGTCTCTCCTGGCACCTGGAGATTGGAGGTGGACTCTAGGATGGCATTGATACTATCCTGAACCTGTCCAGACTTGCTAAAAAAAAAGGAAGAGACAGGCATACCCAGTAGGTTTTGTTGAATGTTTGATTATGTGCAGTTTGGTTTGCCAGGGTAAAAGTGTCTTGGCCATGGGTAGATGGTTTATACTACTTCTCCGAAGGAGATACTGCAGCAGGAATCTGCTTGAACAGGTATCAGAGATCCTCCAAGGGCGGACATGTCTATGATGCCCGCTTGGAGACTTCCAGGAACGTCAGTGGCCTTTTCAGTCCTGCAAGGGAAAGCTTCAACCCAACAAGTAAAAGTGCTGACAAACAGTAATAAATACATGAATCCTCTGTAGCATAATTCTTAAACCTTTTTTATCTCATGGCACACTTGAACCTGTAGTTAAACTTCTGGGGTACACTTAAGATATGTTGACAAAAAAAAAAAAGAGTAAGAAAAAGAATGTACTTACTGTGCTTTGAACCTCTTTTGAAAATAAATTAGTGATCTTTAAAATTTTTTTGCAGCACATTTAAGACCCTCTCATGGCACACTGTTTGAAAATCACTGTTCTACAGGGAAAATGTAAGTGAAATCCAACTGCAAATCCTCACCAGGTAGGTCCCCTTTCATTGGGCCAGAGAGGCAAGTTTTGCCTTAAAATCCTCCTGAGGATAATTGCTTTGGCTTATGACCTGTTTCATAGTGGAGGCTAGTAAAGGAAAAACAAACTGTTGTTCCAGGAGATGTCTAAGTGGTTTGGGGCCAAAGTGGGTATCATTATGAACAGTTTCTACCAAGTTTTTGGCTTCTTTAGATGGTATAGATAGAAGTTTCCTTTAACCAACCATTCAGATGGTATTGTTAAATCAACCTATCAGATATTCTGCATTTGCAGCCTGATTTCCTTGAGCTATGAGATCAGTTCCCTTTTGATGTCCCTTACGATGGATATCCACCACTTCAGCTTGTACCTTAATGGCCTGTAAAAGCACATGAATCCGTTGTATTAGCCCTCTTTGAGTGGCAAGGAGTCCTTGCTCCCTCCAGATAGACATATGGGTGTGTAACACCAAGCAAGCTTATTTAGAATCTTTACACAAGGTGACTTTCTTATCTTTGGCTAACTGGAGAGCTCAGGTTAGGTCTATGAGTGCAACTGACTGGGAAGATGTATTCATTGATAAAGCCTGGGCCTCTATCACTTCTAGTCCCTTGGTTACTATGGCATAGCCTGCCTGTCATTTCCCATGCTCAACAAAACTGCTGCCATCAGTAAACCATGATGGGCTTAAGGGATGGAGTTGAGGACAGATCTGCCCAGGGGAGGTCATGGTGGAGCATAATCTCTTCATGATTATGTACTAGCTTGCTTGGTTCCTCTGGAAGAAGAAGAACCAAGCATTAAATCCTGGTCAGGTTTTAATGTTAAAGTTAGTTTCTATGCACATAGTCTGGAATTTTTATTAGAAGACTAGCTGAAGTCCATTTTGTTGCCCCTTTCTGAAGGAGTTCAGAGGCCCAAGGGGAGGTCCTAACAGTAATAGCAGCTCCCATAGTGAATGTAGTGGCCTCTGATAAGAGTAAAGATATGGCTGTTATTGCCCTCAAACATGTGGGCCCTATACCAGAGTCTTCAGTGACCACACATGAGTGGGTGCTCTGTTTCCTGGAGTAAGGAAGAAGGACAGAGTGGGCAGCCCTATCATCAGAACATTTACTAGCCTACCTACCACCAGAAGAGTTATTGTCATCTCCAGGTCAGTCATAGTCATCTTCCAGGGAGCTGACAGGAGTGGGGTCCTTCAATGCTGTACCATGATCCAGTCTGGGGACTGACTCCCATCCTAGGAAGATTACGTAGGACAGAATGTGGTCCAGAGACATATTTGATAGCACCAGTGACAAGGGACCTCAGGTGGACTGTCCTTGTTGAGTCAGTCTTTGGTCCAATG
The DNA here is from genome assembly GCF_027406575.1 of Nycticebus coucang. Taxonomy (NCBI): domain Eukaryota; kingdom Metazoa; phylum Chordata; class Mammalia; order Primates; family Lorisidae; genus Nycticebus; species Nycticebus coucang. The sequence goes on along the minus strand of NC_069786.1, from coordinate 36,687,635 downwards.
ATCTTCCCATCAGCAGATGTAACACCAGAGATCTTTTCCTTTAGTAGGGTTTGGCCATTGGTCTGAATGTGGGTGCCAGTGCTCCCCTTAAATGGGCATACGTAGCTTCCTTACACTATTCCTTCTTCTCTGCCTGAAACGAGCTCAGAGCACAGTCGTCATGGCATCCAGTGGGAAGGTTCTACACAAGCTTCTGGAGCTTTTTCCTGATATCTGGCACTGTGGTCAAAAATTTGTCTTTTGTTATCACCTATCTCTCACAGAAGTTAAGATCAAGAGTGATGTGCTTCCCCACTGCCCCTTGGAGTGGATCCAAGAAGGCTATAGGGTTTTCTTTGGGCTCTTGGGTTATGACAAAGACCTTGGAATAATGGATCAACATTTGCCTGCAAGCCCTGACACTAGCCTTGACAGAATGTGTTCTCTCTCCCACTTCTCTTTGGGGGAATTATTATCCTACTCTGAGTCAGTCATGGTCACTGCTATCTTACCCACTGGATATCTAGGATTTGAAATGTATGATCCAATGACAAGATTTTATGCCTCTGTTAATAACTAGATCCTGTTTTTCTTTTAACTCTGCTAAACTGAAGGGCTTATGGACCAGGGTTGGTCTGAGCTCCCCGCTGTTTCCACCAAAGGTAGGAAATGAGGTACCCTTCTCCTTGGCACAGGTAGAGATGGCACCACGCACTCTTTTGTAGAGCCCCGTGTAAAGCCTCCCTGACTCTGGGTACAGCACAGAGAGGTTGGAACCCGAGGAGGATCTCTTAACACCATAGTCTTACTTGGCTCTGAATACCCCTTGCACCACTGAGGATTTTCCCATACATAAAATAAAGTCTGTACGTATGGTAAAGAAAACTACATTGTCAAAACCAATGTAAAGCCAGAAGCACGAGAGTTAAGGCTCAGGCTTCAAAATGAAAGTCTACTCCAAAGTCCTTATCACAAAACCAACCCTAGCCAAGGACTTAGCCATGCTGTCTGAGAAATAGTGAGAGCAGAAAAATGAAGGGAAGCTCTAGAGTCCCCTCAAACACTGGCTACTAGAGGAAGATCTGAAGCAAGACCATTTTCATGAAAAAGTGAACTGGCTTACCCAGGCAGAACTACCTGAATCACAGAACCCAAAATGCTGCGTTGTCTGTGTCTTTAGTTCTTGGTATGCTCTTGGCCAGAGTGGCCAGAACCACCAAAAGTAAGGCAAGTGTGAAACAAAGTTTACTGAGGAGGAGAAGTTAAGTTTACAGACCATGAGCAAGATACAAGTTTACAAAGCAAGATACACTTGCCATGGACAACAAATGGGCCCCTTGTCATGACAAAAAGGCCCAGAATTTCTTTTATTTATGGTTAAAGAGTATTTTTTTGTGTATGTATACCAGATTTTCTTCATCTATTCATCTGTTGATGAACAAAAGTTAAAAAATATCTTAGATATTGTAAAAAATACTGCAATAAACATGGGAATGTGTGTCGCTTCAACCTACTAATTGTTTTCCTTTGGATATATACCCAGGGGTGAGATTGCTGGATCATATGGCAGTTCTATTTTTACTTTTTGGTGAACTTCCATACTGTTTACCATAATAATTGTACTAATTTACATTTCCACAAACAGTATATAAGAGATCCCCTTTCTCCACATCCTTATCAGCATTGGTTATTTTTTGTCTTTCTGATAATAGCTATTGTAACTAGAATGAAATGATACTCCATTATGGTTTTGATTTGCATTTCCCTGATGGTTACTGATGATGAGCATTTTTTATATGTCTGTTGGTTATTTCTATGTCTTCTTTTGAAAGATGTTAATTTAGCTCACTTGCCTATTTTTATCAGTATATTTTCTTTGAGTTGAGTTTCTTGTATATTCCGGTATTAAACCCTTGTCAGATGAATAGCATGCAACTATTTTCTTTCATTTTGCTGGTCATTTCTTCTCTTTGTGGATTGTATTATTTGCTGTGTAGGTTTTTAGTTTGATATAATCCCATTCATCTATTTTTGCTATTTTGCCTATGATCCATAAAAGCTCCAGACCAACGTCCTAAAGCATTTCACTTAAGTTTTCTTAAAGTGTTTTTTGTAGTTTTGGGTCTTACACTTAATTCTTTAATCTACTTCAAGTTGATTTTTATATATGATGAGAGACAAACTTCTAGTTTTATTTGTCTGCATATAGATGTCTAGTTTTCCCAACACTGGTAAACCAAAGAGACTGTCTCTTCTGCAATGAATGTTCTTAGTGTTTTTGTCAAAAAAAAAGTTGTGAATTAATTTCTCACTTCTCTATTCTATTCCAGGGTTTATGTGTCCATCTTTTTTCCAGTATAATAACTTTTTCGTTATTATAGCTTATTTCAAGTTTTGTTAGGATAATGCCTTCAGCTTTTTTTCCTGCTTAGGATTGCTTTTGCTTTCTGGGTCTTTGGTAGTTCCATAAAATTTTTAGAATGTTTTTCTGTGAAGAATGATATTTGTATTTTGATAGAAATTTCATTGAATGTATAGGTCAGTTTTAGTAGTATGATCGATCTCACAATAGTAAGTTTTCAATTCATGAACATGGAATTTATTGCCCTTTTTCTGTTTGTGCTCATTTTTTTCTGTCAATGTTTATGGTTTTCCTGGTAGAGCTCTTTCACCTTCTTGGTTAAATTTATTTTTAGGTATTGAATTGTTTGTTGTTGCTATTGTATATGGAATTTCTTTCCTGAATTCTCTTTCTGCTGTTTTGCTGTTGGCATATGAAAGTGGTAGGCTACTGATTTTTAAGTATTGATTGTGTATCCTGCAACTGCTCTGAATTCATTTATTAATTCTAAGAAGTTCCTTTATTTATTTTGGTGAAGTCTTTCATGATATTCTACATAAGATCATGTCATCTGCAAAGAGGGACAATTTGACTTCATTATTTTCAATTTGCATGCTCATTATTTCATTCTCTTAATTAATTGCTCTGGCTAGGACTTTCAGTGGTACTTTAAATAAAAATGATAAAAGTAGGCATCCATGTCTTGTTCCAGATCAGAGAAAAAGCTTTCTTTCAACTTTTCCCAATCTAGTATGATGTTGGCTGTTTGTCATATAGAGCCTTCATTTGGTTAAGGTATGTTCCTTTCATACCTAACCTGTTGAGAACTTTTATCCGAAAGAATGCTAAATTTTATTAAATATTTTTCTGAATCTATTGAGATGATGATATCGTTTTTACCTTTCATTCTTTTGATGTTATGTATAACATTTACTGATTTACTTCTTTTGAATCATCTTTTCATCCTTGGGATAAATATCACTTGGTCATGGTCAATAATATTTTTAATGGGCTGTCATGCTTAGATAGTTAGTATTTTGGGGGGATTTTTGCCTCTGTGTTCATCAGGAATATTAGTGTATAATTTTAATTTTTTTCTTTTCTTTCTTTTTTTCTTTTCTGTTCTTCTTGAGACAGGTCCCACTCTATAGCCTGAGCAAAGCGCAATAGCATCATAGCTCACGGCAACCTCAGACTCAGGCTGTGGGCATTTTATAGCCTTAGCCTATGGAAGACTCTGAGATTATAGGTGCTCACCAGTGCCCAGCTGGGTTTTTCATTTTTTTAAAATGAGTCTGGGTCTCTCTCTCTCAGAAAAGTCTTGAACTCCTGAGCTCAAGCAATTCTGCCTCCTCAGCCTCCCATAGGGGTGGGACGACAGGCGTGTTATTGTTGTAACCTCAATGGCTTTTTATATCAGGATAATGCTGTCCTCATAAAATGAGTTTGAAAACTTCTTTCTCTTCAATTTTCTGGAAGACTTTGAGAAGAATTGCTAATAATTCTTCTTTACACGTTTGACAGAATTCAGAATTCAGAAGTCATCAGGTTCTGGGGTTTTCTTTAATGGGAAACTTCAATTACAGACCATCTCATTACCTGTTGGTCTTTTCATGTTTTCTATTTCTTCTCTATTTAATCTTGGTAGGTTGTGAGTGCCACAAAATGTATCCATTTTTATCTTCTTGGAAATTTTTTATTATTTGGCATATCGTTTTTGTAATAGTCTCTAGTGATCCATTGTATTTCTCTGGTATCAGTTCTAATGTCTCCTTTTACATTTATGATTTTTTGTGTGTGGGTGTTTCTTTTTCTGAGTTATTCTAGCTAGTGCTTTGTCAATACTTTTTATCTTTAAAAACAAACCCTTTTATTTCACTGATGTAGTGTGGTTACTTTAAGTCTTAATTTCATTTATTTCTAACTTGCTCTTTATTATTTCTTTCCTTCAAATTTTGGGTTTGATTTGTTCTTGCTTTTCTAGTTCCTTGATGGGCACCAAGAGCTTGTTTATTTGAAGTTTTTTCCACTTTTCTGAAGTGTTTAGTGCTATATAGTTCCCTCTTGGTACTGTTTTTTTCCATATCCCATAAATAACTTTGGTATGTTGCATTTCCATTTCGATTTAAGATATTTTATAATTTTTCTTTGTAGTTTTTTCATAAACTCATTGGTCAATCAGGAGCGTTGTTTTATTTTCATGTGTTTGTGTAGTTTTAAAAGTTCCTCTTAGCACTTTCTAGTTTTATTCCATTGTAATCAATAAAGAAATTTAATATAGATTCTACACTTTTTAATTTGTTAAGACTTGTTTTGTGGCCTAGGATATGCTATATTCTGGAGAATGTTCCATGTGCCTATGAAAAGAATGTATACTTTGTAGCTGGTAGATGAAATGTTCCACAAATGTCTGTTAGGTCTATTTGGTCTAATGTGCACTTTAAGGGGTGGGCATGGTGGCTCATGACTGTAATCCCAGCACTTGTGAGGCCAACAGGGTGGATTGCCTGAGTTCACAGGTTTGAGACCAGCTAAAGTCAGAGCAAGACCTCATCTCTAAAAATAGCCAGGCATTGTGGTGGGCTCCTGTAGTCCCAGCTTATTTGGAGGCTGAGGCAAGAGAATTGCTTAAGCCCAGGAGTTTGAGATTGCTGTGAGCTATGACACCATAGTACTTTACCAAGGATCAAAAAGTGAGACACTGTCTGGGGCGGCGCCTGTGGCTCAGTGAGTAGGGCGCCGGCCCGATATGCCGAGGATGGTGGGTTCAAACCCAGCCCCGGCCAAACTGCAACAAAAAAATAGCTGGGAGTTGTGGCGGGCGCCTGTAGTCCCAGCTGCTCGGGAGACTGAGGCAAGAGAATCACTTAAGCCCAGGAGTTAGAGGTTGCTGTGAGCCGTGTGACGCCACGGCACGCTACCGAGGGCGGTACAGTGAGACTCTGTCTCTACAAAAAAAAAAAAGTGAGACACTGTCTCAAAAAATAATAATAATAATAATAATAATAATGTGCAGTTTAAATCCAATGTTTCTTTGTTGATTTTCTGCATAGATATGTCCAATGCTGAGAGTGGGGTGTTGAAGGCTTTAACTATCACTGTATTAAAGTGTATCTTTCCTTTTAAATTTAGTAACATTTGCTTTATATATCTGAATGTTCCAGTGCTAGATGCATATATATTTAGAGTTGTTATATCCTCTTGTTGAATCAATTCATTTCTCTTGTACAATGAACTTCGTCACTTTTTACAATTTTTTACTTAAAATCTGTTTTATCTTATTTAAGTTTGGCTATTCTTGCTTGCTTTTGGTTTCTATGTGCATGGCATATTTTTTCCATCCCTTCACTTTCAAGCTATATAGGTCTTAAAGGTAAATGCTTCTAGGTAGCACAGAATTGGGCCTTTTATAAAAACACAATTTATAAGTCTCTATCATTTAAGTAGATAATTTAATCCATTTACATTCAAGGTTATTATTGATAAGTGAGGACTTATTCTTATTCTTTCTTCAGTTGTTTTCTGTTTTAGTATATCCTTAGTTCCTTTATTTCTCTTTTATTTTTTCTCATTGATATTTGGTAGGTTTCTGTGGTGCTGGGTTTTGATGCTTTTCTCCTTTTCCCTTGTGTATCTGATCTACCAGTGAGTATTATACTTCTGCATGTTTTTATGATAGTGATTATCATCTTTTTTATTTCCAAATTTAGGAGTCTTTTGAGAATTTCTTATAAGACCATCTAATGGTGATGAATTCCCCAAATTTATTCCTTATCTGGGAAATATTTTATTTCTCTCTCATTTGTTAAGCATAACTTTGAGGGGTATAATATTCTTGACTGAAATTCTTTTCTTTCATCACTTTGAATATATCACCCTGTTCTCTCATGGTCTATAAGTTTTCTGTGGAGAAATCTGCTAATGGGATTTGAGTTTGATTTGTTCTTGCTTTCCTAGTTCCTTGATGTGCACCAATAGGTTGTTTATTTGAAGTTTTGTCCACGTTTCTGAAGTGTTTCATGCTGTACAGTTGCCTCTTAGTACTGCTTTTTTCCATATCCCATAAATAATGTTGGGATGTTGCATTTCCATTTCCATTTGTTTTAAGAAACAAATCTGTTAGTTTAATCAGATTCACTTATATGTAACTCGATTTTTTTAAAAAAACTGTGTATAGAATTCTCTCTGTGTTTGACTTTTGAGAATTTGATTATAATACTCCTAGAGAAAGATATTCTTGGATTGAATCTTTTTAAGGACCTCTAAGCATCTTTGATCTGGATATTTCTCTCAGATATGGAAACTTTTCAGCTATTATTTCATTGAATGGATTTTCTCCATCTATTTTCTTCTCTTATCCTTCTAGAATTCTCTGTTCACTTAATGGTTTTGCATAAGTCTCATAGCTCTCTTTGCTCTTCATAATTCTTACTGTTTTTCTTCTCTAACTTCAAATGACTTCTCTTCAAGTTCAGAGTTGGTTTTTTTGCTATATCAACTCTTTTCTTATATTTTTATATCATTAATTAACTTCTTCAGGTATAGGATTTGTATGTCCTTAAGAATCATGACTTATTTCTTTGTTGAATTTATTATTTAAATCATGAATTGTTTTCATGGTTTTGTTGAATTGTCTATCTGTATTTTCTTTTATCTCATTGATTTTACGTGGGATCATTGGATGGAATTTCTTTTGTAACACTTCATTGATTTTCTTTTCATTGAGATGTTAGTAGAGAGTTACAGTGGTGATATATATATCCCACTTTTGCTTTTTTGATTTGTTTTGATTTGTTTGCTTTTTGTTTTGATTTGTTTCTCTTGTCTCTGCATTGAGGTCTGTGCATCTGGCAGAACAATTTGCCTCTTCCAAACTTTCTAGAGTGACTTTTACACAGGAGGAATTTTACCTGCAGTAAGACTTTCTAGAGTGACTTTTACACAGGAAGAATTTTACCTGCAATAAGACTTTTGTGTGCTGGTTAAAGAGGCGTGTGCTGATTTTGTTTCTGGATAGGTACAGTCTCTGTATAACATTTTTCAGATGAATTCAACATAAGCAATAGCTACAGGCCACTCCATAGCCTAGTTTGTAGAATTTTGTGGCAGGGGCAGGGGCAGCACAGGTTGCTAATGTCCTACAGAAAGGGTTTTGGGTCTACCTATTTTTACTTTCCCTACAAGGAGGAGACTTAATTGAAGAGAATTTACTTATTCAGATTTGACATAGCCTACCAAAAGTTACAGTGGCTCTGGGCTCCAGGTTTAAGTGCTCATAGTTGCTGTGAGGCCAGAATCATGAACCTCAGGTCTCATGAACATGGTATGACATGGGTCTTGGGATGCACAGTTGCTCTCTGTGGCAAGGTTGCATGTAGGTTTCCCTCAGTTCCAGAAACTATGACTCTGAAGTCCTCCCTAACAGTTTGGACCCCCCAAAACTAGGTTATAACTGTGATTCTACCACTGAGGAGCAGGGAACAGTGATGTGACTTTGGGGAAGATGGGGGCAGGGATCTGGTGGTTTGGAAACTTAAGTCAATAAGGTGTGGTAGCAACTCAGGTCCCAGGAGATAAGGCATCACGTAGTGTTGACTCTAGATTCTGGGATGCCACGTGGGGTTAAAAGTATCGGAGACTTGGGTGGTGCCTATGGCTCAGTCGGTAAGGCACCGGCCCCATATACCGAGGGTGGCTGGTTCAAACCCTGCCCCGGCCAAACTGCAACCAAAAAATAGCTGGGCATTGTGGTGGGTGCCTGTAGTCCCAGCTACTCAGGAGGCTGAGGCAAGAGAATTGCTTAAGCCCAGGAGTTAGAGGTTGCTGTGAGCTGTGTGAGGCCATGGCACTCTACCAAGGGCCATAAGGTGAGACTCTGTCTCTACAAAAAAAAAAAAGTATCACAGACTTTATGAGGCTAGGTGTAGTGGTGGCCAATACCCCAAAATGATGGACTATAGCAATTGTTTGAGCCCTGGCAGCAACAAGGAATAGCACAACAATGATTCCACTCCCCACAAAGAGGGGTGTCTCAGCAGCTCAGACTCTTTAATGGTGGTTAAGCTCCAGGGTAGTGGGGTACCAGAGTTGTTCAGACTGCTTTTTTGCACTACAGTGTGGGGTATTCTACCAACTCAGCCTTGGGATGCTCAGATGTTCAGTTCATCCAGGGCACTGACTCCATAGGAGACAATGTGCTGCTTCAGTTCAGGCCTGGCGGGTGTTACTCCGGTGAGTAGCCTGGGAATTGTTTCTCTAGGGTGCAGATCACTACTTCAGTGTAGGCATTTAAGAGATTTGACCACTTGGTCACTGCAGCTCTTGCTCATGGGGACAGGAGGAGAGGTAGGTGGGGGTGTATTTACCAATATTTGACACCACAGTGAAGGGTGTAGAAGCTGTTGGCAGCTTGTTTAGGAATGTTAGGCCACTGTCATAGTGTGGTTAGGCAGCAGCTTAGCCCCAAGGATGAAGGGTAGCCATAGATACTCACCCCTAGAGGAAGATGTACTTGGTCATAGTTTCAATTCCAAGATGGAATAGAAAAAGTAGCTATATGGGCTGCAGGGTGAGAAACAGTGTCAGCTCCTCTAGAGGGATTATAGCCTCCTTATCTTGGGTTACAGCTTGAGGAATGAAGGGAACCACAGTGGTGAGGTCTGTAGATGTCTCAGGTATTGATGGAAATTGCTGACCTCTTGCTTACCTCCTCATCCTACGGAGACATTCCTCTTGGTTCCCACAAGATCCCAGTTGGAGGATGGAGTGACAGATACTCCCATTTTCCTTTTTGTTCTCTATAACCTGAATTTCCTTGTTCACCAGGGTTTCTGTTACTCCACTGATGTGCTCCAGCACTCCCCTTCAGTTATTTTCTTTTTTTCTTTTTTTTTTTTTTATCATTGGGGATTCATTGAGGGTACAATAAGCCAGGTTACACTGATTGCAATTGTTAGGTAAAGTCCCTCTTCATTTGTTGCCCTGGTGGTCTATGTGAGGGAGATGAGCCCTAGTGGCTTCCAGTTTTGGCCATCTTGCTGACAACACTCTGCTACCTAAATGTTTGCTGGTAATTGCATCCATTACGTCATGTACATGAAATAGCCAGCTGGGAATGAGCAGAGTTTGTGTTGTCTAGAATGCAGGCTAGATATGGTTCACATTCTGAATGGCAAACACTTAGTTTTATATGACCTAGAAAATGAGAAGCACCAAAGATGACAATAATATATTTAGATCACAGAGAGTCAGGCAATATACATTTGCTTCCTCATTAGTAGAATAGAAGCCTCCTTTTTTTTTGTATATGTGTAGCAGCCCGTATAGCCTATGGCTAGGAGGAGTGAGAATTATAAGAAATACCTGTATAGCTCAATGGAACACCTTGGTGGAAAGGGCATGGAGAGGGATTTAGCTCTCCTAAAAAGCATGGGAGCTCGCGAGATGAGAGCAGTGGTGAATTGGCAGTCTCTACACCTGTGGTGTTGAGAGGCATGAGATCAGCCTTATATTAGGCTGGAGGAGAAGGCAGTCGGGAGCATGTGCATTCTATCACAGACCCACTTAATCTGACGCTGTCTCCTCTCCTGCCTGCAGAACGCCAGCACGGCGTCTCTCTCTGCTGAAGATTACCAAGCTCTGCTAAAGACTAAGTTCTATCTATTCTAAGATTGCTTTACTCTCTCTAAGACTCTCTCTCTCCAGCTAAAGTAGATAGCCTTCAGGCACCTGAGAGAAACTGTTCCTGAGCAAGGTAACTTAGTGGTCCGCATCCAGAACCTAATTAAGCCAGGCCCGAGACCTGGCTGACATATATGTATCCAGAAGTAGAATTAAATATCAATGATGACTGTATAAAATTAACTTAAAAACATATTTAGAGATATCTATAGATTTAATGAATTAAATTAAATGAATTTAATTGAATTAAATTAAATTAAATGAATTATTCTATATATGAAATTAATATTGGGTGTCAAATTTTCTGCTGTTTAGTGATAGTAGAGATTGATTTTTTGTAGCCCAAGGAGGCTTAATTTCTGCATCAAATATTCATCATCTGAGTTAAACTTTGAAAAAATAATTTAAATTTTTTATGTAATATTTTTCTGGTCCATGAAAAGTGTATTACCTTTGTTACGGTATTATTGTAAGAACTAAAACAGCATGTTCAACTTTTTTTAATCACACAGTAATCTTGAGCCTATAGTTAAACTTCTGGGGCACACTTAAACTATTTTGATCAAAAAAGAAAAAAGAGTTTAAGAAAAGAATATACTTACTGTGTTTTGAATATCTTTCAAAAGTAATTTAATTAATGATCTTTAAATTTTTCATAGCACACCAGTTGAAAACCACTGGACTAAAGAAACAGTGTACAATATATAGTAATGCATAATGATTGTGGTCAATATTGTCATGAGGACTGAAGAGATTGTGATTTGACAATCAAAAAGGAATTGGTGATTTTCAGAGAGAAGTTCAGTGGAATGATGTTGACAAGAGGCAGATTGCTGGATGTTACTAGGCGTGAATTCAACTGCAGTGAGACACAAAAATAACAATTGTAAACCACCTTTTCAGATTTTCAGAAAGACATACAACTGAATTAGTGGAAAAACAGATGCAGATAATTTGGTTAAAAAATGAATATATATTTTATTTTTAAAAGTCAGTTAAAAATTACCATCCTCTTGAATCTGGGTTGTGAACCAATGGAAGATGGTGGAAGTGTGGGTTGGTGACTTCTGAGGTAAGGTCGTAAAAAGCTGTGTGGCCTCTGCTTGGGTCTCTTGGACTGTGTTTCTCTAGACATTTGCTCTAGATCCCAATATGATGTGAGAAGCTTCCGTCCATGTGGAGACTCTGAGTGGTATAGTCCAAAGTTTCAGCTGAGCAAATACTTCTAAGTTATCCCAGGGCCAGTCAGGGTAGTAAAAGAAAGCCTCCCAATGATTCTAGCCTCCAGAGTTTTAGTTATCCCTTGATATTAAGACTTCCTTCTGAGGTCTCATATATTTTTAAGCAGAGAGAAGCCATGCCTACTGTGTGCGGTCTAAATTCCTGACACATGAAATCCACAAGCAAAATGAAATACTTTTTTTAGGCCACCGATTTGGGGGTGGTGCTATTTAATTAACAGCAATAAATAACTGAAAGGAAAAAGTATACAAAATTAAGAATTTGACCTGTTTTTAAACCAAAGGAAGAACAAAAAGACAAAAACCAACCAAATAAACAAAACAGTAGTGAGAAAAGAATTAATAATAGGCCAGAAAAGAAAAAAAAAATTGAATAAGATGCTATAGTCAACTAGAATGGTGAGAAAAACTGGGGGAAAATAGTTGGCAGCCAGGGCTCTGGGGTTCTATAGATGGCTGTCAAAAGAAACTAAGAGCAAATTTGTGAACAACAAGAATAGAAAAATTATGCAAAAATAAGTACTTACGTATAAATTATACACGTTTCAGTTTTTGTCACCCACCTTAATATTCTTTATTGTCATATTCTAGGACTTCCTTGACAATCCTGTGCACATTTGGAAAACCTTTTCAAAAGAAAGCTTTTTTAAATATCTTATAATTGCTATTTGAGACATTGTTGCATTTGATTTTTTAAAAATTACAGTTAATGATGCCTGATTCATCATCTACTAATTGCTCCTTCCTCATAGACAGAATTAAATGAGGCTGCTAGTGGTTTACAAAGAATATTTGAAAAATGTGGCAAAATCTTGCAGGCAACCATCTGTTCAAGGAGCTGTTTCTTTTCATAGAAAACATAAGGCTTATCAACAATTAAATCTTTTGATTTCTTATCAGAAGACTGGGTAGTGTCCAGTAAGATACAGCCACTTGCTCTCTAATGAATTCTCAAAGTCAATGAATAAAGCAAAGAGTGCACTTTAAAATATCTGCTTGACATTAAATCAAACTCATTTTTCACTTTCTCCTGTACATGTTTCAATAAAACCATGACTCCAGTCTTTTTGCCTAATGATATAAATAGTGAAAGCTTTGGAGTCTTTGTTTGCATGTTGTCTTCCTGGAAAGCCAGGTAACTTCATAGTTGTAGAGAATACCTTCAGGTGTTAGCACAGAAAAGAGATTTGGAGCATAATATACAATCCCATAGGTAGGTTTAGCAACAGTGCAGTATTTTGAAAACACAAAATACAAATTGTGCTGTGTAAAGGAAAATACAAGGTAATTCACACTCTCTCCTCCTTAGCATTATCCTCTCAGTCTATCAAGTGTGTCTCGCTACTATTTCATTCTTTTTCAGTAATGCTCTCATGTTTTCTCCTTTCTGGCAACATATCTATAGGGACAGACCACTGTTTTATTTGACTTAATAAGTATAAAACGTCTTTGATGAACTATTCTTAGACGACTTCTTCCTTTAAAATTGTTTCTTTGAAAATCTCTATCCTTTCCCACAATTCTGATTATAGGCTACCTATTAATGCTGCCAAGGTTAATATAGAATTTCCAAACTCTTATCCAGCAGCCCATAGAAGAAATGTGGCTTAGAATTGTGTTTTGCTTATTCCCCACAGTGAATTGATTTTATTCAGCTACTTTTCTTGCCAATAATTAAAAACTAAGAAACAATCTGCCTGGCTTGTCTTAGGGAAGCAGGGTGTGCAGCTGCAAGGACACCAGTCTACTGAAGCAGAGTGGCAACTACCTCCTTTAGAAAGGCAGATTATTCCTGTGTGCAACGTTTCCCATAATTCTTTGTTTCAAATACAGCCTGCTACTTCAGTAGTCCCTGTAAGCATATGCGTTTGTAAGCCCTTTTCTAATCCATACTTTGACAGCTAAAGATCTAAGCATGCACTTCCAGCTGGCAGTCAGACAGCTTTATTCCAAACATCTTGCATTGATCCTTCTACATAAAACTTTCCTGGCCTGTTCTGGTAAAAATTCTGTCAGATAGCAAGGCTAGAAGCTGTGTACTTTTTTTTCTTCATTTTTTCCTCTCTCGTTGTTATTGATTAATAGCAAGGACAAGTCTTACAGATTCAGCATCTATATTTTCTCTGCCAGCCCCTCATTACCTCTTACCTAGGAACATTGGGAGCCTCCAATCTTCCCTCAAGAATTAATCTTATGTGTCCACATTAGATTAATCTTCCAAATGTATAACTTTGATAATACTATTACCTTGCTCAAAATATGCTTAAAAATAAATTCCTCAATAATTCCTCAAAATATGATTAAAAATAAATTTCTTAGGCCACTCAAAATAGGAGCCAATGTATTCTTTTTAGATCAGAGCATTTTAGAACTGGCCTGACTTTAAAGATTTAGTTCAGTCTGAGAGTAGCTGAGAAAACTAATGTCTTGAAGGGCTAAGTGACTCATCCGTATACATATCAATAGATGGTTTGCAGTGCAGAGATCAACACCTAGCTTTCCAGAATAAGTTCCCAGGGCTATATCCACCCACATCCACTCCATATTCACCAAAGTATTTATTCTAGTCAAAAGACTGGTTTCTGGCCTCTACTTCATTCATCACGACCAAAATCTGAAGCAGTCAGTGCTTTTGAGATTATTTCAAAACATAACTCGCTCCTTCAAAGTTCTGTTCATTTCTTTTCCTTGCTCAGAGCATGAGTTATCTCCATATGTTTAAAGTACATTAAAAATTGTGATCTTGTTACAGCATTCTCACCACACTCTCTGTTATATTTCAGCAGCCTGCTTTCATTGCATCAACTTCATTCTTGCAGGCATATTAAGGAAGGGGACTATATTTTTCTAGCAACTAGTATAGTGTCTTGAACTTAAGAAGTTAAAATGCCATTGTACCTTAAGCCTAGCTTCCTTTTCTGCCTGAACTTTACCTTTCTCTAAGGATGTCTGTTATGACCTACTAATTAGAAATTACTCCCTTCCCCAGGAAGCTTCTCTTCCAAAGGTCTCTCATGTGTTAGTTTCCTTCACACTTGTTAGAATTTATACTTTTGTTTTTATATTTCTTTAGCATGCACCTGTTTTCCATACCTTTTTTGTCTGTTTGGCCCTTTTCTATTTTAAATACCATCAGTGATCTGTAGAAATTTAAAAAAAAATCATTACAGGTTGGAAGATCTATAGCCAATGTAAATTAAGATCCAAAATTGTTCATTCACACAGCTCAAATCACTGAAAGTCTACCAGGGATACATTTGTGGAAAATCTATCCTATTCCTCTGGAATTTGCTATTACATCCTAAAAAAAGAAGCAATTTAATAGTTACTTAGCTTAACATCTATTACTAAGTTAATTTTAATTTCATCAAACTGTTCATTCCAGTTATAGCTCCATGCTGTGTTATGAAATTTAATCAAATATTAATTTGAATTCAGGTCGTAACACTTCTAGTTATCTCCTCATAATTAAACTCTTGCTTCAAAAGAATTAAAAAACAAAAGAGAATGTACTTATGTCTAGAATTGCCTGTCTGATCCTCCTTTATTTTGCGGAAAAATAAAATAATTAAAGCTAAATACAATAATGATCTGTCATATATTTGTGTAGTTGGAGATATATTTGTATTTAATATGACTGAGGCTGATACAAAATGATCTTCTCTGATTTTAACCTATGCTATCATCTTGATATGTGTACGTACAAAGCTTTCTTTGATTATTATATTTAAAATTAAAATTGTCACAACTACCAGTCACTTAACATTTGAAAATTACTTAACTTTGGATGTTTTTCATAAACTAAGGTGAACGTTATAAAATAATTAAGTGATTGCTTGTATATTCATCATTTCTATATTATTTTGCACTATCTGTCAATGTTAGGCCTTCTGAAATTATACTTACTTATATTTAAGAGGCCTGTTTACACTTCCTAGCTCTTCCAGAAGTATACTGAAGGAAGGAACTACGTTCTCCTAGAAATGGGCACAATGCCTTGACTGTACTAGATGTATAACAGACATGTTTTGAATTGTTATCAAATCCCTAGTCATACTTTTCCTTCATTTCAATTTTATCTACTTCTACAGTTTTTTTATTACTGTGTAGAAATGTACTCTCCCCACAGAAAAACACTCATGCAATTAGATTTTTAATCAAGAATAAATATACAACTATAGTTCTTAGAAATATTGTAATAGCTATGCATAAGTTAAAAGAATCAAAATGTATAGACCACAGAATTTCAGTGTTTTGACTGACCTTAATAGAATAATAATAATAATAATAAAAAGCCAGTGTGCTGGCTGCTATGTGTTTACATGGTAGCAGCAACTATAGGCTTCAGGAATCCAAAGATGTGTAAGTCATGGCTCTGTTCTTGAGGAACTCTCAATACTGGGCAAAACAAGCATATAAGTAGTGTAAGTCTAATGTGTACAGCGTGCTATGGCAACACAGCCCAGCACATGAGCTCATAGGTCTAAGGAGGTGAGGGAAAATCACACAGAGAAGATAAGAGTTGAGATAGGTTTGGATGGCATGAATAGCTGTTTACCTAGAAGGAAGAAAAAGGTAGAGGAAACATTTTTATCCAAGGATATATTAGGAGCAAAAAAGAGAGCTTTGAGAGGGCACAAGAATGAGAAGTTCGGCATAAGCACAACAGAAGTGTGAGTTAAGCCGTGTCAAGTAATGAGAGCGCAAAGCAGCTTGAAATAAACCTTTGTAATATCAGGTAACCAAAGAGGACCAAGTGAACCTTCTGAGCATAGATGGTCAAAAACACCATCAGTGCACACTGGAGTCAACACAGGAGTTACATTGGAGTGGAAGATAGATGTTAATTATAGAAAGTTAAAATAGCCCATAGGAAAGATGAAAACTTGAACAAGGGAAGGTTTTTAAAATTTGTTCACTTATCTGTGTTAGGTTAGGAACAACAATAACCAAAAAAAAAAAAATAGGCGTGTATGGAAATATTATTATTTTTATACCCAGAGATGTTTCTGTTCACCCAGGAATAAAAACTTTTTCCATACAATTATCAATATTTTCTTTAGGTAGTACATACCAATAACCATATGTCAGTAACTGAATAAAGAGTCCGAGTGAGAAGTGAATGAGTCAAGTGTTACTACAGGAAATACATTTACACCTACCTCCATATGGAGATATTCTGATACTTCCCTATTACTAGTAGGTGCACTGAAGGACAGCACATCTGATTCTGTTGTGTGCTGAATAGTCAGGATGTCTTGTCCAACACCCCCTTCCTCTTAGTGATCATAGTAAGAGTTAATAATGTGGCTTCTTAGTTCTACAACTCTTAGTCCTTAAGATGATCCTTTGTCCATGGCTCTCTGAGAGATGAGAATTCTGTTTAACTTGACTAAGCAGAGAAATCTGAATCCACTAATGAATTCATTTAATGTAGGTCAAACGGATTAAGTCCAAAATTGCTTAGTGCTCACAGGTACTTCCTATTTAACACCATCATCCATCCCCAGCCAATGATAACACCAGGGGGGCAAAGAAAACAATCACTGGTTTGTCAGAAAATATGACATTAAATATCATGTGAAAGGATGCTTGACATTTTAACTGTACACATACAAAGTTAGTAACTTTTAAAAATCTGCCAGTCACAGTGGCTCATGTGTGTAATCCCAGCAATTTGGGAGGCAAAACAGAAAGATTGCTTAAGGCCAGGAGTACAAAACTAGCCTGAGCAATATAGCAAGACCTCATCTCTGGAAAAAAAGAAAAATTAGCAGAGTATGGTGGTGCATGCTTGTAGTCTTACTTGTTTAACAGCCTGAGGAGGATCAACCAGCAGTTAAAGGCAGTAGTGAGCTATGACTGTGCCACTGTACTCCAGCCTGGGCAAGAAAGATCCTGTCTTTAAAAATTAGAAACCAATCTTTGTTTCTTAATGTTCATTGAATCACTACAATTAATGTATTAAGTTTTCAATTTTCAATACTTCTTTAGCCTACTAATATTTCTAGCAAAGATGGTGACTTAGATAGAAAACATTATCTTGTTTCTTGAAATTACTTAAAATGTAGTCAGGAAACAAAGAAATATGTATGTGCTTAAAATGAGTTACTAATTATATAACATTATGAAAGTATGTTATTAAATGGTAGTTATTTAATACTTATTTAATATTTATTACTAACAACAATATATAATACATATTACTGAAAGTTGTATATACATACGTATATATGTATGAAGAAGTAAGGCAGTAAGAAAATAAGAACTGCCTAAGGGCAGACTGGGGAACAACTCATCTACATACACACGCACACAAAACTTTGTACACACAAAGCTTTCTTTGATTATGGGGCGGTACCTGAGGCTCAGTGAGTAGGGCACCGGCCCCATATACTGAGAGTGGTGGGTTCAAACCCAGCCCCGGCCAAACTGCAACAAAAACAGCCCACCATTGTGGCGGGCGCCTGTAGTCCCAGCTGCTCGGAAGGCTGAGGCAAGAGAATCGCCTAAGCCCAAGAGCTACAGGTGCTGTGTGATGCCACGGCACTCTACCGAGGGGCAATTATTAGCTTTAAAATTGAAATCGTCACAATTACCAATCACTTAACATTTAAACATTATTTAACTTTGGATGCTTTTCATAAACTAAGGTGAATATTATAAAATATTTAAGTGATGGCTTATATCTTCATGGTTTCCATATTATTTTGCACTGCCTGTCAATGTTAGGATTTCTGAAATTACACTTATATTTAAGAGGCCTGCTTGCACTTCCTATCAGCTCTTCCAGAAGCATATTGAAGGCAGGAACTACGTTCTCCTAGAACGTTTATGAAACTTAGTTCTAGGAGAACTTAGTTTTATTTACCTATTTATACATGTATGTATAGGAGTTCTTCCCCATTCTGCCCTTAGACAGCTTTTGTAGCTTTTCTGGAAAATTGCCCTTGGCTACAGAGAGCTGCCTTAAAGGCACTCCTCCTCCCTAGGGGCAGCAGAAATCTAAATACTATTTAATATGGCACTCATTCCCTCTACCCAACATGAAAAAACTGTGAAATACCAACAAAAACATACATTAGGGAGCTCATGTCCTGGAAACCATGGGTAGGCTGGGCATGAAGAACCCAAGGGCCGGAAATGGATTGGCTACCTGTGGCTCGTGTGATCTTTTGACTCAATGTGTGTGTGTGTGGGGGGGGTGGTGGTGGTGGTGGTGGGGTATCAGGAATGATAAGAACTCCCTTGTAAAATCTCTCAAAATGTCTTTAATGATGTTAAAATCTTCGCCAAGGAAACGCTTTGTGTATTTTAGTTTTCAGCCAGCCCCTGCTGAAGGTGGCTGTCTGCCTGCACTGGGAAGGAAGATTTTTTGGACCCACCCCCAACTCTGCCCCTCTGTAGCTGAGGACTTGGGGCAGTTCACTCTTGCCGCAGTTTCTTCACTTGTAGAAGGACCATTATTAGAGTTAAAGAGTTTGATGTTGCAGAGGGCTCAGTAACACCTGCTCCAGAGTGAGTCCTATTTAAAACATATCACTGTTTGTTTGTTTCTTGAGACAGACTCTCATTCTGTCACCCTGGGCAAAGTACCCTGGTGTCATAGCTCACAGCAACCTCAAACTCCTGGGATCCAGTGATCCTCTTGCCTCAGCCTTCTTAGTGGGGAAAAACAATAACAACAACAAAAATCTATGAAATACCGTCCAGGTTTCAAGGCTCCCTGTAGGTTTTACTGAGACTTTTGTTTAATGTATTGCTTCTTAACTTTTTCCGTACTCAGTACTGCTTCCTTCCATTAAATAGGTTTTGATTCTAAATTTATAGTTAATCACAATAAACTTCTTATATACTGATCTAAGTATCAGTGGCTACTTCCTAGTGAATTAAAGCTGAAGATATATAATTTTATAAATAAAGCCATGATATTATTTTAGATGATGAATCCACAAGGTAGGTAGAAGATCTTTAGGAAATTGTCTCATTGAAACCAGTGCTTTCAGAGAAGTTAAATCCTGATGAGCTTTAGATTATTTTGGGAAGAACAGATGATTTGCCATTAGTTTAAGAAAAGGCATACACTTGATGGGAGGGTGGTGAGCTGACTCTAGTATGAGGAACAGACTTCAGTCAAATTACAATGGAGGGGGAGCCTTGGTTTCTCATCAGTATTTTTAAAGGAATGAAATCAATTTTAAGGTTAACCACAGACCTCTTAAATGCTATGACAATATGAGAACACAGAATGAATACTTTATTTAATTTTTAAAAAGTTATTTAATATCTATCATTGGGCTGTGCCTTTGGCTCAGTGAGTAGGGTGCTGGACCCATGTACTGAGGGTGGCGGTTCAAACCCAGCCCTGGCCAAACTGCAAAAAAAATAGCCGGGCATTGTGGCGGGTGCCTGTAGTCCCAGCTACTTGGGAGGCTGAGGCAAGAGAATCGCCTAAGCTCAAGAGCTGGAGGTTTCTGTGAGCTGTGATGCCACAGAACTCTGCTGAGGGCTACAGAGTGAGACTTTGTCTCTAAAAAAAAATATGTGTGTGTGTGTATATATATATATATATGTCATGTTCCAGCATGTCTGCCAGCTGCTGAGACTAAAAAAATAAAAACGCATGGTCACTTTCTTATAAGAAGGCATTATCTACAAGAACCAGCTGATTTGAAAAAAATCTTTAAACGAGGAGCTGAATATATTATATAGTTTTTTTCAAAGCCTGGTCCCCAGACCACAGCAGTCAGTCACCTGGTACCTTACTACCAATGCAAACTCTCAGCCCCCACCTCACACTAACTGAATCAGAAAATATAGGGAAGAACTCAGCAATCTGTATTTGAAACAAGATGTCAAATGATTCTAAAACTCACTAAGATTTGTGAACCAAAGTTTTAATGAGTAATAACAAGAGAAATTTTGAGAACAGTAATTTAATCATAACTTTTCTTTATGAAGAAAAAAAACTATTCTGGATTAAATTCACCTTATAACACTCTGGTATCTAATCTGGTTCTTAACAAAATTTGGATAAAAAATAAAATGGATACGGCAGTGCCTGTGACTCAATGGAGTAGGGCGCTAGCCCCATATGCCGGAGGTGGTGGGTTCAAACCCAGCCCCAGCCAAAAACTGAAAAAGAAATATATAAATAAATAAATAAATAAATAAAATGGATATATTTAAGAATAACCTTATTCTTTAAAAAATATTTTACAAAATTTCAAATAAAATTATAAATACCTATGTACCTGTATATTGTATAAGTAATATAATATTATATTACATATTAATTATATATTATGTGTGATAATATATATATTTTATAGTATAAAATGCATTAAAATTTCTGCTACCAATTATCTATGTCATTTTGGGGAAATTTACTTATCTATACTGTTCTCAATTTTCTCATAGACCAATAAAATATTCGGACATCTCCTATTCTTTTAAATTTTACATTGGATTATGTGATACAAATTTTATTGTAAAATATGTTTTTTATAACTGTAAATTATACCATAGAAAACAGTTTACTCTGAACTTTCAAAATACAAAAAAACAAACAAACAAACAAAAAACATAAAACCCCAAACAACAGTAATGAAATTTTCTTTGGCTAATGGCATTTCAACACAGTTTTTTTAAATATAAGCTTCTCTCAGCTTCAGTAATACAAGCAAATAAAAATACTTCACACAAGACCCTGGTAGTCAGGGAAGAATTATTGGGGCTTCATTTTGTTGCTTTGGTATAATTTTAGCACTAAAAAATGGAGATCTCTGTAAGTGCCCTGTTACTGTGGAAGGAACCTTATAAACACTGAACAAACTAACACATTTGGGCTGAATCTATAAGACATGCATTTCTTGACCTCAATTATAATGTCTAGAATTCACCTTGGCCCAACACTGTTACTATTAGGAAATAATAACATTTGCTGTATGAATGAATTCCAAGTGTATTTTGTGACTTTTATGTATTTGGTAAGTCTAGATTCAAATTATTGAGGAAAATCTTCCATATGCTATATATTTTCATATCAATAATTTACTGTGGATAATTTTTTTCATTAAAGATAGTGTGGCATTTGCAATTATAAGAAACCCAATATGTCACAGAATACAGTGTACCCCAACTGTTGTGTATACTTCTCTATATCCAACCTTCTTCTGTATTCAGCTGTGGCCATGAACTAGTTCTGGTCAATGGTCTATGAGAGGAAGTGAGGTTTATCACCTCCAGTCTAAGAACATAACAACGAGTCCTTCTCATTTTCTCTTTCCTTCCTCCATTTACTCTTGGTTGATACTCTGTGATGGTGACATCAAAATGTGGACAGAATATAAGCTCTTGGATATTTAATCTGTATTTTTACCTAACCTGCATATGATATTGAGAGGTAATACATCTTTGCTATGCTAAGATGCTGAGATTTTAGGATCTGTTTGTTTTTGTAGCATGGTCTAATATCCTGTCTAATTATCCTAAGTATCTTTTAGTGGCCTTTTCTTACAATCATTTGCTTGCGGTCATTGTAATATCTGCATTAATATTTTCATATGTTGGCTTGAAGTTGGTGAAAAATAATAATAGCACAACTATAGTTCTTTTTGCACGGATTACTTGAACACCTTAGAGGCAATTTGTGGACCATTGTTTGAAATAGATACTGCCATTGATTGAAATAGAGACCTGACACAGGGCTCTGATTTTTCAGAGGTTTCTGATGTGCTTTGAGAATACATGGAACACCCTGAGACATGTTGAGATCCCAACACAATCAATATGTTTTTCTCCTGCATGATCCATCTTCAAAATACAATTTAGATTCTTTTCGGAGATACCCACACATTTTTCACACACAAAAAAGTGCCTGGGTATGGTTGTGCTTTCATTGAAATAACTCTTGGATGTGAAGCTTGTAGTCTGGTTATGATATTGCGATTACTACTTATTCAGTCAACAAATATTTATTGAATGTCTATAATCTGTCCTGGGAATATAGCAGTAAGCAAAATAGACAAAAACCCTGATTCTGGGCGATCACATTTTATATGAGAGACGTCAACAGCAGTAAAAGCACAAAATATGCATGAAGCAGTGGCATGTTTTATAAGAAAAGATAACATCAACCCCTCCATGAAAAGAGAATGATACCTGCTTTTATTTAGATAAAGACACACGTAAGTGTAAGTCCTCAAAACTTTGGCTTGATAAACTGCTAATGGTGCAAATTTTTGCCTCATTTGTTCAAGCTGACACAAAATGTCCCCGATTAATAGTTTCTTAAAGCCTTGTGGGGTAAATACAATGGCCTATACTAATTACATAGCAACAGCATTCCTTTGAAAAGAGACTTTTTGAAATAGATTAACTCGTAAGTATATCACCCAAGGTACCCTCCTGTATTCAGTATTATGAAATCTCATTTCTGCCTGAGGCTCATGAAATCATTTCTTTTTTAGCTAAGGATCACGAGACCCCCACCAAACTCCCCTTCAATTCTGGGGAGCTTCAATTCCAGAAAGTTTTCATAAATTGCCTTCCTATTATGGAAGAAAACATTCCTTACCCTCTCTGAACAGTTCTCTTTGTTTATCCTTCAGTGTAGTTTTTATAAAGGGCAAAGGCTTGCTTATAAATCCAAAATCTGTGGGAGTTTTGCTACACTGAAGTAGCATTGCCTGTACAACTCAAACTGACAACTTATATGAATAGTTTAAAATTTTCAGGCGGTATTTTCGCTGGCTGCTTCCCCCTTATCTGTTTAAAGGTTCCCATCAATAAAATATTCCAGTTAAACACATGATTTGATCATCTTGAGGAGGTATCCTAGGAATGTGTTTAAACATCAACACTTGTAGAGGATGACTCAAAGTGAAGGTGTAAAAGACCAAAAAAAAAAATGTGATAGATTCTCTCCATTTCCCTTCTTATCTTCCTATTTTGCTCACCCCGAACACCCATCCTGTTTTCTTCTCTGCTATCTCTCTTCCAGCCTTAGGAAGTTTGACTAGCCTATAAATCACTAGGCTTGCAAAAATAGTCTAGGGAAAATACAGTTTTGAAGGTTATTGTGACCCTAAGGAAAGGGCACAAAAGAGGAGCAACTCTCAAACCACTAGTTCACTTATAATTCAAAAATTGCTGCTGAGGGTAAAACCATGCAGTCAGCTCCTTCAGGGTCTCCTTCCCTACCCAAACCTAGACTCTGCTTCAGTCAGAAAGCTGCTTTATTTTCAGATGCTCTCTGTTGTATATTAGCTGAATAAATCCTATCATCTCTGTGAGATTATGCTTAAATTATTACCCTTAAATTTATTTTGAAAATTCAAGATCAGAAAATTTTTAGGTTATAGGCACCAAACTCTTCTTTAAGATTTCAATATAAATTACAGGCAAAGCATAAGATTTAGTCACTATTTTGTTATATAGTAATGTAATTTAATGTGAATTTTTATTATTAGAAAAGTTTCTAAATTGGCTTACAATTAAAACAAATTATAAAGGCCTGATTCTGACATGCCTGTGTAAGGGTTTGTGGACTTCTGACCCCTGTGAAGGGGCACAGTCCACTGCACCCTTGTAAGGTGAATCAGTCTCATGTGTGTTCCTTGAAGTCATGAGGCTCTGAGAAGGAACATTTCCAGTACTTGGGCTGCAGTCACTTCTTAAAGGAAAGAATGTACTAGAGACCCTCACCATGTCCTAGCTGGAGACAGAGCATCTGCCTGGGGCAATGGACCATTGCACTTAATCTCCTACTTCTATTTACACAAAAACTTTCAGTTAATCATATAGAGAACTAGGCAAACAGAACAGACAACCCAGCCCTATGTGGTTCATCTCTAAATGTTGTTTATCCCTAAATAAGATAGTCTTGGTTTAGAAAGGTGTGTACGTACTTTGCTGGATTAACTCTGATAAGGACTCTTTACCTTTTGTCTTCCTTGTTCTTGGATTATTTTTATCTGATGATTTTGGGTATATAAAAGAGTGAGTAAAGATGGCCAATTGTTGCTGTGCCTGAGCGAGCACCAGCCAACCCTTAATAAATCATTCATTTCATCTGCAGTGTCTGCCTCTGTGTCTCTGACTAGGCCAGTGGACAGCAACACCTCTGGTCAGAGGAGGAATTTTCTATTGTTTAAGCATGGCTTTGTATTACTTGGTTCCTCAAAGACATGAGGAATTCTATTAATAAACACAACTGAACACTCCAAGATTGTATCAATGTTATGAAATAAGGTATGTCTTTATTGTAACAAAATGATATAAGCACTGAGATTGTAAACAAAGAACATTTTAATGCTTTTATGTTTAATACCGTAGACTATTCATTTCTAGTAGGTAATGTAATGGATCAACTGTGGTTTCCATTTGTAGAACCAAATGTGACAGATAACAGACATTTCAGAAAGATTTAATAAATTAACTTTGATGTATCTTAGACTACATACATCACAGAGTGTGAAAATTTTCAGTTAGATTTCAACTATGTAAGAAACAATGTCAAGGCTCGGTGCTGGTCACTCAGCAGCTAAGGTACCAGTCACATACACTAGACCTGGCAGGTTTGAATCCATCCTGGGCCTGCCAAACAACAATGACAACTACAACACAAAATAGTCAGGCATTGTGGCAGGAGCCTGTGGTCCTAGCTACTCGGGAGGCTGAAGCAAGAGAATTGCTTAAGTCTAACAGTTTGAGGTTGCTGTGAACTGTGACGCCACAGCACTCTACTGAGGGTGACACAGTGAGACACTGTCTCAAAGAAAAAAAAATGTTTAGGTAAGTTTATGTTTGTGTTCATACTTTTGTCATATATATTGAATTGACTCTTTATCTGTGGTTTAACTTACACTAAGTCTCTGCAACTTATTCTTATACTCTGCAACTTGAAACTTATTTTGAATCTGTGGACAGGCCATTAGAACAGAATAAGTAGTGATATCCCAAGGTACTTCTAAGGGAAGAGCCAGTAAAATTCCATCTAGTACTACAAATGTGTTTTTTGAGAAAGAAAGATGGAAAGGACAGAAAGAAGTAGGGTGTAAAGAGGGAGAAATGAAGAAAGAAGAAAAGAAGGAAGAAAGAAATGGAAAACTCCTGAAGTTAGAGAGAATATAAATAAATGAGTGTCTCTTTATGCACTTACGTATTTCAAATAGCTTACATCTTTCATGACTTGTAAAAGCCGAACAGTAACAGGGCACTCTTCAAGAGCCACAAGCTAGTAGGCCACTAGAGTAATGTATTTTATTTGCTCATTTGTGATATCTGTACCAGGTTTTCAAAAATCAGTTGGATCATGTATGTACTCTGTTTGCCAGGATAAAAACAACTTAGTGCATATAAATACACATATAATGCACTTAACATTCAATAATTAAGCAAGGTTCCTAACCAGTGGCTGTCAGACAGGCATTGATTTTAAAATTTGAGCAATATAAAATTGCTGGAATTCTAAAAGTCAGTGTCCTTTTTAAAGAATTACACAGAAAATGAGAAAAAGGCTGTCCAGGAACCAAATTGATCCAAGTTGAAGATATTAACTTGGCAGAAATGGAGTCCGTGCTCAAACTTGAGGTATGGTAATTTAAAAGAGTCAGATTAAAAGCAAAAAGAAAAATAAAAGGAAGGAAATTTATAAATGTCTCCTTGAAAACTACTACAAAATCTTTTATCATAAAAGAAAAATGATAGCAAAAATATTTCCAAATTGCCTTAAGATTAATAAAAAAAATTGGAGTGACTCATGCAAAATGAATGAGATGAAACTGCTTTAGTTTGACTCAGACTTACACTCTCAGTGTGAAGTTCTGAAAAAATACAGCTAAATATATTTGAGTTAGAGGGAAAAAAAATCAGCAGCTAGCATTATTTCTTTTGAGGGTAGGTGAAGAGATAGAATGGCCATCTGGGAGCAAAATCTTTGAAAAGGGACATTTATCAGTGGAACAGAAGGACTTTAGATCTGCAATCTGGCTGCTGTGTTTGTGGAAAAAGAGCCATTAAAAACGTAGCTTTTCTATTTCATGGGTCTTTTATACATGAGAAAAATAACTCTGGTTAATATGTAATAACTCTAAGAAATTGTTACAGTCTATGCATTTTATGTTCATCTACACTAAGAAGTTGCATGATGAGGCACCCATGATTAACCTTGAAAGAGAGAGGATGTGAGAGGAGTAAAGTGTTTCACCACAGTACTATTCCTCTGCTTGTCCATATGCACTTACTGAAGTACACCTACCTCCTTTTCTCACACTACCCGACAATGGCAACTTTCCTCCTCTTTCCTTTCCCCAACCATATGGTCCTACCATTGCTTACAAATTTTTTCAATATGTTCCTACTCATCTCCTAAAATGAAGGATGACTGGTCTTAGTTCAGCTTTATGGTAATGCAGGCTAAACTTAACCATGGATCTTCATATAAGGAAACCAGACAGGGAAAAATTAGAGAACATTGTGCGGAAACTTTCAATAACATAAACTTCTAGGGGGTTTTCATCTAAGGGAAAGTTAGGCTTAAAAATATATTTAATGGGACGGCGCCTGTGGCTCAGTGAGTAGGGCGCCGGCCCCATATGCCGAGGGTGGCGGGTTCGGACCCAGCCCCGGCCAAACGCAACAAAAAAATAGCCGGGCGTTGTGGCGGGCGCCTGTAGTCCCGGCTGCTCCGGAGGCTGAGGCAAGAGAATCGCGTAAGCCCAAGAGTTAGAGGTTGCTGTGAGCTGTGTGATGCCACGGCACTCTACCAAGGGCGGTACAGTGAGACTCTGTCTCTACAAAAAAAAAAAAAAAAAAAAATGAAAAAAAAATATATTTAATGCAATGCATCTATAGGAATCAAGTTTATGCTATGTGGGTGAAAGTGCAGACACATTGATCAGTAGAAACAAAGACCAGAAAAAGATCTATATAAATATCATTGCCTGATTTTTTTGTTTGTTTTATGAAGATGGAGGGCAATTCAATGAACAAAAGAAAAGACTTTTCAGCAAAGGGAGCTGAAAATGATGTGAATGGTCACATGCAAAGTAGAGAATCCATGAAACAAATAAACAGATCCTCCCAAGTACCTCACATATTACACAAAGACTCCAAAGGGCCATACATGTAACTGCAAAAAGCAAAATTATAATACTTCAAGAAGAAAATCTGTGTGACTTCGAATTTGGCAAAGAATCCTTTGACACTACATTCAAACCATCACTCATAAAAACTATGATTAATTGAACCTCATTAAAGTTAAAAAAATCTTTTGATAGGGGAAAATTAAGAGACTAGAAAGATAAGCCACCACAGAAAATATTTGAAAATCACTAATCTGCTATAGGATTTGTATCCAGAATAAAGAACCAACAACCCAATTTTTAAAAAATGTCCAAAAGATCTGAATACACACTGTACTAAAGAAGACAAAAAACAATCTTCTTATGCATAGCTTTGCTTTCTGCATTTTCAGTTACTGCAAATATGGTATGAAAATATTAGATGGAAATCCCCAAAATAAATAAATAATAAGTTTTAAATTGTTCACTATTCTGAGTAGTACAATGAAACCTCACAGCACCCAGGTCTGTGCTGACCAGTGTATCCACACTTGATTCTTCTGGCCTGCCTCTCCATCACTTGGTAACTCTCCCAGTTATCAGATCAACTGTCATAGTACTATGGTGCTTGTGTTCCAGTAACTCTTTATTTTGCTTAATTATGGCCCTAAAACACAAGAGTAGTGATGCTGGAAATTCAGATATGAAGAAGAGAAGCCCTAAACTGCTTCCTTTAAGTGAAAGGGTGAAAGTTCTTGATTTGATAAGAAAAGAAAACTGTATTCCATGGTCACTAGATCTATGGTAAGAACAATCTTCTATTCATGAAATTGCGAAGAAATAAAAATCAACTTGTACCAGTTTTGCTGTT
Organism: Nycticebus coucang; assembly: GCF_027406575.1. Classification (NCBI taxonomy): domain Eukaryota; kingdom Metazoa; phylum Chordata; class Mammalia; order Primates; family Lorisidae; genus Nycticebus; species Nycticebus coucang. The sequence continues at coordinate 36,659,456 of NC_069786.1, read as the reverse complement.
ATACCTCAAAAGCAAAAGTTACAGCCATAGCACACAAGTGCTTAGCTGAGACAGAAAAGGCATTAAATTTTGGGGTAGAAGACATGAACAGAAATGTTTTCCACTTGGTGGTGACCAAATTCAGTACTATCTATGGTCTCAGGCATCCGCTGGAGGTCTTGGAACTTATCCTTTACGAATAAGGAACTTTGTTTTTCATTTTTCACATACGATGTTCAGAATCAATTATTAGAACATTAAAACTGCAATGAGGGACTACTGCACACATATTAGACTTGTTCAAACGGAAATTTGAAAACGAACTGACAATACCAGATGCTTGTGAAGATGTGGAGCAATGGGAGCTCGCATTCCTGCAAATGGGAATGCAAAATGGTATGGTCACTTAAGAAAACAGTTGGATAATTTCATGATTTCATTGTTTTCCAAACATTTTGAACAATCTTAAATATTCCAAAAATATCTGTCAGGGTGTTTGTTCCACCTATTTCTACCAAATGACACATTTTTCAACTCAAGAGAAAATGACCAATCTTGGAAATGCTCCATCTTGAACCACTACCTGCTCATCCCATGTATTTCTTGGGTAAGAAGATTTTTGGACTATTTTTGAAATGATATAGCTATTCTTTCAATCTCTGAAAGAATAAAATTTTCCCCACTTCCTGGGCCTATCATAAAATACAAAATAAATTGATTACAAATGAGAGGAAACCAGTTCAGAAATCCTGCTGACGAGTTAAAGTTTTGGACTTTAAATTGAAGCTCAGTTCTTCCACCTTTTCAAATGTTACCTAGTGTATATTTTTCCAGAGGGTAAACTGATGGGCCATAAATGAACCCTGACTAATATCAGAGGTTGTCTGTAAAGCGAGCGTCAAGTTATTAAGACAGCCAGGCATTGTCTAGTTTGTTAGTAATGTTCAATGGGATTTATCAGTAATACCCATACTAGTTTTAAGGGACCAAAAGCGATCTATTTTTAGCATAAGAATCTACTCTTAAATGCCTTCTAAACAATGCTAAAAGAACAAACAAAAAAACAAGACCTTTATGTTTTGTGCAGATTCATCCTTACTTTACTTACTGGACTGAGTTAGGACCCGATCTGTTTTGCAGGAAAGACTTTGGGGATATCCACCTAAATCACTTAGGCAACATCCACACATTTTTTGAGGCCTCTAGTTTCCTACATAAATCTAGTTCTCTTAGTTTACCTTAATTATTCCCTTTCCACATAAAATTTGCAAATTAAGTTTTTAATAGCACATGAATCAATTAATAAAGATCTGGAAATCCTCCATTATGTATTCCTAGCTCTATTCTACCTGGCTACAAATTTCTCACTATCCTGTCTGGGCTTTAGAATTCTTTAACACTGACTCTCATCTCAAACTGAGGCTAGAGCTTAAGATCAATCACAGTGGGTTTGCTCTGCTCAGAATGGCATTAGCTATAAAGGCAATTTATCTCTGTGAGTGTCTACCCAGCCAGAACGAAAGGTAGGTGTGTCTGAAATAGGCAGAGTGTCATGGAAAGGTATATATCATGGAGAAAGAGCAAAAGTAGTATTAACTTTGTTAGTTTCACAACACAATGTAGAATAATTTGAAAGGGAGAGAATGAGTTTTAAGTTTTCACAGATTTAACTTGTTTTGTTCAAGGGAATTTAAGGATGCAATGTTGTGATATCAAATTATTTTAGAGCTTCCACATTTCAATAAAAATGGAGATCACTTGATATTTAGAATTTTTCTTTCTTTTTGTTTTAAGACACCTCTCGAACACTTTTATTTATGTTCAAATTTCTGCATGTGGCTACTATAATTTTAATTATCATTGGTAAAATTATGCCAATTAGAAAGATATAAATTTGGGTTAAAATTCAAATAGATGTAAGAAATTACAATCAGACCTGGGGGACATAGACTTAAAATAAAGTCATGAAAAACGATGGCAACAGTTGATCAAGTGTGTTGCTCTTGACCTCTTGACTCAGGCTCCCCACCAGTGGCTGGCTGACTGCAATTACAGACCCAACAAGTCCAGTGAATGAAAGTATTGGAGATAGGATCTGCTTTTGACTCACGTTTTCACAGACCAAACAACTACAACCACAAAAACCACACATGAAAAATTTTGCCTTCCAAGTACAGCCTACTACATATAGTAAGGGAGAACATTGTACTGAAAGGCTCTTGGTAGTTTCTCAGGATAAGTGGATTAAACTACTTTCCCAGAAAACTGATTTACAATAATTTCCTGAAGCAAGAAATTAAGACATGTTAATGTAGACAGCCTCAATTCTCAGTCCTGATGGTCAAAGCTACGTGAACAAGGGAATCTCAATTCAAGGGAAAAGAGACAAAACAAAGAAAACCACATGCTTTGTAGCCTCAATTCACATTCTAGCCTTTCTTTTTTCTGAATATCCAACTATGAACACATTAGTTAATATTCTGAGGTCATACACTCATACATATAATGAGTGTCATACAGTATACTTTTCATGTCATAAATGTATAGTTTGATGACTTTAAGTAGATTTATTCAACCATTACAATGTGTGGGTTTTAGAATACTATAATCGTTTCCAAAATATATTCCTTATCTCTTTATAGTCAATCCTAGGCAATAGGCAACCACTTATGTTTTCTGTCATTACAAGTTTTATCTTTTCCATGAATTTCATGTAAGTAAAATCATACAGTTAATGTAATAGTTTGTGTCTGCCAGTTCTACTTAGCAGGAAAGTTTTGTAAATCATTCATGTTGTATGGGTCTCAAATTCTCTCTCTTAGTACATGGTAGTATTCCATTTTACTGATATAACACATTATGTTTAACAATTCACACGTTCATTGACATTTCAGTTATTTTTAGGGTTTTGGCTATTAGGAATAATGATGCTATAATCATACATGTGATGAGGGTAAGATCATCATTTAAATAAGCTGCCAAATTGTTTTCAAAAGCAGTTGTACAATTTTATATTTCCACTAGCAACGTATGTAAGCTCTACTTCCTTCACGCTCTTGACAATACTTGGCATTGTAATTATTTCTAATTTTATTGCTTGGTGAGGTTATAGTGGTGTCTTACTACAGCTTTAGTTTGATTTTCCCTAATGAAAGAATATCTCTTGAACAGATTTGAACATCTTTTCATAAATACCTTGGCCACTTTTATAACTTCTTCTGTTAAGTGTCTATATAATTCCTTGCCCATCTTTAATTGGGCTGTTTTCCTTCTCCTGTTTTAGTTGTATGAGTGCTTAATATATTCTGGATATAGATATTTGTTTAACTTTGTTATGCAATTATTTTTTTCTAATCTCTGATTCTCTATTAATCTTCTTTCTTTTGAGACAGAGAGCAAACTTTATATATTTGACAATGCCTAATTTGCCTATATTTTCTTATTCAAGTTTTGGGTTCCAAGAAGTCTTTTTAAAATACAGAGTTATATATATATATATATATATATATATATATATATATATATATCTTTTAGTTTTCTTTACAAGTTTGTTTTTTGTTGTCATTTTTCTTTTTTAATGTTTGGGAATCATTGAAGGTACAAAGAATTAGGTTACACTGATTGCATTTGTTAGGTAAAGTCCCTCTTATAATTGTGTTCTACCCCCAAGAGGTGTGCCATACGCTGTGACTCCCATCTCCCCCTCTCCTCCCCTAAGTTTTATAGGTAAAGCTTTATATATACTATTATATTAGGTCTGTGATCTATTTTGAAATAAGTTTTTTATTTTTATTCGTTTGTTTATTTTCTTTTGTAGAGACAGAGTCTCACTTTATCGCCCTCGGTAGAGTGCCATGACATCACGGGACTCACAGCAACCTCCAGCTCTTGGGCTTAGGCAATTCTCCTGCCTCAGCCTCCCAAGCAGCTGGGACTACAGGTGCCCGCCACAATGCCCGGCTATTTTTTTGTTGCAGTTTGGCCGGGGCTGGGTTTGAACACGCCACCCTCAGTATATGGGGCTGGCGCCCTACTCACTGAGCCACAGGTGCCGCCCAAGTTTTTCTTTTTTTATGGTGAGAAGAATAGTCAATTTATTATCTTCCATATTGATACCCAGTTATTCTAACAGCATTTATTAAAAAGTCTCTTTTTGGTATAAAACTGCCGTGGGACATTTGTCAAAGGTTTGGTAAGTGAGTATCTATTGCAGGACTTTCAGATTTGTCTCATTTAACTCTATGTCTGTGCTTATGCCAAGACTGTACTCTCTTGATTACTGTAGCTTTTTAGTGTCCTGATGTCAAGTAGTACTGGAAATATCATCTTTTTAAAAATTGTTTGACTTCTTCTAAATTTGGAATTTTCATATAAAATTTAAAATTTTCTACAAAATGAATGATGAAATTTTGATTAGAATTGCATTGAATTAATAGATTAATTTGAAAGAGAAATTATACTCTAGCTATACTGGATCTTCCAACCCAGAAACAAATTTCTATCTAGCTAGCAATCTATTTGTTTAATTAATTAATTAATTAATTAATTAATTTCAGAGTACTATGATGGTACATGCAATTAGGTTATATAGTTATTTATTTATTTATTTTGGAGTACCCTGATGGTAAAATTAGGTTATATAGCTTGCTTTTGTAAAGTTCAAGTCTGAGTTGTAGCTGTGTCCTTCATCCAGGAAGTGTGCCATATACATGTGCAATGTACCCATTGGGTGGGAACTTACCCATCTTCTTCATCCCCTCTTGTATTAAAACATTCATGTACCCAGCAGAGGGATTGCTGGATTGAATGTTAGGTCTACTTTTAGAGCTTTGAGGGATCTCCTTCACCATTTTCCATAGAGGTTGTACTAATGTGCAGTCCCATGAACTATATATAAACATTTCTTTTTCTCTGTATCCACGCCAGTGTTTATTGCTTTTGAACTTTTTAATAAAGGCCATTCTAATAGAGGTAAGGTATTATCTCTTGTGATTTTAATTTGCATTTCTCTGATGATTAGTGATGTTGAGCATTTTTTCATATGTTGACTATTTGTATATCTTCCTTTGAATAGCTTCTGTTCATGTCTTTTAATCACTTTTTAATGGGGTTGTTTATTTTTTGTTGCTGATTTGCTCGAGTTCTTCATAGATTCTGGATATTAGCCCTTGATCAGATGTACAGCTTACAAATATTTTCTCCCATTTTTTAGTTGGTCTATTTACTCTGATAATTATTTCTTTAGCTATGCAGAAGCTTTTCAGTTTAATCATGTCTCATTTATCTATTTTTGTTGTTGCTGTAATTGCCATAGGAGTTGTAGTCATAATTTTTTTGACTAGGCCAATATCTAAAAAAGTTTTTCTAGAAATTCTTGTGGTCTCATACCTTATGTTTAAGTCATTTGAATAAAAGACTTAAATAATGAATTAATATGTATTAATTTTTAAATTTTTAAATTTAAATTATGAATTAATATGAATTAATTTTTGTGAACAGTAAGAGATAGGGGTCCTATTTCATTCTTCTGCATGTGACTATCCAATTTTCTCAGCACATTTTATCGAATAGGGCTTCTTTTCCCCAGTGTGTATTATTGTCTGCTTTGTCAAATATTAGTTGGTTGTAAGTACATGGTTTTATATCTGGGTTCTCTGTTCGGTTCTATAAGTCTATATCTGTATTTGTTGCCAGTACCATGCTGTTTTTGTTACTATAGCTTGCAGTATAGTTGGAAGTCTGGTAATGAGATGCCTCTGAATTCATTCTTTTTTATTTAAATAAAGTGTAGAATTATTTTTCTAGATCTGTAAAATATAAAGTTCATATTTTGATGGGGTTTGCACTTCTAATGGATTAATGGAATCAGTGAGATTTCTATTTTAATTTCTGTCATTATCTAGGCAGTTGAATATTTTTTGTATGTTGAAGAGTTATTCACGTACATATGTTGTTGTTGCTATTTTAACTATCTGTTTGTGCCTTTTTCTCCTTTTTCTACCAGGTCTTTTTCTCTGCAATTTTAAAATTCTTACAACGTAAGGATTTTTTAAGTTGTCTTTTATATAAAGTAGAAATTTTTTAAGTTGTCATTTGCCCATGTTGTCATTGACATGTATATACATAATTGATACACATAATCATATTAAGTTTTAAAATTGAATTTCGAGTTTAAGTCCTAATTAGAGAAGATTTTCCCACACTTACATTATAAATGAATTTGTTTCTGTTTTCTTGTTGATCTTGTATGGTGTTCTTTTTTACATTTAGATCTTTGATTTCTTTGGGTATTTTTTGGTTGAGTGTCTTAAAGTGTGGGTCCCTTTTTATGTATTTCTAAAAGCTGTCCAGTTGTCCCAATACTATTTTTTACAAAAACTCCTTTCACTGCATTTCCCAGTGATGATATGTGACCTTCTTCATATTGCTAAAATGTTATTATATACTGGAATCTATTTTTGAACTTTGGTATCTTTTTCACTGGTCTGACTATTCACGTGTCAGTTTCATGCTACTTTGATTTTTGAGGCTTTAAAGTGTGTTTTATTAACTGGTAGGCCTAGTTTCTTCTCATTGATTTCCTATTTTAGGGCTTTCCTAGCTTTCCTTGAATGTTTGTTCCACATATACTTACTTTAATATCATTTATCTCTTAAGGTTACTATTTTTATTAAATTTTTGAGTTACCTTGGAGATAGACATTTTTATAATATACTATATCTTAGCCAATTAGGGTTGCTATAACAAAATATTATAAAGTGAGCATCTTAAACAACATTTATTTCATATTTCTGGCATCTAGAAAGTCTAAGATCAAGGCACTGGGTGAAGGTCCATTTCCTGGTATATAGACAGCCGTTTTCATGCTGTGTTCTTAGCTGCTGAAAGGGAAAGCAAGTTCTCTTAGGACTTTTATAAAGACACTAATCTCATTCATGAGGGCTCTACATTCATGACCTCATCTAATATTAATTACCTTTTAAAGATCCCACTACTTAATACCATCACAGAAGAGAATAAAGATTCAAAATGAATCTTAGTTGGATGTAAACATTTAATCTGCCACATTGTGTCACTGGATTTAAGAACATGCTATCATTTAAATGTACGTTTGTGTCTTTTTGTAGGGTTTTACTAAGATTTTCTTTTGAAGTTTATCAAATTTTGTGTTGTTTATTCACACTTAATATTTATTATAAAAAATTTTTTTCTATTACATGTTCTAACTGGCCATTTCTGTACATATGAAAGCTATTGATATTTGTATGCTAATTTTAGACACTTTATTTAGATTCTTTCATCATTGTGTTAGTTTTACCACTGTATTTCTTAGGCTATCCAGAAAAACTGTCAAATCATCTGCAAATGAAAATTATTTTTCTTTGTAGGTCATTATGCCTGTAATAGTTTCCTCTTTTCTGGCTTTATTGGATAATAATTATATCCAATAACATGTTAAATTATAATGAAGTTAGTAGGCATCCTTGCACTAACTAGTGAATGGTACATATTCACTAGAGTGTTCTTTCATATATTAAATTATTAAGTCAGTTTTAGAACTGAGGGGAGTGTGTATGTGTGCACGCCAATTTCCATTTCATTAGATTTTTGGAAAATTTAGAAGGGCGTGTTGATCTTTTGTCAAAAGCCTTTGCAGCAACTGCACTTATAGAGACATTTTCCCCTTTATATATCTTTTTTTAAATGTAATTTTTAAACTTTGAAATGTTTTAGAACTCACAAAAAGTTTCCAAAAGAATACAAACTTTCTATGTATGCATCACACTATTTATCTGGTAATAATATCTTAAGTAATCATGTAATATTGTCAAAATCAGGAGATTGACATCGGGATAATAGTAGTAATTAAAATACAGATGGTATTCATATCTTACCTGCTTATATATGCACTATTTTTGCGGGGGGTGTATTCTCTGAAATTTTGTCTCATTTACAGATTTGAGTGACCATTACCAAATGGGCATGGAGAATTGTTCCTTTATCACATAGAAACTTTGTTGTGTTAGCATTTGCTAGGCACATCGTCCCTGGAATCCTAACCACTACAACAATCCATCTGTTCTTTATTACTACAATCTTGTCATTGAAATGGGATTGTGTAGCCCTTTAAGTTTGGCTTTTACCTTCTTTATTCACCCTGTGTTCTGGAGATTTATTCACCTTTTTGTGTGTATAAATAGGAAAAAGAAAGAAGTGGAAGGAATTTTTAAAATTTTGTACTATAGGATTATACATTATAGTTAGTTGACATGTTTCAATTGTTTTTGATCTGGAATATTTCTTAAATATATATATATATTTTATATATATATATATAATCATCCCTCATCAAATTTACACCCACCTACTTAGCATTCACTTATTTTAATATATAAATTAAGCATCTTAATATTTTTATGTAATTAGTATTTTGTTCATAATTCTGTCTTATATATTTTAATATGTATATTATGATATTTTATGATTTTCTTTGCTATTTCAGGTTTAAAAAATTAATTTGATATTCTCAAAGATTGTAGTTATGTTTAGGTAGTTACTATTACACTTATCCATTATGATGACTGAAATACCCATAGGTATCTCTCATTTAATTGTGTAGATTTAAATAATGTCTTTCACAACAGCTTCTGGCGTGGATGTGAAGAGAAGGAAATAGCCTCTTTGGAATGAATATGGAGATTCCTCAAGAAACTAAATGTAGACCTACCATTTGACCCTGAATTCCACTACTAGGCATCTAACCAAAAGAATAAAAAGACATTTTACCATGAGGATATTTTTACTAGAATGTTTATAGCAGCTCAGTTCACAATCGCAAAGATATGGAAACAACTGAGGACCCATCAGCACATGAATAGATCAATAAACTGTGGTATATGTTTACTATGGAATACTATTCAGCCGTAACAATGTGAAAATTTTGCATCTTTTATAACAACCTGGATGGACTTGGAGAACATCAAACATCACTTGTTCACTGTACTAAATTGAAAGTAATAGATTAACAATTACAAGCTCAAAGGAGAGAAAAACTCAGATTTAAGTAGGGAGGAGGGGAGGAAAGGGTTTTGTGGGCTCCCATCCAATGCACGGGTACATGGCATACTTCCTGGGTGAAGGACATAGCTACGACTTGAACTTTTACCTTACAATTGCAAACTATAAAACCTAATTGTATGGACCCTCTGAAATATAAAAAATGGTATCCTTTGATGTCAACCTATTGTGTATACTTTAAAAGATGAGCTTATTTTAATTTTTTGCTTTTTTAATCCATTTGTTTAGTTGTATTATTTTCTCACGTCCAAAGTCCATAGAATTTATATCCTAATCTTCTATGCCTCCCCCTCGTTGATACCATATTATGTATGTTCCTATACATCATTGTGCTAAAGTGTTCCCTGTTGCCTTTGGTTGGAGGATGATTTCTTTTATCAGATGTGTTAAGTACAGTGTGTGAGTATAGTTGTTACCTGGGCTCTAGTATATTGAAAATTGTTTTGCTATAATCTATATCCTTAAATGGCAACACATTGGGATATTTACTAGATTTTCTTCTACAAAAAAATTTATTTTTAAATGATAAGTAATAATTGTATATACTTATGGATATATGATGTTTTGATATACAATTTTAAATATTGGCAGATTGATATTTTATTCATCATTATATCCGTAGGACATATGATATGATCTTATAAATGGTAGGTGATACACCAGGGTTTAGCAGAGTAAAAGAATGTATGTAAACTAAAGAAAACATCATATAGACAGAAGGAGCTCAATCTATATACATTTCTTAATCTGTAATGACAACATCTATAGACCTTTATAAAGATTATTTTCATGAGTATGCATAATAAATTCATATTCCCCCTCCTCCAATATGGAAGCAACTTGGTCCTATCTCTAGCAAGTCATGTTTTGGGCAGTCCCATGTATACTCATTTAGATTAAATTTCTTCATTAAATTGGCTAATTTATACATTATCTATCTAACTGTTGTGAAATTGCAAGTGAAAATCCACTATGAAATATGGAATAAAACTAATTGTGTAATTGATTTGAAGAGAATGAATGCATTAATATAACTATCTTTAGTACAAGAAAAGATTTTCATGCAACAGCTGGAGTATCATCAGTTATCTAAGATTTAATCTCCCTGTTACTAGCAATTATTTGTATCAACCATCATTCACTCAGATAAAAAGTAGCTTTTAAATAACATGTCCTCCTTTTGAGATATAAAGTTTCATAATTATAGTAATATGACAGAATGTGCTTAGAATCTCGTTAGAATGGCCTACTTCTTGCTTTGCTGAGGTATTGTAGATCTCTTCTTAACAGACTACTGAGATTTAGTTTGCCTTAGTCAGTTTGTCAACTTCATTTCATCATCTGTTAGCTATATGTAATACTATACATTTCCTGTAAGAGCCAGGAGATAAAGCATCTAGGTCAGCCTTTCATATATAAGTTTTAAATAATATCTTTCCCCGTGGACAGTTTCTCTGATATTATAATAACAAATAACAGCTGTGCTATGAAATGTTATAGCTGCCTCAGTGGATAGGAGAAATGTGCAGCCTCAAGATGACCTTATTTGATTTTAAGAACATATCAGATGATTATTTGATTAATGCATTTTGTACTTTTATTACCTTCAGAGAGTCATTGTCAATAGATAGGTGTGAGTAGTGCGCATGCGCATCAACTCATTCAAAAATGTAGTACAACCCTACACAGTGTGTAGGGAAAAAATCTGCCAAAAGGTATTATTTTCCTAGCACAGTGGCACTTTGCTATTGAATGCAAGCTATACATTTTGCAAAATTGCATTTCCAAAAGCTATGTCATAGAATAGATGGCCATAACATCTATTGTATTTCTTCAGAAACAATGCAATTTGTAGATGTTATGCTCTTCATCAAAAATGTGGTCTCATGGTAGCTATACAGCTAACAATATATTGTAAAATTAAAATACTACACCTTGGAAATATATGATAATTTACACAGAGGGTACATGCTTACTCTCATACTCATTATTTCGAAACTACAGAGATCCTAAAGATAAGAGTTCAAGTTCCTAATTTTAACATGAGGAAATTCAAACCAAATTTAATTATTTTTCCCAGTATCAGCTATCTAGTTGGTGATAAATATAGGACTAGATTCTAAATCTTTGCACTCCAAGCCTAATTACATTTCAATTACTTTAGAGTCTCCTCCCTTACAAAAATCAAAAATGGAAGTTATTTACAGTGAGTTATTTGTCTGAAGCTACATCATGTCTGACGGCTGTTCTATTAGGTCTTATACCTGCACAGCTCAGATGCATTTGAAGAATTTTATTTACAACCAGGTTGAGACCTGTTTTGTTAAAAAATGTAACAATTTCTAGATGTAAACAAGATCCTTCAATAATGAAAACTTGCCATTTTTACTCGCAATTCTGCTAGAAAAGAAAGGCTGGAATAAGATTTACATGTCCATTTCTCACTAAAGTGGATATGACTAGATATTTTTTGAAATGGCCTTTTAAAATGGCCTTTTTAATATTACTTTTTAATTTGGTCATTTATTCAATAAATGTTTATAGAATGTTCACATTTGAAAGGACTTGATTTTATCCTAAGCATAAAAAAATTCATGACAGTTCATTGAGTATTTATAATGCTCTCAGAAAACATCATTTGAAGAAAGTATAGTGAGCCTATGAGGCAGCTGTTTTTCATTTTTGGTGTGGGAAGTGTCTAGTTACTGTTATATACAGTCTTGTAACACTCAAAGAAGTAGAAACAAGGGTTATTTTTTTTCCTTTCCCTCTAAAAAGCTCATGTGTGGTTATTCAGTTGTATGCATAAACTAAGTCCATTGTTTGCCATCTTTATTTCTGAGGATCTCTGTAGAGAACATGAATTGCCTTTAAATCAAGTCGGCTTATATAATGGACCATATTCCCAAGACTTAAAGTGGTTATGCATTTGCATAAGAAAGTATCAATCATCAAAAAAGTCAGATAAGAAAAATTTTACATGATTCAGTTCATGAGAGATTTCCTGAGAGGCTAGAAGATATTTGATTGCTCTGTGATTTGATATAGCTGGGAGTGAAAAGTTTATATTTCTACTCTGGATTCTAGAAAAGAGTTTTTCCCACGTAAAAGTCACAAAACTAATCTAGGTAGTGCAAAATAAATCTCTGACAGTGGTTTTCTTTCTTTTCCTTTTCTTTCTTTCTTTTTTTTAGACAGAGTCTCTGTCATTCTGGGTAGAGTGCTGTGATGTCACAGTTCACAGCAACCTCAAACTCTTGGGCTAAAAAAATCTATTGCTTTATCCTCCAGCCATGCACACAAAGCCCAGCTAGTTTTTCTAATTTTAGGACAGAGTCTTACTCTTGCTCAGGCTGGTCTTGAACTCCTGAGCTCAACCTCTACACCTGCTGCCTAGGGCTTCCAGAGTGCTAGGATTACAGGTGTGAGCCACTGTGCCCGGACTATTTCATTCATTAATGCAAAAGAAAGAATGCTCATCACTACTATAAAACTATATTATAGTTAATGGTCAAAACATGAAAAATTAATAACAAAAATAAGCATTTTTAAAAACTGAGATAAGAGTATTTAAAAATAAAAGGGAATGGAATTATCATTATTGGAGATCATTGAATTTTCCTTAAGAAAAAAATCAATTTAAATTGTCCTCTAAAGAGGCACAGGTTGGTTGACTGAATACAAAAACTCAAGCTGGATATCTGCTGAATACAAGAATCGCATCTTACATTAAAAGATAAATACAGGGCGGCGCCTGTGGCTCAAGGAGTAGGGCGCTGGTCCCATATGCCAGAGGTGGCGGGTTCAAACCCAGCCCTGGCCAAAAAAAAAAAAAAAAAAAAAGACAAATACAGACTCAAGGTGAAGGGATGGTCATCTATACTCCAGGCAAATGGAACACAGAAAAAAGCAGGTGTTGCAATCCTATTCGCAGATGCAATAGGCTTTAAACCAACCAAAATAAGGAAGGATAAGAATGGACACTTCATATTTGTTAAAGGTAATACTCAATATGATGATATTTCAATTATTAATATTTATGCACCCAACCAGAACACACCTCATTTTATAAGAGAAACTCTAACAGACATGAGCAACTTGATTTCCTCCATTCCATAGTAGCTTGATATTTTAACACCCCTTTAGCAGTGCTGGATAGATCCTCCAAAAAGAAGCTAAGCAAAGTAATCTTATATTTAAACTTAACCATTCAACAACTGGACTTAACAGACATCTACAGAACATTTCATCCCAACCAAACTGAGTACATATTCTTCTCATCAGCCCATGGAACATACTCCAAAATCGACCACATCCTAGGCCACAAATCTAACCTCAGCAAATTTTAAAAAATAGAAATTATCCCTTGCATCTTCTTAGACCATTATGGAATAAAAGTCGAACTCAATAACAACAGGAATCTGCATACCCACACAAAAACATGGAAGCTAAATAACCTTATGTTGAAGGATAGATGGATTATAGATGAGATTAAGAAGGAATTCACCAAATTTTTGGAACAAAATGACAATGAAGACACGAATTATCAGATCCTCTGGGATACTGCAAAGGCAGTCCTAAGAGGGAAATTTATAGCACTGCAAGCCTTCCTCAAGAGAACAGAAAGAGAGGAAGTTAATAACTTAATGAGACATATCAAGCAACTGGAAAAGGAAGAATATTCCAACCCAAAATCCAGCAGAAGAAAAGAAATAACCAAAATCAGAGCAGAATTAAATGAAATTGAAAACAAAAGAATTATGCAAAAGATCAATAAATCCAAAAGTTGGTCTTTTGAAAAGGTCAAAAAAATAGATAAACCTTTGGCCAACTTAACCAGGAAAAAAAGAATAAAATCTCCAATTTCATCAATCAGAAAAGGTAAAGATGAAATAACAACAGACCCCTCAGAAATTCAAATAACCTTAACAAATACTACAAGAAACTCTACTCTCAGAAATATGAAAATCTGAAAGAAATTGACCAATACTTGGAAGTATACCACCTACAAGACTTGGCCAGAATGAAATGGAAATGATGAACAGGCCTATATCAAGTTCTGAAATAGCATCAACTATACAAAATCTCCCTAAAAAGAAAAGCCCAGGACCAGATGGCTTTATGTCAGAATTCTACCAAACCTTTAAAGAAAAACTAGTACCCATATTACTAATCCTCTTCCAAAATATAGAAAAAGAAGGAATACTACCCAACACATTCTATGAAGCAAACATCACCTTGATCCCTAAACCAGGAAAGGACCAACAAGAAAACAATATTATAGACCAATATCACTAATGAATATTGACGCAAAAATACTCAATAAGATCCTAACAAACAGAATTCAATAACACATCAAAAAAATTATACACCATGACCAAGTGGGATTTATTCCAGGGTTTCAAGGCTGGTTCAATATATGTAAACCTATAAATGTAATTCAGCACATTAACAAACTAAATAATAAAGACCATATGATTCTGTCAGTTGATGCAGAAAAAGCTTTTGATAATATCCAGCATCCCTTCATGATCAGAACACTTAAGAAAATGGTATAGAAGGGACATTTCTTAAACTAATAGAGGCTATCTACAGCAAACCCACAGCCAATATCGTATCGAATGGAGTTAAATTGAAATCATTTCCACTCAGATCAGGAACCACGCAAGGTTGCCCATTGTGTTCATTGCTCTTTAACATTGTAATGGAAGTTTTAGCCACCGCAATTAGGGAAGGAAAGGCAATCAAGGGTATCCACATAGGGTCAGAAGAGATCAAACTTTCACTCTTTGCAGATGACATGATCGTATATCTGGAAAACACTAGGGATTCTACTACAAAACTTTTAGAAGTGATCAAGGAATACAGCAATGTCTCAGGCTACAAAATCAACACCCATAAATCTGTAGCCTTTATATATACCAACAATAACCAAGCTGAAAAAACAGTCAAGGACCCTATTCCTTTCACAGTAGTGTCAAAGAAGATGAAATATTTGGGAGTTTATCTAACAAAGGATGTGAAAGATCTCTGTAAAGAGAACTATGAAACTTTAAGAAAAGAAATAGCTGAAGATGTTAACAAATGGAAAAACATACCATGCTCATGACTGGAAAGAATCAACATCGTTAAAATGTCTATACTACCCAAAGCAATATATAATTTTAATGCAATTCCTATCAAAGCTCCATTGTCATATATTAAAGATCTTGAAAATATAATACTTCATTTTATATGGAATCATAAAAAACCTCAAATAGCCAAAACATTACTCAGAAATAAAAACAAAGCTGGAGGAATAACGCTACCAGACCTGTGACTGTACTATAAATTGACAGTGATCAAAACAGCATGGTACTGGCACAAAAACAGACAAGTAGATGTCTGGAACAGAATAGAGAACCAAGAGATTAATCCAGCTACTTACATTATTTGATCTTTGACAAGCCAAATAAAAACATTCAGTGGGGAAAAGACTCCCTATTTAACAAATGGTGCTGGGTGAACCGGCTGGCGATCTGTAAAAGACTGAAACTGGACCCACACCTTTCACCGTTAACTAAGATAGACTCTTACTGGATAAAAGATTTAAACTTAAGACATGAAACTATAAAAATACTTGAAGAAAGTGCAGGGAAAACTCTTGAAGGAATCAGCCTGGGTGAATATTTTATTAGGAGGACTCCCCAGGCAATTGAAGCAGTATCAAAAATACACTACTGGGACCTGATCAAACTAAAAAGCTTCTGCACAGCCAAGAACATAGTAAGTAAAACAAGTAGACTGCCCTAAGAATGGGAGAAAATATTTGGAGGTTATACTTCCTATAAAGGTCTAATAACCAAAATCCACAGAGAACTCAAACATATTGTCAAGAAAAGAACAAGTGATCCCATCTCAGGGTGGGCAAAGGACTTGAAGTGAAACTTCTCTAAAGAAGACAGATGCACAATCTACAAACACATGAAAAAAGCTCATCAGCCTTAATCATCAGTGAAATGCAAATCAAAACTACTTTGAGATATCACCTAACCCCAGTAAGAGTAGCCCACATAACAAAAATCCCCAAAACCAGAGATGTTGGTGTGGATGTGGAGAAAAGGGCACACTCCTACACTGCTGGTAGGAATGCACACTAATACATTCCTTTTGGAAGGATGTTTGGAGAATACTTAGAGATCTAAAAATAGAACTGCCATTCGATCCTATAATTCTTTTACTAGGTATATACCAAGAAGACTAAAAATCACAACAAAGACATCTGTACCAGAATGTTTATTGTAGCCCAATTCATAATTGCTAAGTCATGGAAGAAGCCCAAGTGCCCATCGACCCATGAATGGACTAGCAAACTGTGGTACATGTACACCATGGAATATTATGCAGCCTTAAAGAAAGATGGAGACTTTACCTCTTTCATACTTACATGTATGGAGCTGGAACATGTTCTTCTTAGCAAAGTATCTCAAGAATGGAAGAAAAAGTATCCAATGTACTCAGCCCTACTATGAAGCTAATTTATAGCTTTTATATGAAGGCTATTACCCAACTATAGCACAAGAATATGGGGAAAGGGCCAAGGGAGGGGAAGGGAGGGGGGAAGTCAGAGTGGAGGGAGGGTAATGGGTGGGGCCACCCCTCCAGTGCATAGTAGAATGGGTACAGGCGAAACCTACTAAATGCCGAATACAAATGTCTACATACAATGACTAAGAAAATGCCATGAAGGCTACGTTGAACAGTTTGATGAGAATATTTCGGATTGTATATGAAACCAGCATATTGTACCCCTTGATTGCACAAATGTACACAGTTATGATTTAATGATAATAAAAAAAGGAAAAATCAAAAAGAATCAGACAGTATAAAATTAAAACCATTGGAGAGTCAATAAAAATTCTGGAAAAACCTAAAATATACAAGCATGTATGTATATATTAGCCAGAATAAAAAAAAAATACGTGTGTGTGTGTGTATGTAATAAAAGTATGCCACTTAAAACAGGGAAAAAATTTATAACATTCAGAAGTACATTAAAGAAAAAATGTGCAGGCCTCCAGCAGAAAAAAAAGCATACATTTTTATCAAAAACATGAAAGAAGACTCACACAAACCAAGTGCTCAAGTAAATGTAAAAGTGCCAACTGTATTTTAAATAATTTATAAATTTAATTCAATCCGTACATTAAAAATTCAGTAAGATCATTTTGTAACTTGAAAGTGAGTCCTCATATCAAACTGGAAAAGTGTGATTTCATGATACTATCTAAGAAAATCATGAACAATTAATGACAAATAGTAAATAATTTTATATAACATGAAAGCATACTACAAAGGTATAGCGATTAGACTATATGTTACAACGTGAATATGGAAATAAACAACTGGATCAGTTAAAGAATAAATGGTCAAGATACATATGTATACAAAAGTGAGTTTTAAAATATGTGTGAAAATTATAAACAACACTGATATATAATGATTGATTATCCATTAGGAGAAACCGAAAGTTATCCAATTTATATTATACACAGGAATACACAATCTAATCCCATTAAGGATTGAGTAGCTGAATGTTAGAGACACTATTTTTAAACAAATATGAAAGATGATATATGGATTAGGTGGGGAAGAATTTCCTAAGAAATACAACAAATCAACTAAAAAGTGAAAAACTGACAGACTTGACCACATAAATATTAAAATACCTGAAACATTTATATGAAGAGAAATAAGAATAAGCAGTATCAATAAGAAAAAAGAACAAACAACAGACTAGGGATAAATATTTATAACATAATAGATATATAAAATAGGAAGACAAACCCTATGAAAAATAACTGGACATAAGATACAGGCAGGTAATATATTCAGCGAAAGCATGAGAAGTGACCGACATAAAAAGATATTCAATCCCTCTACAGAACAGAAAATACAGTAGATTAAAAAAAAAAAATCAACCTCAATGTTATGCAAATTAAAAGCAAAAAGAAAATGTAATGTACTGTTTTAGCCATCAATTTGGGAATAAGTTTTAATCCAGTTTTGGCAAGATTTAAAACTAGAGGGAGTATGAATGGGTTTAACATTTCTAAATGGCAATTTGGCAACATCTAGCAATACTTCAAATTTGCATATTCTTTGTTTCAGCAATTCCACTGATCTGAACACATAGTCACACACATCCAAAAAGAGGGTAATTGCTACACTTTCATAATAGTTTAAAATTGAATAGAATTTTGAATGAATTATTGTGCCTAAGTGCTACAGTGGACACAGCATCTCACACAAAATATATAGACTTGATGTTAGCATTTAGTATAATTAAAGCAGTCATTACTGGTATCTGTGGTGAATATTTTCCATTTCTCCTCCAGATCTCCTCTCTCCTCTCTCCATCTTGTCTGGACCTGGAGATTTACAAATATAGACCTTTCATCTTTGCTTCTGTGTGAGTCTCATCAGCAAGTAATTTGAAGGTCAAATTGGTAAATTCATACCCATCAGGTACAGTGCACACTCTCTAGGTGAAGGGCACACTAACGAGAACTATGATGCAATCTGTGCAAAAGCAAAGTATATAACCAAAACATGTGTACCCAATAATATTCTGAAAATTTTTAAAAAGAAACTCCATAACTAAAAAAAATACATATTAAAGTTGAATGTTTATTACACTGACTCCCTCCATGTCAGCTCACTGTAGGTTAGTGCTTCTCTTCTCTAGAAAGCACCATTCCAGTCGGGTCCCCTCTCTGGCTTCCGGTACCTGTTTCTAGTTGTCCTTCCTTTCCCCTGAGGGGTGGCAACAGCTCCTTGCTGTTGTGAGCCACAGTGTTCCACATTACCCGGTCTGGTTTTTTTTTTTGTTTGTTTGTTTGTTTGTTTGTTTGTTTTTAAGTCTCACTCACACCTTTGCAAATATTCTCTATATTTAACTCTCTTCAAAGTACCTGTTTCAGTGAACCATTGATTGCTTCCAGTGTCCTTTTTGAGAGTATCCACAATATTTTATTTCATTTTTTATTACTGACTTCAATAGACTGAATGTGTCCTTTACAAAATTTGAGTGTTGAAATCCAAACCCTCAGTGTAAGGATATTAAGAGATAAGGCTTTTTGAAAATGGACTAAACAATAGCAGAGCTCAATTTTTTTTCAGGGTTCCTGCTTCTTCCCCATAGCTTTTTGTTCAGAGAAGTTACTCTTTTCCTTAACGTAATGATCAGTCTTGATTACTCTGAGTTAAGCATAGTGTTTCTGTTAACAGTGGGAGCAATTGGTTATTGGGAGTGGTTGGAGGGGTGTCTGATGAGGGGAGGACAATTAATGACAATTAAGGTTATGGGGGGGAAGCAGAAAGAGGGATGGAGGGAGGGGGGTGGGGCCTTGGTGTGTGTCACACTTTATGGGGGCAAGACATGATTGCAAGAGGGACTTTACCTAAGAATTGCAATCAGTGTAACCTGGCTTATTGTACCCTCAATGAATCCCCAACAATAAAAAAAAAAAAAGCTCCATGAACTTAAAAAAAAAAAAGAAGACATACCAAAAAAGACAGTTTTCCTGTGTGAAGTCTGGGTATGATGTCTAGCAGTCATAGGTAACTATCACTAGAGCTTTAGAACCGACTTGTGTGCAACCCTGTTATGCTAATGTAGCAAGCAAGCAGGTAGAAAGCACCTGGGCTTTTAAAAAATGTGGGGAGCTGATGAATGAATTGACCTTAAGGTTGCCTTGCTGTGTGTATCCTCTTCTGTGAGATAATACATTTCCCCTTATTATTTGACTTATTTTGAGTTGGTTTTCTCTTAGTTGCAGTTAAAGGCTTGCCTGCTGATATGAATACTATCACACACTGGAAAGCACTAAAAAATAGGAGGGATTAGCTTTCATTGAAAATGTCAATTTTTTAATTATATTACAAATACAGCAGAACCTTTATAAGTTGACCACACAAGGGTCTATAACAAACTATTCAACATACAGAGGTGTCAATCAATATAAGGAAATAGGCCCATATGTGGTGCCTGTCCAGACCAGGAAGATCAGGTCAATGTAAGGAGGTGTCAATGCAGGGAGGTGGTCAACTATGGAGGTTCTACTATAATTTCCAACAGTATTTGCTCACCAAAGGAAATAAAGCAAAGATTATATATAATGCATATATACTGTGTTTTTCTCAGCTTCACCTGGGCTTGTCTTAAATGTCTAACCATAGGAAAGGTGAACACTTAGGTCTTCTTCACTTCTTCACCACCTGTTCTTCTACTGCCCATTCTCATGTGGCTCCTGCTCCTATAGAATTGCGAGAAGGAAAAGAGGTACAGGACAGAAAATGTCTAAATTTACTGGGAAAATGTAGTTTGGCCTGGGGAACTTTTTGGTGTCATGTCCACAAATGCTGTGTTTTCTCCTGGGGTTTATTTATATGTTTCTTAGGGAATTTCCTCCAGCGAAGAACTTAATTGAAGTTCTTTGTAATGGCAGTGGCTCCTCTGCGTTATTATTTATCTATTTCCCCTGAATTTCTGCGTTTCATCCCTCTTTGGGGGTCACCTCATCCTGTGTGAAGTATACTCCGAAGGAATTCACTAAAGACTATCCATGCCCTCCTGTCTTCAGCACACATTTGGAAAAAGCACATTTTTTTCTCACTCCTTGCATGCAATAAACCTGTATGTCTCTGTGATCTTTCTCTGTCAATCAACTCTAGCCAGGATTCAGATTTTGAAATTTCAATCCTCTATCAGTCCATATTCTCAAACTCCCAAAGATGAAAGTGAAGTTTCACAAGTACTTATCTCAAGTCCTGCCTATTATCTTCAAATATATAAAACAATGCTAAGAGTCCAGTGAGTTTCTAAAGGAATGGGAGAAGAAGAATTTCTTTAGGGGGAAAACTGATGGGACAGATTACTATTCTCTTCTTTTGAAAACTGAGAGGGTATAACTTATCACCTAACTGAGAACAGGTCAATCAGTTAGCTAGATGTAGCCACCTCTTTGCAAATAGCCTAACAGTTTATCTTATAATGAACAAACTGTGCCCCATTGTCACCGCTTTGAGACTGAGTCTTCAGTTAAATTGTTCAGATCCAGAAATTTTCATTTTAACATCTTATTCCTAGTAATAGGTATGCAAATGCATAGAAAAAGACCAGGAGAATATACAAAAATGTTAAAAGGTTGACTTTAAGGAAGACAAAGATATAAGATGGGGAATAGGTCAAAGTTGTAGAGAACATTCAATATTTACACTATTCACTCCTCTTTATTTTTTCTCTTTCTTTTCTTTTCTTTTTTTTTGATGTGTACATATTTTATTTTCTTACCTTTATTATTATTTTAATTTATTTATTTTTATTGTTAAATCATAGCTGTGTACATTAGTGCAATCAAGGGGTACAATGTGCTGGTTTCATACACAATCTGAAATAGTCTCATCAAACTTTCTTTTCTTTTCTCTCTTGTCTCTTCTCTCTTCCCTTCCCTTCCCTTCCCTTCTTTTCTCCCCTCCCCTCCCCTCCTCTCCTCTCCTTTCCTCTCCTGTCCTTTCCTTTCCTCTCCTCTTCTTTTCTTTTCTTTTCTTGACAGAATCTCACTATGCCACACTAGGTACAGTGCTGTGGTATCATAGCTCACAGCAACCTCAAACTCGATGCTCAAGCCTCCAGAGTAGCTGGGAGTAAAGACAATGGCCACAACACCTGGCTAGTTTTTCTATTTTTACTAGAGACAAGGTCTCACTCTTGCTCAGGCTGGTCTCAAACTCTTGAACTGAAGCAGTGCACCCACCTCAGCCTCTCAGAGTGGTAGGATTACAGGTGCGAGCCACCACAGTCAGCTAATTTTCTTTCATTCAAATTTGAAAAATGAGCATTCATATATCATTTGTGTACCTGAAACAAACACAAGTAAAAAAAGAAATAGGTAAGAGCAATTGTACCCTATTTACTAAAGCTATTAGAAAACACATTAGATCATAAATAGTTCAACGACAGAATTAAGCATTTTTGTATCACTAACTCCTCTACTTAGGATCTTG
This sequence comes from Nycticebus coucang, assembly GCF_027406575.1. Lineage (NCBI taxonomy): Eukaryota > Metazoa > Chordata > Mammalia > Primates > Lorisidae > Nycticebus > Nycticebus coucang. Next base: position 36,637,352 of record NC_069786.1, on the reverse strand, counting down.
ATGCAAGGCAAGTTTAATAAATAATGTGCTGAATGCAAAAAAAGAAGTGAAAAGTGGGTTCTCAATCAGAGAGTTAAAGTATGTCATTTTTAGACATACTGGGGCAACTTTCACACCAGCTAGACAGAGAACAAGGGCACACCTCACCACATCCGCTTAAGTTATTTAGAGAGAAGGGGGACGTGTGTCCTTTTTTCCCTAACCATATCAGGTTCATGTGGAATTAAGGTTGACTTCCTTGAGAGATGAAAATAAACACTTGACCTTGTTCTCTTTGGTACATTTAATAGAGTTTTCTGGCAGCCTACATATGTAATAAAACATTTTATCTAACTAGGTATTACTGTAGTAAAAGGAAAAATCTAACTCCCAGAGGCTACGCAGGGAGACTAGATGATAGCAGTATTCACAATAAGATTTTTTGCTGTTTGAAATAAACACAAAGTATACTAAAAACATTAACAACACATGCTCGTAAATTTAGAGCATGTAAAAACTACTCAGCTAATTACAAAAAAAGATAAACACGTTATTGACTATATTTTTATTATAATTTAGAATATTTTGAAAATGTATTATTAGAAAAAAAGCAGAAAAGAATGCATTATCATAAAGCAAGCTGAATTATTCAAGATCATTCTTTTGAAAGCTTATTTGAATAATCATTATAGCAATCTAAATGTTTAAAGGCAATGCTAAAGTTTACCTTACTCTGGATTAGAGAAAATAATCATGCTTTACCCTTTGCATCTCTTGATCATAGTTTCTCCTCATGCCACTTCTTTACTCTCCCCTCCCAAGTTTAAAGACTGAATGACAATGGTGGTTTGTGCATCCTAAAGGCCACTAATATGGTGAGGGCTGCAGAATAAATGCAAGAGGAAGCAGTCATCATTCTTTCCGGTGATGGAGGATGAATAAAAGACAGAGCATGAGCTAATTGGCCTCGGAATTTTCACACCAGCTGTTGGAGCCCTTTTCTTGATCATTGTTACAGGGTCATTGACTATGTGGGACTGCTGTAGAAACCAAGATACAAGTATGAAAAGGCTTGACAAGTGAAGAATAGCTGTTAATTAGGCAGTACAGAACAAGCTGAGCAGTGAAAATGTGGGCCGGCCATACCTTGAGGAGAAATTTGGCCAATGTAATAGCCTATATATTAGTGACAGCTAAGAATGTCTGCAAAGCGTGATTTTCTAAAGGTTGAGCCTTTATTCTTGCCTCAAAGTTCCTTACACAGCAGAGGGGTTTATCATTCACCTATCCCTGACATAAAAATAGCAAGGGCTTTGAGATTTCCCACTGAACTTTGCAGATATTTGCAGAGCATTTACGTGGCTTTTAAAGGTAAATGTGTTCCTTCAGATTTACATAAACACTATTAGGATGAATACAGCTTCTCAGCCACTTTTCTCTTTTTAATGTCTTTGAGTTTACAAATATTACCTCTGAAATGAAAATGGAACTTCCTTATGCTCTCACTGTGGTATAGACTCTCAATGCTAATATTGAAACAGAATAAAATTATCCTGCAATGCAGTTGTCCTGTATTTGAGATCATATAATAAAGAATTCTTTGTGTGCTAAAAATTTGACACATAACTCTGAGAAGTATATAAGGAACAATGCAAACTCATTTAATGCATACAATCCCCAGACAGTTTGGCATTTTTAATAGGAATTTTAGACATAACATCTTACATAACCACATAGAAACCACTTAGAAACTGTTTCATTTTCAGTCTTTTATCATCAGCAAGAAACTAGAAAATAGTGCTTCCTAAGCCAAAGAAAAAATTGCTGGTGATTACACTTCTTTTAGTTGAGCTCCTTATAGATAATTTTTCCCACTTTTAAAGGAAGTGGTAGTAACCATCTCATATTTTAACAGAACAAATGGAAGGAAATAGATCCATTTGCATCACATTGCGTTGTATTACATCGGGAAAAGGCATTGGTCATCTTTAGAGGTTTGGTTTACAAAAATAGTTTCTATACACTTGGCAATAGTTTCAGGGGCTCTGTAGTTTAAAAGACTTCAAACAACATGAGACTGGTAATGCCCCACATATACAGTGACCTAACTGCTCTAAATGGAATCTTATCCTTTCTCCCTGCTCCTAATTTAAACCAATGGACAGTGGATATTTTTAAATGGGTGAAGTTCTAACTTTATTATAAAGTTTAATGCTAAGGGAAATAAGATTTTGCAAATAAAGTTTGGAAGGTCAAAAAAAGCAAAGTATTGCTTTCTTAAAAAGTCAAGACATCCAAGAATTTCTAAACCTTTTGTAGAAAACAGAAAGATTGAGAATCTATAAAATCTAATTTAGTTCTGTGCTTCCAAATGCAGAAAAATTATATTTGAAAACCCTGACTTCAGCTTGGGTGGGAATATGGCCTAACTCTAGAAATCAACATGGATAATAGAAGAAATATTAAACTTTGATTAATGAAGGATAGTATTCAGGAATTTTTAATGGAAATTGACATGTAAATTAGTTTAATTAGGATGAATTCAAAGTTTGATGATAACAATACTAAAAAGATTGACCACTATTATAAAATATCAAGGTTTTCTTGTGCTCTAGGTACTATAGGGATGCTTTATATATTTCTTATTTATGCCCACACCAATTTTATTAGGTAGATACTTATAATATCAATTTACATATAATTTAAAATTATAATTCTAAGGTCATATGACCAGTACCAAATAAAGCTGAAACTTTTTTTACATTTTTTTTTTATTAAATCATAACTGTGTACATTAATGCAATCATGGGGTACAATGTGCTGGTTTTATATACAGTTTGAAATTTTTTCATCAAACTGGTTAACATAGCCTTCATGGCATTTTCTTAGTTATTGTGTTCTTAGTGTTGTGTTCATTTATATTCTGCATTTAGTAAGTTTCACCTGTACACTTCTAGATGCACCCTCCCTCCTCTCATCCTCCCCCCTCCCCTCCCCTCCCTTGCCTCTTTCCCCATATTCTTCTGCTACAATTGGGTTATAGTTTATAAAGCTATAAATTAGTTTCATAGTAGGGCTGAGTACATCGAATACTTTTTCTTCCATTTTTGAGATACTTTGCTAGGAAGAGTATGTTCCAGCTCCATCCATGTAAACATGAAAGAGGTAAAGTCTCCATTTTTTTTAAGGCCTGCCAAACAACAATGACAACTACAACCAAAAAATAGCCCAGCGTTGTGGCAGATGCCTGTAGTCCCAGCTACTTGGGAAGCTGAGGCAAGAGAATCCCTAAACTGAATTGCTAAGCCCAAGAGTTTGAGGTTGCTGTGAGCTGTGATGCCATGGCACTCTACAAAGAGTGACATAGTGAGACACTATCTCAAAAAAAAAAAAAGTATATAAAAAAGCTTTGTTTACATTAACATATTTTTTTAATTTTTTCTTTTTTTTTATTGTTGGGGATTCATTGAGGGTACAATAAGCCAGGTAACATTGATTGCAATTGTTAGGCAAAGTCCCTCTTGCAATCATGTCTTGCCCCCACAAAGTATGACACACACCAAGGCCCCACCCCCTCCCTTAGTCCCTCTTTCTGCTTCCCCCCCCGCATAACCTTAATTGTCATTAATTGTCCTCATATCAAAATTGAGTACATAGGATTCATGCTTCTCCATTCTTGTGATGCTTTACTAAGAATAATGTCTTCCACTTCCATCCAGGTTAATACGAAGGATGTAAAGTCTCCATTTTTTTTAATAGCTGAATAGTATTCCATGGTATACATATACCGCAGCTTGTTAATCCATTCCTGGGTTGGTGGGCATTTAGGCTGTTTCCACATTTTGGTGATTGTAAATTGAGCTTCAATAAACAGTCTAGTACAAGTGTCCTTATGACAAAAGGATTTTTTTCCTTCTGCGTAGATGCCTAGTAATGGGATTGCAGGATCAAATGGGAGGTCTAGCTTGAGTGCTTTGAGGTTTCTCCATACTTCCTTCCAGAAAGGCTGTACTAGTTTGCAGTCCCACAAGCAGTGTAAAAGTGTTCTCTTCTCTCCACATCCACGCCAGCATCTGCAGTTTTGAGATTTTGTGATGTGGGCCATTCTCACTGGGGTTAGATGATATCTCAGGGTGGTTTTGATTTGCATTTCTCTAATATATAGAGATGATGAACATTTTTTCATGTGTTTGTTAGCCATTCGTCTGTCATCATTAGAGAAGGTTCTATTCATGTCTCTTGCCCATTGATATATGGGATTGTTGGCTTTTTTCATGTGGATTAATTTGAGTTCTCTATAGATCCTAGTTATCAAGCTTTTGTCTGATTGAAAAGATGCAAATATCCTTTCCCATTGTGTAGGTTGTCTCTTTGCTTTGGTTATTGTCTCCTTAGCTGTACAGAAGTTTTTCAGTTTAATGAAGACCCATTTGTTTATTTTTCTTGTTGTTGCAATTGCCATGGCAGTCTTCTTCATGAAGTCTTTCCCTAGGCCAATATCTTCCAGTGTTTTTCCTATGCTTTCTTGGAGGATTTTTATTGTTTCATGCCTTAAATTTAAGTCCTTTATCCATTTTGAATCACTTTTTGTGAGTGGGGAAAGGTGTGGGTCCAGTTTCAGTCTTTTACATGTAGACATCCAGTTCTCCCAACAGCATTTATTGAATAGGGAGTCTTTCCCCCAAGGTACGTTCTTGTTTGGTTTATCGAAGATTAGGTGGTTGTAAGATGTTAGTTTCATTTCTTGGTTTTCAATTCGATTCCAAGTGTCTATGTCTCTGTTTTTGTGCCAGTACCATGCTGTCTTGAGCACTATGGCTTTGTAGTACAGACTAAAATCTGGTATGCTGATGCCCCCAGCTTTATTTTTATTACTAAGAACTGCCTTAGCTGTATGGGTTTTTTTCCGGTTCCATACAAAATGCAGAATCATTTTTTCCAACTCTTGAAAGTACGATGTTGGTATTTTGATAGGAATGGCATTGAATAGGTAGATTGCTTTGGGAAGTATAGACATTTTAACAATGTTGATTCTTCCCATCCATGGGCAAGGTATGTTCTTCCATTTGTTAATATCCTTTGTTATTTCCTTTCTGAGGATTCATAATTTTCTTTATAGAGGTCCTTCACCTCCTTCGTTAGGTATATTCCTAGGTATTTCATTTCCTTTGAGACTATGGTGAAGGGAGTTGTGTCCTTAATTAGCTTCTCATCTTCACTGTTATTGGTGTACACAAAGGCTACTGACTTGTGGACATTGATTTTAAATCCTGAAACATTACTGTATTTTTTGATGACTTCTAGGAGTCTTGTGGTTGAGTCTTTGGGGTTCTCTAAGTATAAGATCATGTCGTCAGCAAAGAGGGAGAGTTTGACCTCCTCTGCTCCCATTTGGATTCCCTTTATTTCCTTGTCTTGCCTAATTGTATTGGCTAGAACTTCCAGCACTATGTTGAATAGTAAAAGTGACAGAGGACAACCTTGTCTAGTTCCAGTTCTAAGAGGAAAAGTTTTCAGTTTAACTCCATTCAGTAAAATACTAGCTGTGGGTTTGTCATAGATAGCTTCAATCAGTTTTAGAAATGTGCCACCTATGCCTATACTCTTCAGTGTTCTAATTAGAAAAGGATGCTGGATTTTATCAAATGCTTTTTCTGCATCTATTGAGAGGATCATATGATCTTTATTTTTGCCTCTGTTAATATTGTGGATAACATTTATGGACTTGGGTATGTTAAACCAGCCTTGCATCCCTGGGATAAAGCCTACTTGATCATGATGAATGACTTTTTTGATGATAAGCTGTAATCTATTGGCTAGGATTTTGTTGAGAATTTTTGCATCTATATTCATGAGTGAGATTGGTCTGAAATTCTCCTTTTTGTTTGGGTCTTTTCCTGGTTGTGGTATCAGGGTGATGTTTGCTTCATAGAATGTGTTGGGGAAGATTCCTTCTTCCTCAATTTTTTGGAATAATTTCTGCAGTACAGGAATAAGCTCTTCCTTGAAGGTTTGAGAGAATTCTGGAGTGAAGCCATCTGGACCAGGGCATTTTTTGGTTGGAAGATTTTTTATTGTTTCTTTGATCTCAGTGCTTGAAATTGGTCTGTTCAGGAGCTCTATTTCTTCCTGTCTGAGTCTAGGGAGAGGGTGTGATTCCAAATATTGATCCATGCCTTTGTGTGGGGTTGAGCGTTTTTGTTAGAGTTGAGTTCCACCTTTAGTGCCTTATGGTCTGAGAAGATACAAGGTAAAATTTCAATTCTTTTGATTCTGTTGATATTTGTTTTGTGTCCCAGGATATGATCAATTTTGGAGAATGTTCCATGGGGTGATGAGAAGAATGTATATTCTTTATCTTTGGGATGGAGTGTTCTATATGCATCTATCAAGCACAATTGTTCTAGGGTCTCATTTAAATATCTTATATCTTTGTTTAATTTCTGTTTAGAGGATCTGTCCAGCTCTGTAAGAGGAGTGTTAAAGTCCCCTGTTATTATGGTATTATCAGATATCATATTGCTCAGACTGAGTAAGGTCTGTTTCAAGAATCTGGGAGCATTTAAATTGGGTGCATAAATATTTAGAATTGAAACATCTTCTTGTTGTATTTTTCCCTTGACCAATATAAAGTGACCATCTTTGTCTTTTTTGACTTTAGTTGCTTTAAATCCACATGAATCTGAAAATAAGATTGCAACTCCTCTTTTCTTCTGAATGCCATTTGCCTGAAAAATTGTCTTCCAACCCTTGACTTGGAGCTTTGATTTGTCTTTTGAAGACAGGTGTGTTTCTTGCAGACAGCAAATGGATGTCTCGTGTTTTTTAATCCAGTCAGCCAATCTATGTCTCTTCATTGAGGAATTCACCATTAACATTTATTGAGATAATTGATAAGTGTGGTAGTATTCTATTCGTCTTATTTGGTGAGAGTCCATTGCTTAGTTTTATCTTTTGCATCAGTGTGGAGGTTAGGTTCTGTCCTTTAATTTCTGAGTTCTTACTTTGCTGCTGATGCATTGTGGTGGTCAGTGTGCAGAACAGGTTGAAGTATTTCCTGTAGAGCTGGTCTAGTTGTGGCGAATTTCCTCAATGTTTGTATATGCACAAATGATTTGATTTCTCCATCAATTGTGAAGCTTAGCTTAGCAGGGTACAGAATTCTGGGCTGGAAATTTTTCTGTTTAAGTAGATTAAAGGTAGATGACCATTGTCTTCTTGCTTGGAAAGTTTCATTAGAGAAGTCTGCGGTCACTCTGATGGATTTGCCCCTGTAGGTCAACTGGCGCTTACTCCTGGCAACTTGCAGAATCTTTTCTTTTGTCTTGACTTTGGACAGGTTCATCACAATGTGTCTTGGAGAAGCTCGGTTAGAGTTGAGGCGACCTGGGGTCCTATAGCCCTCTGAAAGCAGTGTGTCCGAATTTTGGTGATTATTGGGAAATTTTCTTTTATAATATTCTCTAGTATGGCTTCCATTCCTCTGGGGCATTCTTCTTCCCCTTCTGGGATTCCTATAACTCGTATGTTGGATTGCTTCATAAAGTCCCATAATTCTGACAGTGAAAGTTCTGTTTTTTCTCTCTTCTTTTCTGCCTCTTTTACTATCTGAGTTATCTCAAGAACTTTGTCTTCTACCTCTGAAATTCTTTCTTCTTCATGGTCTAACCTGTTGCTGATACTTTCCATTGCATCTTTAAGTTCCCTAATTGACTGTTTCAGTTCCTTCAGCTCTGCTATATCCTTTTTATATTCTTCATATCATCCATCTCTTATTTGATTCTGCTTTTGGATTTCCTTTTGGTTATTTTCTACTTTATTAGCAGTTTCCTTCATTATTTCCATTATTTCTTTCATTGTTTTTATCATGTGTATTCTAAATTCCCTTTCTATCATTCCTAACATTTCTTTCCAGGTGGAATTCTCTGCAGAGCTACCTCATGGTTCCTTGGCGGGGTTGTTCTGGACTGGTTCTTCATGTTCCCTGGAGTTTTCTGCTGATTCTTCTTCATGAGTGATTTCTTTTATCTGTGTCCTTGCCCTAATTTTCCTTTCATTTCCTCTTGCTCTTTAAGTTCTCGTGCCTGTGGACTAAGGGTTCGATGAGTCCTTTTGGTACAGGAGCAGAAGTGTGAGAAGGTTGAAGAGCAAGAAAGGGATGAAAGAAAGGAGGACCGAGTGAAAAGAAAGAAAAAAAGATAGAGAAAGGAGAGGGGATGGGTAAAAGGAATTTTGACAAAAAGCAGAGAGGCACAGATAGAGGGAGACAAAGCAGTATATGTGTACAATAGGGTACTTTGACACAACCTTAAAAAGAAAAACCACCTTCTGGTGGTTCCCAGTTGGGTGGTTCCCTTGAGATTAGCAGCTCTTTGCTAACTGATCAGACACAGTACCCCACCTCCACCAAGTAGAGAGGAAAGACAAAAATGCTATAAATCAAACCAAAACAGGCAAACAGAAAACTTTACAGGATAAAATTGGGTGAAAAACCAAATAATAGTGGTAGAAACAGTAGCAAAAATGAAGTTCTAGTTATTAAAAAAGGCAGCAATGGAAATTATAATTAAACTAGAAAAATTGAGAAAGAAAAAAGATCTGTACGGAAAAGGTTGAAATTGAAAAACAAAACAACATCAACAACATCAAAATAAAAAACAACCAAACCAAAAAAAAAAAAAAAAATCACAACTAAAGACAAAGCAGTATGTATATGTTGTTGAATATTGTCTGGGCAACACGTGGTCTTCTGGGGTATGAGATGTTAATCACAGTTCTGGTATGACTGGAGGCTGCTGATTTCTCAAACCCCAGCAGGTAGACACCCTAAATCTCTCTTCAGCTCACCTGAAAGGCACTTTGAACTTGTAAACTTGCTGAGCAGAAGCCTTCCCAGGAAAGTGCTTGTCGCTGGAATCACTGCTGAAGTGGCTATCCACTTACCCAGTGTGCCAAAACGGTCTCACTCTGCCCCTGAGGGTTAGGACTGCAAGGAGGCTCAGACCCCACCCTTAGGTTACTCGGTGCTGGGTTACCAGCACCCACCCAGATTCTAGCTCTGTGACCCTGAGGGCAGAGCTTGCCGGGGCAGATCGCTCACAATGGCTCCCTGTGGCCCATAGCCAAACACTATTAGCTCAGTCTGGCTCAGCGGCTCAGACTGGGGCCCCAGACAACAATGCGGCCCCAAAGTTCTCTGCATTCTCACCCAGGCTCTCCCCAAGGCAGCTCAACTGAGTGCCAAGTCCAAAGACACCAAAACAGTTCACAGGTAAGGCCTTTCCAGTTTGCAGTCTCGCTGCTACTGAACTTACAGTTGTGGGTGGGTTTAGACAGATTGAACAAATGCGACCACTTGACAGTTTTCCACTGTTTTAGTCCTCCTCTTGGGGTCCAGAAGTCTCTTGCTGACTCTCTGTATCCTCGCAGGGGTGATGATAGGCAGATCCCACCAGCCAGAGATGCCTGGAGTCCTATCGCCCCGGACTCACGGTGCCCATATGCAAGGAAGCTGTTACTCGGCTGCCATCTTCCTCTCCTAGCCCGTTTACATTAATATTTTAACCTGAGACTTTGATGAATTAATCAATTCTAAGAATTATCAATTATTTCTATACATGGATAATGTCATAGGCAAACAAGGGTAGTTTGACCTCTTCTTTTACAGTTTGAGAGACCTTTATTTCTTTCTCTTTCCTGATTGTTCTGGCTAGGCCTCCTAGCACTATGCTGAATAGAAATGGTGGACAAGAAATGGTGAAGGTTGGTATCCTTGTTTTATTACAGTTTTTGAGGGTAATTCTTTCAGTGTTTCCGCACTCAGTATGATGTTATCTGGGGGTGTGCCATACATAATTTTTGTTATTTTGAGATATATTTATTCCATGCCTAGTGTAATGAGGGTTTTATCATGGAGTGATGCTGGATTTTATCAAATGTTTTTTGTGCATCTATTAATATAATCATATGGCTTTGGTTTTAATTCTTTTAATGTGATGAATCACATTTATTGACTGGCACATGTTGAACCATCCTTGCTTCCCTGAGATGAAACCTACTTGATCATGATGAGTTACCTTTCTGATATACTTTTGGATTTGGTTTGCTAGTATTTTCTTCAGAAATTTTGCACTGCATTTATGTTCATTAAGGATTTTGGTCTGTAGTTCTCATTTTCATTGTGTCCTTTTCTGGTTTTGGTATCAGGGTGATACTGACTTCATAGAATGAGTTAGAGAGGATTCCCTCCTTCTTGATACTGTGTAATGCTTTCCATAGGATAGGTGCCAGTTCTGTTTTGCACGTAGGGTAGAATTTGGCTATGAATTCATCTAGACCTGTTGTTGAGAAATACTTTTAATACTGTTGAATCTTAATACTCATTATTAGTCTATTCAGGATTTCTGCTTCCTTCTAATTTACACTAGGTTAGTTGTGTTTCCAAGAATTTATCCATTTCCTCTATAACTTCTAATTTGCATGCTTAGAGGTGTTCATAGGAGTCTTAGATTTCTGTAGTATTGGTTGTAATTTTTCCTTTTTTAGTTCTGATTGAGCTTATTTGAATTCTTTAACTTTTTTTTTCTTGGTTAATCTAGCTACTAGTCTTTCTATTTTCTTTATAATTTCAAAGAACCAAATTTCAATTTCATTGGTCCCTTGTATTATTATTTTTTTTCATTTGTTTCAGTTCCATTTGGTCCTACTCTGATATTTTTATTTCTTGTCTTCTGCTACCTTTGGGTTTTATTTGCTATTGTTTACTCATTTCCTGAAGGTCTGACTGTAAGTTGTTTATTTCTGATCTTTTTGTCTCTGGGATGTAGGCATATTTCTATAAATTTCTCTATAAATTTCTCTTTATAGCCAAAACAATTTCTCTACTTTTGCTATATCCATGAGAATTTCAGTAGCTTGTGTTGCTGTTTTGTTGAAATATTTTTTATTTCTATCTTTTCTTTTCTTTTTATTGTTTGGGATTCATTGAGGGTATAAAGATTTAGGGTACACTGATTGCATTTGTTAGATAAATCCCTCTTGTAATTGTGTCCTGCCCCCAAGAGGTGTGCCATACGCTGTGACCTTCCATCTTCCTCCTTCCTCTCTCCTCCCCTCTCCCTACTTGCTCATTCCACTACCTCCCTTGTATTAGCTCATCTCCTGCCTTCCTATTAGAATTGAGTACATTGAATTCTTGCTTCTTCATTCTTGCAATGTTTTACTAGGAAGAATGTGTTTCACCTCCATCCAGGTTAATACAAAAGATGTAAAGTCTCCATTTTTTGTAATGGCTGAATAGTATTCCATTATACGCATATACCACAGCTTATTAATACATTCCTGGGTTTGTGGGCACCCAGGCTGTTTCCAGAATTTGGCAATTATAAAGTAGGCTGCAATAAACAGTCTAGTGCAAATGTCCTTATGATAAAAGGATTTTTTTTTTCATCTGGGTAGGTGCCTAGTAATTGAATTGCAGGATCAAATGGGAGGTCTAATTTGAGTTCTTTGAGGGAATCCTTATACTTCCTTCCAAAAAGATTGTATTAGTCTGCAGTCCCTCTCGCAGGGTAAAAGTGTTCCCTTCTCTCCACATCCACATAAGCATGTGCAGCTTTGAGACTTTGTGATGTAAGCTATTTTAGTGAGGTTAGGTAATAGCTCAGGATAGTTTTGATTTGCTTTACTCTGATGATTAGAGATGATGAGCATTTTTTCATATGTTTGTTAGCTTTTCGTGGGTCTTCTTTTGAGAAGGTTCTATTTGTCTCTCTTGCCCATTGATATAAAGGATTGTTAGCTTTTTTTGTTGATTAATTTGAGTGCTCTACAGATAAAAGTCATCAAGCTTTTATCCGATTCATAATATGCAAATATCTTTTCTCATTCTGAAGATTGTCTGTTTACTTTGCTTGTTGTTTCCTTAGCTGTACAGAAGCTTTTCAGTTTAATTAAATCCCATTTGTTTATTTTTGTTGTTATTGAAATTGCCACGAATGTCTTCTTCATAAAATATTTCCCCAGGTCAATATCTACAAGTGTTTTCCCCATACTTTCTTCAAAGATTTTTATTGTTTCATGCCTTATATTTATATCTTTTATACATCTTGAATCAATTTTTGTAAGTAGTGAGAGGTGTGGGTCCAGTTTCAGTCTTTTACATGTGGTTATCCAGTTCTCCCAACATTGTTTATTGAATAAGGATTCTTTTCCCCAGTGTGTATTCTTGTTTGATTTATCAAAGATCAGGTGGCTGTTTCATTTCCTGGTTTTCTATTCAGTTCCAGATGTCTATGCCTCTATTTTTGTGCCAATACCATGCTGTTATGATCACTATGGCCTTGTAGTACAACCTAAAGTCTAGTGGGCGGATGCCCCTGGCTTTGTTTTTATTACTAAGAACTGCCTTAGCTATACAGGGTTTGTCATTGTTTTGTTTGTTTGTTTGTTTGTTTGTTTCTATACAAAATGAAGAATTATTTTTTCCAAGTTTTGAAAGTACAATGTTGGTATTTTAATAATGATGCCATTCAATCTGTAGATTGCTTTGGGAATTATAGACATTTTAACACTGTTGATTCTTCCCAGCCATAAGTATGGTATATTCTTCCATTTTTTTTCTTGTTCTTCCATTTGTTAGTGGAATTTTCTGCTATTTCTTTTCTTAGTGTTTCATAATTTTCTTTATACCTCTTTTGTTAGGTATTTCATTTTCTTTGAAGCTATTGTGAAGGGAATTGTGTCCTTAATTAGCCTCTTGTCTTGGCTGTTATTGATGTATACAAAGGCTACTGACTTGTGGACATTGATTTTATATCCTGAGACATTACTGTATTTTTTGATGACTTCCAGGAGTCTTTTGGTTAAGTCTTTGGGGTTCTCTAACTATAAGCTCATATTGTTAGCCAAGAGGGAGAGTTTGACCTCCTCTGCTTCCATTTGGATGCCCTTTATTTCCTTCTCTTGCCTGATTGTATTGGCTAGAACTTCCAGCACTATGTTGAATAGTAGCAGCAATAGAGGACAACCTTGTCTGGCTCTAGTTCTAAGTGGAAAAGCTTTCTTTCAGTTTTACTCCATTCAGTATAATATTAGGTGTGGGTTTGTCATAGATGGTTCAATCAGATTAAGAAATCACCTATGCTTATATTCTTAAGTGTTAAGTTAGCCCTTTATTGGATGTACAGCATGCAAATATTTTCTCCTATTTTGTAGGTTGTCTGTTTGCTCTAATGATTATTTCCATGGGTATGCAGAGGTTTTTATTTTTTGTTGTTCAAGTCTCATTTACTGTTTTTATTGTGCTGTTATTGCTTTTGGGGTCTTCTTCATAAGTTATTTTGCCCAGACAGATGTTTATATGAAGTTTTTCAACATTTTCTTCTATAATTTGTATAGTTTCATGCCTTAGGTTTAGATCTATTATACATCATGAGTTAAATTTTGTGAGTATGACAGATGAGGGACCTCATTTAGTCTTCTACCTGTGGCTATCCAATTTTATCAGCACCATTTATAATATAAGGATTATTTTCCCATTGTATGTTTTTGTCTGCTTTGCCAAAAATCAGATGGAAATGTGAAGTGGGATTTATATGGGAATTTTCTGTTCTGATCCATTGGTCTATGTCTCTATTCTTGTGCCAATGCTATGCTGTTTTGGCATGGCATAGCCATTAGTATAGGTTGAAGTCCATTAAATTGATGCTTTCCAATTTGTTCTTACTAAAGTTTGATTTCACTATATGGTATATTTTCCGCTTTTATATAAAGCAAACAATTTTTCAATGTCACAAAAAATGACATTGGTATTTTAATAGGAATTTCATTGAACCTACAGATAGATCACTTTGGATAGTATAGAAATTTTACCAACATTGATTGTGCCAATCCATTAGCATCATGTGTTTTTCCGTCTGTTTACATTCTCTGCTATTTCCTTTTTCAGTGTTTTATAGTTCTCCATGTAGAGATCTTTCACCCTTTTAGTTAAATATATTCCTAGATATTTTGTTGTTGTTGCTATTTTGAAGGTTGTTTGGGTCTTTGATTTGGTTCTCAGCATGCTGGTTGTTGGCATATATGAATGCTACTGATTTGTGTATGTTGATTTTGTAACCTGAGACCTTGCTAAATTTACTTATCAATTCTAGCAGTCTCTTGGCAGTATCTTTGGAGTTTTCCAGTTATAACATCATATCATCAGCAAAGAGTGATAGTTTGGCCTCCTCTTTCTGCATTTGGATACTCTTGATTTCCTTCTCTTGTCTGATTGCTCTGGCTAGGTAGGACTTCAAGCACTATGTCAGTTATAATTGGCAACCTTGTCTGTCTCTAGTTCTAAGGGGGACTGCTTTCAATTTCTTCTCATTCAGAATGATATTAGATGTGAGTTTTTTAAACTTCAGTTTTAATTTTTTTGCTTTCATTTCAGATTAAAATGAGAATACAAATAATTGTATTTGTATTCAATGTAACCATGTTAGCATTTGTTAGGTAAGGTGCCTATTATAATTGTGACTGTCACCCAGGAGGCGTGCTATGTACACTTACATGTTGCCCATTAGGTGAGAGCGCACCAATCCCCATCCCTTCTCTCCTGCCTTCTCCCTCCTTCCTGCCTCCTTCCCTTAACTTCAATTAAATTGAGCTTTTCCCTTGAATGGGTATGTATTAGTTCATCCTCTGGCTTTATATTAGAATTGTATACATTGGATACTTGTTTTTCCATTCTTGTGATAATTTACTAAAAAGTATTCTCTAATTCTATCCAGGTTAACACAAAAGATGTAAAATCTCCATCATTTTTATGGCTGAATCGCATTCCACATTATACATATACCACAGCTTGTTAATCTATTTATGGGCTGATGGGCACTTGGATTGATTCCACATCTTGGTAATTGTAAATTGAGTGATAATAAGCAATCTAGAGCAAATGTCCTTATGATAAAATGATGTCTTTCTTCTGGATAGATACCTAGTAATGGGATTGTGTGATCAAATAGAAGATGTATTTTGAGTTTTTTGAAGATTCCCCATACTTCTTTCCAGAGGCTATATTAGTTTGCAATCACACCAACAGTGTAAAGAATGTTACCTTCTCTTCACTTCTGTACCAGAATCTATAGTTGGGGACTTTGTGATGTGAGCTATTCTCAATGGGGTTAGGTGATAACTCAGGGTGGTTTTGATTTGCATTTCTCTGATGATTAAAGATACTGAACATTATTTTATATGTTTGTGGGCCATTTGTTCTGTCTTCTTCAGTTCATGTCTCTTGCCCAGTGATAGATGGGATTGTTAACTCTTTCTTGCTTTATTAATTTGGATTATCTGTAGATTCTAGTTATCATTTTTTTGTCAGATAAGGTTCTGTTCATGTCTCCTGCCCAATGATAGATGAGATTGTTTGCTCTTTTTTTCTGATTAATTTGAGTTCTCTCTAGATTGAGGGACATAGGCTTATTTGTAATTATTTTTTATCTCCTGAAGATTAAGGCTACTTCCTTCATAAAATGAAAGCAATTATTTTTAAGTTTCAGATTAGTTTAATTAGTTCTAAAAATATTTTAAAAATATACTTTAGGGATGGCAATGGTAATGTTTTAGATGAGTGAGGAAAACATAGACTATTTAATAAAATATGTTAAGAACACTTGATAATTATTTGAAAAATAATAATTTTAATCTTAGCAAACATCGTCCCCAAATCTATTTCAGAACGACTGAAAAAATTAAACAGGGACAATGAAGCCACAATATACAAAAAGGAATTTAAGAAGACAGTTTTTATGATATTAGTATACAGAAGATCTTTCATAAAATGACATAATAACAAAGACTGGCAGGCATAACAAAATAGAAGTTAAAACTTTTGAATAGAAATGATACAAAGGCAAAGTGATAGAAAGGCAAAATAGATGAAATTGTCGATTTATATGACCAAGAGTGATCAAAAATGGATAAAGAAATTCTACCAAAAATTTTCTTTAAATGATTGCATACACGATCCAAAATAAAATTTTTCAAATAAAACAAGCAATTTTTAAAAAAGATAACAAGTGGGCAATAGATGTTTAAAACTGTTTGACCCAGCTATCAATCAAAGGAAAACAATGATGTTGATTTGCCTTCTGGAGTGGCAAATATTCAAAGACATCATAAATGTCTTAACACAATGACTAAGAAAATGCTAGGAAGTCTATGTTAACCAGTGTGATGAAAATGTGTCAAATGGTCTATAAAACCAGTGTATTTTGCCCCATGATCGCATTAATGTACACAGCTATAATTTAATAAAAAAAAAAAAAAGACATCGTGATTTGATGTCTTTGCCTATGTGCCTTCAAAAAAACAAAGACATCGTGATTTGATTCTTTGCCTATGTGCCTTCAACTCCATTTCCTGCTCTTCTCTACTTTGTTCTTCATTGTAGGAGAGCTAGCTTTTGCAGACTGCATTACCCTGTACAAATGTCAATTGCCTTCCAGCTAAGTTGACAAAGGAATGGACTGGTGGGAGACTGAAAGGAAAAAAACAGGTTATTTCTCCCCCCACCTCCTTTCTTTCACGGTACTGCTTTGGGTCCAGTAACAGTTTTCTTGGCTCTAGTTCTACCCAATAATCCAACTGCCTGACTCTTAGGACACCTCTTTCTTCCCTTGTCCCTCCTTCCCTGTCATACCCACTGCAGTGGAACAATGGGTGCAGGTAATACATTGTCTAAAGGTAATTTAAAAGTCATGATGAAACCAACTGTCAGTCTATTTTTTATTATTATCATGTGATAGCAATTGTAAACTATGTCAGTGACACAAAACTCTCCTCACACCAAGGTTACCCATCATACCCCATGTTAACCCCTAATTTGCTATGAGAGCGCTTCATTCCTCAGAGTGATAGCAGGAGCTTCCTACTGTTACTAATCTTAGGGTTGCCTCTTCATCCCTGGTTTGGTTTCTTAATTCTTCTATCGTCTCTGTAACAAACTTCCTATTTGCTGGGGGGAGGTGGGAGAGTGGAAAAGGGAGAGGGATTGGTGTGCTTCCACCTAATGGGCACAGTGTAAGGGCTTATGGCACACCTCCAGGGTGCAGGACACAACTACAGCTGGGACTTTACCTAACAAACGCAAACCTTGTAACCTAATCATTTGTACTCTTATATTTACCTGATATAAAATATAAAAATAAATAAGTTTAGAGGTACTGTTTTCCTATTTGAACCCTGACTACTATACACAGTGTATGTGGAAATTGGCACTATTGTTTGTTGTTGGTGTTAGTGAAATACATATAAACTCTTTAGATGGAAATTTGATAACATTTATTCTCTTTTAAATGTGCATTTATTCATTGAGGTAGAGGAGCTTATGTTTTCTAGCTTAAATTCTTTTGTATTAGTTATTTTAATTACTTTATAATTAAAATTTCCAATTTGAAAGGAAAATAACTGTCTTTTACTTTCTTACATTTTAAGCATTTACTGCATGCTGTCAGGCTGAGGGATTAAATGTGCATCTCTGATTGCTGGGGTGTGTCTAGATAGCAGAAATATTAAAAAAACTGAATCTTAGGTAAAGACAAACATGGTAAGAACAAATCACAGAGTAGAGGGAGGGAAATAATCAATGGTGAAGGATGGACCTACTGCTAGGATTCAATTAATTTTCTTGCAAAAGACATAATGAACTGCGGTGTTAAAGATATATTATGAAACCTGCTGTGAAGAAACAGAAAATAGGCAATCATGCTAGCTCAGAAGGATATATTCTGATTTCCTTAAAAGTTTAAGAGGTAAGCAGGCTGTCAGGGATCACTTTTACCAGGCTGCAGGAAGTCAATGAAGTGGAAGGCATGTGTGTTATTGTAGAACTGGGATGGGTAATTCACAGTCAGAGAAAGCATCCAATAAAAGAGCAGTTCTCAGAGTTCACGTCACAGGTACCTGGGCAATGCAGTCATTGCAAGGATCCTGCACAGGCAGCAAGCTTTGGTTGTGAATTTATAAGTAATATGTATGATACATTACTGTGAAGGAGAAAGCATATTAATGTATTTGGAATCAGGCAGACCCGAGTTTGAATCTGTAATCTCCCCAGCAGTGAGGCCCTGGACACCTGATTCAAGCTCTCTTACTTTCTAGTTTTTCATCTACAAGATGCAGATAGCAATTTTTACATCATATAGTTACCGTATGATGTAAGCACGTATTATCATTGCCCAGTGCTCTTCCATTACTCAAGTACTCATTTTGATGAATAATTCAATTTTGAATAATTCATCAAAATTGATTTGTATTCAGATTTGCTTTGTTGTCGTTATGAAATATCCTCAATCAACTGCTCTGTTGAAAGTATGACTACTATTATATTGGGTTCCGCGAAAATGTTTTTTTCTTTTTGCAGCTCAGATTAGGACCAACTAAATGTAAATATTATGAATATGTGAAGTGATGACACTAAACTTTTACTTATGGGATCCCCATATTACAATAAATAGAAGTAGTCATTTAAAATGAAATCAGTATGAGTGGAGAAAAATCTCCACAGAATAATAACAGTTTGGAGACAGTAAAATGTCAGTAATCTAACTGACAGACAGTATGTAGGATTCTTATCCAAGTTCTTTAATGTATATATGAAAAGTAATTAGCAGTTTCACATGATAGTTATTATATTTTTTGTACTAAATAAAACACAAAGCACCTTGTTATGTGCCACATGCTATTCTTATCATCTCACATCAATTAACTCATTACAACCTTCCAAAAACTCTATGAGATAAATATTATTATTCCCTTTATACAGATAAAGAAAAGGAAGTAGGGTACAGGTATTCAGAAAGGCATAGAGGCATACAGCATTTGTTACTTGAATTGTTATACTAACACAATATAGTACACAAACCAAAACTATGAGTCATGGTGAAATTTCAAGTGTTATATCAGTCATTAATATTTTAATTCAAAATGATGTTACTATAGGAAATCTGCAATGATGTTTCTGTGCCTGTGGAAGTTTCTTCAAGACTCTTTTATCAGATAAAGGAAGTTCATATTTCTGAGAGACATTTTAATGAATTTTTAAATGATTTTACTGCATCTATTAAGTTAGTTACAAGCCTCCTCCATTCTGTTATTAGGATAAATTAGATAGATTTTCAAATTGTTTTAACATTTGCACCTCCATGACAAATTTCACTAGGTAATTATGCATTATCCTTTTTACAAATATGAATTGCTGTATATGATTTGTTAATTAATTGCCATGGGTATTTGTGTCTATGTTTATGAGGGATATTGTCGGTTTGTAGATTTATTTACTTCTAAGCTCTTTATCTGGATTTGGTAGTGTTGCCCTTATATGCACATAAAATTCCTTGGGAAATATTTCTCTGCCTCTCTATTTTCTAAGAGAGATTGTGTAGAATTAGTATTATTTCATCTTGAAATATTTGGTAGTATTTGTCAGTGAAATAATCTCAGCCTAGGGTTTTCTTTGTGCATTTTAGCTTTGAACTTAAAGTAGATACAGAACTATTCAGGATACCTATTTCTTCTTTTCAATTTTATATATCAATTCCACATAAATTGTTAATTTATTGGCAGAAAGTAGTTCATGATACACTGTTGTTATGATTTTAATTTAAAGGACCTTGTCGTGACGACCGTTCTAAACTCCTAATATTAGCGATTTTTCTTGTTTTTTAGTGATTGGTTCATCTAGTTACTTACGAATTTTGTTAGTTATTTCCAAAGAACTGGCTTTAAAAGATTAATATTCTTTATTGTTTCTCTTCTAGATTGTTTCTTCTTTTATTTTTATGAAGTAGAAGCTGAGGTTGTTGATTGTAGACTTTTTTCTTACACACCAAACATTTAAAACTAATACGTTCCTTCTAAGAATGAATTTATATGTATCTTCTTCAATTTGATACACTGTGATTTTATTATTCAGTTAGAAATATTTTCTATTTTCCAATGTAATTTTTCTTTAACCAATAGATTATTTATTATTTAATTTTCAAATACTTGGTGGTTTTCTGAACATCTTCTTACTGTTTATTCCTAAAATAATGCCATTGTGACCTGAGGACATAAATTATATAATTTAAATCATTGCAACGTAATTTATATTTATTATAGATTTCAGCTGTTTGGTGAACATACCATTTGTACTTGTAAAAGTATATCTTCTGCAGTTTTTGCAAATGGTATTTTATTTGAAATTAGATCAAGTGCTTGAGAGTGGTCTTCGGATGCTCTATGTATTTATTTATTTATTTATTTATATTTTTCTCTAATTGTTTTATCACTTACTGAGATAGATGCATTAAAAACTCTTCCTGTGATTTAGGAGTTGCTATTTCTCTCTTTAATTCTGTTAGATTAGATCCACATATTCTGAGGCTGTTATTAATAGAAACATAAACATTTGCTGCTGCTGTGTACTCCTGAGGAATTGATCCCCCTTTGTGATTCCGAATGTCCTTCTTTCTCTTGGGAATTAATACTCTCTATCTCAAAGCCTATTTTCCTGCTATTAACCATAGCCACTCCAGCCTTCATAGGCTTATTGCTTGCATGGTATATATTTTCTCATCTATTTATTTTTTGTGTGTTTACATATCTATATTTAAAGTGTGTCTCTTAACTGCAAACAAGTACATCTTATATTTTTAATCTATTCTGATAGTCCTTGATTTTCAGTTGAAACATTTAGTCACTAACATTTAACATAATTATTGTTATGCTTGGATTTATGTTAAAAATTTATTTTTTCTTTTCTCTTTGATCTCAGCATTTTTCTTCCTATTTTGCCATTTTCTATGTTTTTTTTCTGTTTGTTTGTTTTATACAACTGCAACAGGAACCTTATCTAACAACATTTTCTGTTTAATTTTTTTTTTTAATTACACCATATTTGTACTTTTTTGACATTTTAATCATTCATCTTGGCTTTATTTTATTGGTTGTTATATAGATTAAGGTATATATTCTTAGTTTTTTATCACAGCCTACTTACAGATTTATCACTTTACATAAATGAAGGAATCTATTAGCCTAGATCCATTTAACACTCACTTGCTATTCTTTATCTTACTGTTTGTATTTGTATTACACCTTCATATATTATAAACTCTAGAAGATACTGCTCATAATTTTATTTCATATGGCCATATTGATTTTTAAAAAACTAGAAGCAAATAGATTTTTATTTACCAATTTGTTTCCTATTTCTAATGTTCTTTATTCCTGAATATACAAGTTTTCTCTGCAATCATTTTTCTTACACTAAAGAATTTCTTTTAGCATTTATCCTATATGAGCCAGGTAGAAGCACACTCTTTTTATTTTCATTTATATGACAAATGACTTATTTTACTTGTTCTTAGAGAATATTTTCACCAAATAAAGAATTCTTTGTTGATCTTTGATGTTTTGTTTTGTTTTCCTTTCAATCTGCTAAAGAGGCTTTCCATTGTCTTCCAATCTTAACATCTTTGGTTGAGAATTCTGTGACGTTTTAGAATTAGACTGTTTTTTTCCTGTAGATAAGATCCATTTTCCTCTGGGTACCTTCAAGATTTTACATCTTAGTTTCCAGCACTTTAATTTCTATGATCCTAGAGTATGAATTTCTTCAAATTTTTCCTGTTCGAGTGTCAATAAGTTTCTTAAATATGTATGTATGTGTTTCTCCAGATTTAAACTGTTTCTTACCTCTGTTCTTCAAATATCTTCTCTTTCCTATTCTATTTTCTCTCATTTTGAGATAGGAGACCTTTTGATATTAACCTACACATTATTGTGTGAAGCTTCATACATCACTTCAATCCTCTTTTTTCCTCTTCTGATTGTTTGATTTTTATACATCTGCCTTCAACTTTTCTTCTTTTGTAAACCTTGGGATATCAAGCCCAGTTAGTGAATCTCTCATTTTCAATGTCATGTTTTTCAGCTCCAAAATTTACTTTAGATATTGCATTTGTGTCTGTTTTCTATTTCTTTTCTAGTATGTCCTATCTTTTGTTTCCTCATGAACATGTTTTGCTTTACCTCGATATTAAGCATAATTACATCAGCTTCTCTGATAATTCCAACCTCCAGTTCAGAATTCTCAAAGAACTAAAAGTTGACTTTTCATTTGATCTTGTAATCTCATTATTAGGTCTCTACCCAGAGGACCAAAATTATTTTACTGCAAAGATATTTGTAACACTTAAACCTTGGTTAAAATAGGTATAAGAGAGGGTCTATCTTCTAATATGAAGGTGTGAGTACTGGATCTTTCCGCAACAACAGTTATAAACTAGATCGCACAATATGTTTAAAACAAACAGTAGGGGAGAGCTCTGAAACTTTTTTGTAAAAATAGTCAAAAATTAAAAGTCAATCAAAACTATAGTCAAAAAAAAGTCAATCAAAACTGGGATCAAGAAAAAGGATACAGGGCGGTGCCTGTGGCTCAAAGGAATGGGGCGCCAGCCTGATATGCTGGAGGTGGTGGGTTCAAACCCAGCCCCAGCCAAAAAAAAAAAGAAAAAGCATATAAAATGAGTTGCTCAGTTTTATAGTTTTATTTTTGTTCTCTTGAGGTTGGCTATAGTTATAAATGTGGTTGCAGGGTCACAGAAGCTAACCTGAAAAAAAAAGACCCCATCATCTGTCTTGTTCAAGAATTTGAGGGAAGGATGTCAAGACAATTAAAATCCACTGGAGATAAATGTGAAAACTTCAGAAAAGGCACCATCAAGAAAAAGAAATCATCTGCATATAGACAGCCTAGGGTTAGTGCTGTCCCCTGAGCCTGCCATACATCTCTATATGATTTAGTCTAAGAAAATTAGTTTTCTAATAAAATAAAAAACACATATACTCTTTGAGGCAATAGTGATGAATCCATAGTCTGTAAAACATAATATGCAAAATATTCAGAATCCAATTAACATTCCCAATACATGGAAAGCAAGAATATATTATTGAATCCGAAGAAAATGAGCAATAAGAGTGGCACCTGTGGCTCAAAGGAGTAGGGCACCGGCCCCATATACCAGACGTGGCAGGTTCAAACCCGGCCCCAGCCAAAAACTGCAGAAAAAAAAAGAGAATGAGCAATAAATGTTTCAACTTCTTTTTATTTTAAATTAATATAAGGGTGCAAATAATAGGTTACATTATTTTCAATCTTAAGGTAAAATCCAAGTTGTAGTTGAGCCTTTCAGCCATTCACCTTTCACCTAATTCTGCTGAACACATTAGGTGAGATCCCACCAATTGTTCTCCCTCCTCCCACCAATCACCGTCTCTCAATTCTCCTCCCCTCTTTCACCCTCCCCTTTCTAGACTATATTTGTGTTTTTTCTTTCCTGTGAGTGTGTTTAGATATTGGTTTCATATTCGTGTTGAGCACATTGGATACACATTCTTCTTAGTAAATTATCTCAAGAAAAGGGGAAAAAAAGTACCCAATGTACTTTCGAGCCTCTCCCTGCCCCCCTTAACTTTTTAGGCCAATATAGAGATGGCGTTTTCTGGTTCCATATTATTCAGCTCAGCTTCTATAACAAAATACCACAGACTGGGTGGCTTAAATATTGTAAATTTATTTCCTCATAGTACTGGAAGCTGGAGAGGGCCATCTGACTCAGGTCCCTATGAGGTATCTGGCTTCTTACAGACAAACACCTCTTCTTGTCCTCTTATATGGTGGTGGGGAGGAGGTCTTTGGTGTTTTTTTATTGTAAGGACATTGTTGCTATTGGATCCGGGCCCTACCCTTATGACCTCCTTTAATCTTAATGACCTCTATAGAGACCCTACCTCCAAACACAGACATACTGGGGGATTAAGACATCAATAAGTGACTTTTAAAGGGGACACAAATGTTCAGTCCATAACAAATTATTTTAGTAATTCCTTTAGATTCAGAGAAACAAAGAGGTGAACTATTAATCATTGAACTAAAAATCGTTCTCCATACACTCAGTTAATATTCCAAAGAGATACTCTCCTCTGGGTGGCAAAAGAAGAGGTTTGCACAGAGAAACAACAAGGGAACTATAAGCTAGCAGCTATGTGACAAGCTATTTGAACTATTCTGTTGGGTATGTTTGTTTATAAAGAAAAAAGTAAATAACTATCTTATATATTCTAAAAAGTCAGAATATCTTTCTGTTTTATTGTCTTCATATAAAACACTTTAGGGTCATAAGCAGTGATATCATCAGTCCTGAGCTAGAAGTGGAGATATTATAAACTACCAGGAATAGCAGAAGGGATGGATTATCACCCAAGAAGGGAGTGAGATTGTTCCCATCTATTTTCATCCCACCTACCAATCCTCTGTGAGTCCAAGATTCCTTGGGCATTCTGTTTTTACCCTTATATGTAATTTTCTGGTGTCCTGGATGTTTTCATGTTTCCCCCTCCAGATCTACTCCCTGCTTTTCCCATCCATGTCCAAGGCTGTTGAATGCTTTCTGCTGTTGGTAGCACTGTCCCTTAAACAGTACCTTAATTAAATTTTATCACTTCTTTGATTGTGGCATTTATTTCTTACAAGACCCTAACCACTGTATCTGTTTGTGTGCCTTTCACATAAAATACTGAGTGATGTAAGTATATATTTTATGGCCTAGTACAGTGGTTGACCTTTGATACAGTAAGTGATTGCATCAATAAGTATAGTTAAAAATTTCTAGTCCCAATTATCTCTTTTCATGGTTGTTATACATTCAGTCCATAATAACTAGAATCATTTCATTTGGTGTTTGCCACTTAGACCATTTGGAATTTTTTTTAAAAAAATATAAAAGAGTGGAGAACAAATGTTTCCTTTGTGCTGTAAAGATATGGTCAGGACGATAAATCAAATGTGCAATTAGTATGCTCCTTGTTGTGGTCACTGTCACACATGAAGTTTCTTGAAGACCATTTGGGATAAAATACAAAGTTGATAGAGGTTGTTGAGGAATGAAGAACATGTTTTATTTTATATAAATAGAGTATTTGATTTGACACCACAGTGAGACACAACAGAGAAAATGAAAAAGGAGAAACTAAATATTTCAGAGAGGAAAAGTCAAATCACTAGAGCTTAAACAGAGTAATGATAGGATTAGAAATATGATGTGGGACATATCGTATCATGATCTTTAAAATCCCAAACAGAATTTTGTTCATTCTTTCTGCTTCTCAATTACATGTAGGACTGGAGTGCCAAATTTGAACCATGCATTTGCTTTTATAAACACTCCAGCTTAATGACTCCTGTGGAATATGCTATCTTTTGGAAAGGCTCCAATTGGAAAGAAAATGTACATAATAATAATGAGTTATATCTCCAAGTGGCCCCTTGAAATGAAGACACAGATGGGAAAATATAATTTTCAGTAAGTCTGAATAGATACTCTTTTTATTGAGATGCTTGTGATACCCACAGATTTATCTGATATCCAACTACAGCTCGCCTGGAAATGTTCTCTAGAAAATGATGAAAGTGATTGGTGTAACAGAGTGTGACCAGAATTTCTTTCTTCAGTAGGTTCTCGGTCTTGGGGATTGGAAGGATGAACCCACTGACCACAGATCACAGATCAGTGGTAAGATAGGTTTTATTATACAGAAAATAAAACAGAAAAAGCACCAGAGCTTCTGGCAGAAGGAAAGATCCAAGTTGGCAAAACCTCCCCCTGGGTTCTTTGTCTAGGCTAGGGGTATATGTAGTCACACCGGTCCTTTGTAGTTACTTTAGTCTAAGACTTGGTAACAAATGAATGGATTCAGTCCTTTCAACTTGGGGAAGGGGAATGAGCACATTAATGAATGGATACAGTCCTTTCAGCTTGGGAAAGGTGAGTGAGCACATTAATGAATGGATACAATCCTTTCATGAAATGGGGTTACCCATTAAGCCCTGAATGGGGGGGGGGACCGTGTATCAGTATAGTACTATCCTTGCCCTGTCAGCTCCTATGGATTGGTATGGGACATAGAGAGACAGAAAAGAGAAGGAGCTTTGTGAACCGTGGAGCTAGCAAAACTCTATGGAATTCTTTCTAAAAATAAAGAGTGCAAGGAGAGGGAGACAGAGGCGGAGGGCGGAGTTACTACTGCACAGGGCAAAGCTGACAACTTGGATGGTCTCCTGGGTAGTTGTCTGGCCCTTCTGGCTACTGGAGCCTCCCGCGGTCCCCTCTGCCCACTCTCCAACCTGCTGACTCCTCTGTCTGCTGCAGCAGCACCAACTTCCCCAGGGCAGAGACACAGAAGACAGGCAGGTCTAACTGTGGGCTTGACCAGTTGCCACTCCGTATCAAGAGCTTATCTAAAGGAGAAAACATACTTAGCATTAGAGAAAAATCATTGTGCGCCTGGTCTGAGGAAGATAAAAGAGGATGATAAAATAATGCAACGCAGTCTTTCCCCAGTGCTGGGATAGTTGGTGTGGGAGGACTGTTGGTAGACCAGTGCTTGGGCTCCCAAACTGGTGTGCACCACAACCTCAACAACACAGAGCTTATGGCATAGGAAGTCCTTATAATGACAGTTCAGCTAATTCACAACAGAGTCTGGAGATGCGTACGAATTGAAGAAAGTGTTTGTTAATACATTTCCAAGAGATCTGTTCTCATGGTATATGGAAATTTATACTTATGAATAACGATTAGAAAATAGTTTGGAGTTGAACCACGTAGACTTTTTTTTTTCTTCCCACTTCACTTCTCTTGCTTTGTATTTTTGTTTAAGAAATGCAATAACATTCCATATGTTGCATCAGCTTTCAAGAACTGGAGAACATTTCTTTTAGTTAATTTAACACCTGCGTATTCTCCCAGATCAAAACTGGGTCTGGTAACCTCATGGATTGCATCTGCCTTTTACAAAGGAGGCAGAACACACAGTTCTTATAAGGAATCTGCTCATCAAAATATCTCACCACAACATTGTAACTTGTTCCTAAACAAAACATTATTTATTCCAAATATTCAGTATTCCTTTTGTTCTCTATGTAATAAAAGAATTTCTGATTCCAATATGTTGAAAAGCTAAATTAGTAATGTAATAGCTCAGCTGCATAAAGTGTAATATGTACTGAAACTGCTGTGTTAAAATAGAGATCTAACGATACCATCATTAGCTTGATCACTGAAATGGCAAACCCTTTTCCTAACATAACAGTTTCTATAGATACCACATGCTTATGATCAAAATTGCTTTTTTGAATGTGTTTTTCTCCCCCACTTGATTGTATTTTATATCTTCTTTCTGGCTATAAGTTACAATTAAACATAAGGAAAAATAGTGAAAGACAAAATACACTCTGCATCTGTTTTACTGCTCAAACAAATACACAATCTGCACAAAACAGATTTTCGTAGTGGGCAAATTTCAAATGACTCCCTAGATAAGTTCTAGAATTTTTTTTTTAATGCCACCAGGCATGTACCAAATGTTGCTGGAGGAATTTTCCATATATTATAACTACCTACCAAATAGCATAAATGCTCTGTCAAAAAATGTTTAACATAAGCTGTTGTGGTAATTGGTACCACAAAAGATGTATTCTGGCTGATTAATAGATTTTTATCCCTAAGCATAAATGTATTTCCACATTAAATATTGGTTTGAAAACATAACAAGAATAACTTTAGGAAAAGAGTCTTTGAAACAAAGGGAAATTTGAAAAATCAATGGAAAATAGTTGATTTAATAGAAACTACCATTTGTTTCTAACTTTTAGAAAGTTTTATTATTATTTAGTTGTTTAGTACTTTTTCCCATTATAATAATAATAAAAATAAATCAGAACACTAATGAGGAATCCAACAAAATGTTATACTATTTTCCAGGAGACCACTTTTATGTTTAACATTTTATGCATATAATTTCTAACTAATTTATGAAGAAAGACATAGCAAAGAACCAGTGGGGCAATGAGCCATATTGAGGCCTGAGGCAAAGGAAAAATCCAGTAATGGCGAATGTATCTCTACTGAAATTTTTGATATTGTGTTCAACACAGATTTTTGCATTAATTTTGACTTTTAGAAAAGTTCCTTTTAAATATGATTTCTCTTGATTACTGAGTTTTTGGCATCCCCTTTTATTTCACACCTATGTCTTGTGTCTCACTCACCTCACTCCTTCTAATGTAGTCACAGGATTGCAAAGTATGATATGTGATATTATTAAAGTTATTAAGTTATATTCTGCATATATTAAATTGTACTTTATTTAAAAAGTAAAAAAAAAAAATGAAAAAAAAAACATGACTTTTTATAACTCTGGTTAAGTTTGGTTTGGGTATTATGACATTGTCAGCCATTGTAGCGCAAAATATCTCCAAATAATTTGCCTCATATCCTTAGCAGAAGTTGTACCATGATACTGATGTTTTATACAGGTTAGTAAACTACTTTATAATTTGTGAAATGTATTACTACCGGTTTAATTAATACACTTAATAGTTCAGAATTCTCCACATTGACATACTTCAGTTACCCTTTTTAATACAGTGAATCAAGCTACCTTTTAATGTCTTATGATAAATTGTTATGTAAACATTTTCCAAGTTTGAATGTTATTTTAAAAAGTCTCATAGGGTGTCCTCCCTTGAAAATTCACTATTCACATAGAATATTAAATACTCTAAAAGTTTTTGTGGTTAATGTATGTTTTAAACTTTTAGTAAATCATTTCTTTTTCCCAAATAATTGGTCATAAAACCTTTTAGTGCATTTTTGGTACCTAAAATCTGTTAACTATTCTAAGGACACAGGATTTCTCAGAGCACAATTTAGGAAATAACAGTTTTGAAGGAAATTAATCGAGATTTGTTATGTTGCTATTCAACAGAACTTATGGTATTTTGTAGCCTAAATATTATTAGAATGCAAATGTTTACATAGGGTATTATGAAAGTTTTGAGACAGATTGTGTTTTGGTTCTTATTTCACTTCCAAGAAATACAGTTGATAGCATCATTTCTGGTTCACCCACATGAATTTCAATTTGCTGGCCTATCGGTGATGCTGGGAGGACTCATTTGTTTCTTTCAGGGTGGATTTTATATTTATTGATTTTTGTGTATCTCAAAACTTTCATCATGACCTTTTTCCTTATTGCATTAGTATATGGCCTTATTTTACAGATTTGAAAGCTAATAAAGATGGGGTACAATGTGCTGATTTCATATAGAATTAGGAATGCTTACATCACTCTAGTTAATATCGTTTACTTGGTTATTGTGTTAAGACATTTATACTCTACATTGATAGAGTCGACATGTACCCTTGCATTATGTACCATTGGTGTGATCCCACCATTCACCCTCCCTCGATCTGACCTCCTCCCTCCCTTCCCATTCCCCCTCCTCCCTCCTTTATCTTGGGCCATATTTGTGATCTATTCTTCGTATGAAAGTGTGAGTAATGGTAAATTGGTTTCATAATAGTACTGAGTACACGGGATATTTGTTCTTCCATTCTTGAGATACTTCACTAAGAAGGATATGTTCCAGCTCCATCAATGTAAATGTAAAAGAGGTTAAGTCTCCATCTTTTTTAATGCTGCATAGTATTCCACGGTATACATATACCACAATTTATTAATCCATTCATTGGTCGATGGGCACTTGGGCTTCTTTCATGACTTGGCTATTATGAATTGAGCTGCCATGAACAATCTGGTGCAAATATCCTTGTTATTAAGTGATTTTTTTGTCTTTTGGATATATACCTAGTAGAGGAATTGCAGGATCAAATGGCAGGTCTACTTTTAGATCCTTGAGTATTCTCTATATTTCTTTCCATATTAGCTTGCACTCCTGGGGTCTCAAGATTGGATCAATGTACGTAAACCTATAAGTATAATACATCACATAAACTAAAGAACAAAGACCATGTGATTCTCTCAGTAGATGCAGAAAAAGCTTTTGACAATATCCAGCATTCTTTCATGATTAGAACACTTAAGAGAATAAGTATAGAAGGGATTTTTCTTAATGGATAGAGGTCATCAATAGCAAACCCACAGCCAATATCATATTGAATGGAGTAAAATTGAAAACATTCCCACTCAGATCAGGAACCAGACAAGGTTGCCCATTGTCTCCACTGCTTTTTAACATTGTAATGGAAGTCTTAGCCATCACAATCAGGCAAGAGAAAGCAATCAAAGGTATACAAATAGGGTCAGAGGAGATCAAACTTTCATTCTTCGCAGATGATATAATTTTATACCTGGAAAACCCCAGGGACTCAACCACAAAACTTTCAGAAGTGATCAAGGAATATAGTAGCATCTCAGGATACAAAATCAATAGTTCCCCTTTCTTTGTGTATTTTCAGCACCTTCGAATATCTAAACTTTCCAATTTCTATCCTATATTTCATCAGGTGCTTTGATAACTGTTGCATGCTTTCCTAACCAGTTTCAAATTTTTCTTGTCTTAGTGCATGTGTTTACTCCTCACAGTAATGTTTCAGAGATGATCTGAACTATTATTTAGATCTTTCACATCATGAAATTCTTCCCTCCATTATATTGGTAAAGTGTAAGCTCTTTGAAGGTGAATAATATGCATTATTCTTCAAATAAATTACAATAGGTGGCATACTGCCAAGTAACCAGTAAGTATATTATGAAAATTTCTGAATTAATTAAAATAGCCAAATTACCAGTAATTGTTAAAGTTCTGATGAACAGTCTTCATCAGGAAGGAATTGAACATCCTTTTTCCTTTTAAAAATGCTTATTACAATTACCAAGAAGTAGAGGGCAATACAGTTGGGCATAGTTTAAAGTATCTGGACTTTAGGCAGATACAGCAGAGTTCAAATTCCAAGCTTTTCTCTTTATATGTTGCAGGAAATTAAGAACTTACCTTGACTGTGTATTACTATATAATGGAGATTTTGCAGGGCTTCTAGGAGAATTAAATGTTACTATATATTTGAAAAAGCTTAATAGCTGCTGTCAGTTCAACTCTTAAGAATTTCATAATGAAGGGTGGCAGAATATATGCCACCCAATGTGTGCTACTTTGGAAAATTATTATTTGAGCTAAAGACACTTGAAAACCAACAGATAAAGAGGGGTTTTCTAATCTCTTTTTTATCCCCTTGCAAGCAGAAGTTAAAAGCTTTCATGTGAAAGATGTACTCCTATACCAGGAGAAGAGAAACACTCTTCCAGAAATAATCATAGCTAAGAGAATTTTATACAAACAGACCTTGTTAAAATAATCTTTACATAGGTCATTACAAAAGTTTTGAGAACACAAAAATCAAGAAACATAAAATCTATGCACATGGAAATAAATGAAGCCCTCCTAGCAATACCACTAAGCTGAGTAAGTTGAAAATTACACTGGATAAATCAGAAAAGATACTGCTGTCAACTGTGTTTCTTAGAAGTGAAATAATGGGCCATAATACAGTGTTTCTCAAAACTTTCATAGTGATCTACAAATCTTCCTTTAGCCTCCCCCCATCATTTAGTTACTTTTCTATAATTGCCTTTGTCTGTTCAACTGCATAGAAACTCACTGAGTTTTTGCCACTTCTTTTGGGTCTTCATTTCCTTATAGAAGCCTCATGTCATGGAAAACTTAATAGATTTGTATGTTTTTCTTCTCTTTGTTCTATATCAATTTAATTCTCAGACCTACTCAAAAATCCTAACAGTGAAGAGGTAACAATTTGCCTCCCTTATGCTAAGTGCTTTCCTGGGAGCGTCATACCATATTTGGCATTGACTTTCATTAAAGTGGGAACTTAACATAATGTACACAGGACTCCATAGAGGGCAAGCAGAACATACTTATTTTCAACCATTTCTTCACCTGTGGATGAGATCTTACTCTTGATTCTATCACTTTTTAAGTCATTTCTATAAAATAATTGACTTTGGTCGTATTTAATTTTATAAGTGGTTCAGTGGGCAAAATATCCAGTTTAAGTTAATATGATCTTCAAGTTTTTAAATTAAGACTCTTTTCTCTCTTTCCTCTCAGTATTTCTTTAGGTCAGAAATGACTCCTTTCCCCTCCTATCTACCACCTTGCAAACTGTGGCTTTAACTTTTTCAGTGTTTGTGGATATGTTGGAAATGTGAGAGAGCTGAGCTGCAGGAGATGTCTTGCTCCATGGGCACTGCTGTCACCTGGCATTAACTTCTTATCAGTTTCAGAGATTTGCTAAGCTGGTTCTTTTTCTCGTGGGAATAGTTTCTTCAGCATTCTTCTGCTGTGCCTGTCCCCCCTGAATTATCCTGTCATGAAGAGCATTAATTTTGTCCTTTAGCCCCAGGGCATTTCTTAGTCTTCCTCCTTTGCTGAGTTGTACTGATCCCTCAGTTATTGTTCATTGACAGGATTTAAAATGGCACTATCTCTTCTATCTTGCATGGGGCTCATATTGGTCCATAAAACATATCCACATCTTTGTCCCATATCTGAAGTCAAAATTTAGCCAGTTCTTAGTTACACTAGTTTGCTAGGGTTGCCATAACAAGGTACCAAAAACTGGGTGGCTCAAACAACAGAAATTTACTTCATTAGAGTTGTAGAGATTGGAAGTCCATGATCAAGGTGTGGGCAGAGTTAGTTTATTCTGCAGACTCTCCTTGGCTTGTAGATGACCATCATCTTTTTGCATCTTCACATGGTCTTTTCTCTTTGTATTTCTGTTCAAATCTTTCTTGATAAGGATACCAGTCATATTGAATTAAGGCCTGCTCCAATAATCTCATTTAACCTTAAATCACTCTATCTCCAAATACATTCACATTTTAAGGAGCTGGGGTTAGGACATTGGCATATAAATTTTGGGGAAACTCAGGTCAGCCTATAACCCCAGGATAGGCTAATTTCTATCATTTTCTCTCAATTTAATCTCCCAGGGTTAGCCACTACCTATGCATTGTACAGTGAAATTTCTGAGGATGCTGGAAAACTTAGGATTCTATGCCTTGCAAATGCCAGAATATGTGTACACACACACACATGCACACACAAATACACACACCAAATTTTCTGAGTTGTCACCTGTAGTCTTTCCCACTTCACTTGAGGGGAAAATGAGAAAATTTCACAATTCCCCAACAATTTTATTGAAAAAAATTTTATTTTACTTTTCAATTATCATCTTTTTTTTACTTGCTTGACGTAGATATTAGGGCAAGATTTGTAAAACTATTTTTTTAATCCTTCCACAAATGTTCTAATACCTCATATTGAAATAGCCTTAGATGCTTTGTTCACAAGGGTTTAAGGATTCTGCTATATTGAGAGGGAAAATTAGATTACAGTAAATGAATTTTCTCATTCTACATGTTTTGAAAAAACTGTGTAACTTCTCAAATCTTTCTGCTTCTAAAAAATTATTTGAACAGAAAGAAAAAGTGACAGAGGAGCTGACAAAGGGTGTTATGTTTACAGAGGCCTCAAGATGCCATGATGAAGTTTTCTTCTACAACATCTGAGTTTTATTGTTGACTCTTAACATACTAAGGGTCCCAAAGTTAACTAAAATTTTGCAATTTTTTAATCTTTTTCTGAACATTATGGACCATGGAAAATCAGTTCTTTAAGATGATTTCATATTGCTTCTACACATCTTCTGTACCCAGAGAGAGAGTGCAAATCTGACTGAGAGCAGGATCTGCCACTTTCAACACACACACCCCCACATGGAAGTGAAAGTTTGGCAGTGTCTGGTTGATACTTAATATTTTCTGGAGACTAGGAAAAAAAGAAAAGGTCAATGAAGTCAAAAATGATCAGTAATATTTTGGCAATCTCTGCATATGCCACGTACAAAAATTGCCTCAATGTTAACATGACTCTTTTATTAGGTATATAAGTGGCTAGAGGATCCTTATATAATAACATTTATTTTTAAAAATTATATGTATCTTCAATGTACTTTCCATCCTCATAAATATCAATTTGATTTAAAAAGAAAACATTTAAATTTAGGAAAGTAGTCTTTTCTAGCTCCCAAATATGAAATTTTAAACATTCAGAAACTTACCCATAAGAGTTACTAAACTAAAATTTGCTGTTAAACATGCTTCTCTACACAAAACTATGTAGTGGCAAATACATTCCATTTCCTTTAGATAAGATTTATAATTAGGGAAAGATATAATTATTTGTCCATCAATATATATTTGGTCTTTCAAAACTGAACTTTTTGTAGTTTAATATTTATAAACAGAACACCAATAAACATAGCATTAATAAACTTCCTTTATCTCTTTGTTTTATCCTTCATGTACTTTTTAAAAAGTTACTTTTAAAAATTAATTAATTTGTCTCAAATATCCTATTATATACATCAATGGTTTTAATATAATATTTAAAATAAATTACCTTTTCCTGTAACCAATCATTTCACAAGGGTTGGATGAGTCACCTCTTGTTATTGTGTCACATCTGATTTGAAATGAATCAGTAGTTTTGTGTCTGAGTGAGCACTAGAACATGAAAAATCTGTTGAACCTATAGAGAAACAATAAACAGTTCTACTATGTGAGGATATAGAAAATTAATACATGTACTTCAAACACAATATATAACAACTACATGTTACTAACACCTCAATTACTTCCTTTCTAAATGTAGGGATCAATATACAACAGAGCTGACAGATTTACAGAGCACTAATGCCAAGGGTATTCTACCATTCATGAAATTGAAGAAATAGTTCCTGCTAGCTCCTGGGATATTCAGTGGATATCTCACAAAAATGTGTTAAATAGATCTCCTCCTACATTTCAGATGCCCAAACCTTGCTCCTTATATGTTTCCCAGAGATAAAAGAAAGATATATTCATCAATTAATGAAATGAATTTCAGAAAGTCATCACTCTTGTCTTATTATTCATTTTCTTCCCTTCCTCCTTGCTTTCTCAACATAATGAGAATCATGGTTAAGACATATTGAACATAGATAAGCATCAAAGATAAGATAAATCTAAAATAGTTGTTATTTTTTCAAGTATCAGTTCCCTGTCTACTATTTCTTTCATATTTCTCCATAACACACAGAAAATGTAAAATGTGTAGAACCCTATTTACATTCCATTCTTCCTCCAAAGATATTAAGTATAGTAGTTTGTGTTGTGAATTGATACATCCAAAATAAGTAATAGCATGTTATTACAATTGACAAAGTCATCTATAGAAATTGATGGTTAAGAATAGCTTAGCAGCTATATCCATATTTGGTCTCTCATGTTGCCCAAAATTTAATCCTTAGACTATATAACAATAGAACCATATACATATGTCCTAAGACTCACTAGTCTTGACCATAAAATGAGGTCAATTTGATTATAAATGAATGAATAATGGAAACATGGACTGATCCCAACATGATTTTAGAAAATTAGACCTATAAGTATATCCCAACTGGGAGTCCCCAAGCAATATCTTGTATGAGTCCTCAAAAGTTTAGCAGCTAATCAGAGAAAGAGGTCAGAAAAGCAGTCAAATGTATGCTATGAGGGAAATTTTAGAGGTGGAAAATACTTCTTAAAAAGTATTTTCAACAGATTACTCAAGTTGTAGACCCCCTTCCTCTCCTGCAAATATCTTTTCTCCATAACTCCTACTTGGCTGAAATGAGTACTCCAGTCCTGGGTCAGCCCTTTCACAGCTGGTGAGAATAAAGCAGAAGATGTAAGACCCAGCCCAAATAATGCCTAGGCTGAGGGTACTCTCCCCTTAATTATGTCCCTTCTCTCAACAACTCCTCTCTCCATACTTTTACACAGGTGAGGAAACAGGAGTTGTCTGGCTGCTATTTCTTTGTGGTGAAGTCCGTTACCAAGATTACTGTTTGCCATTTCTTTTCAATGATGCTTTATTTTCCTCTTGTCCAAGCTAACTGGTGAGGCCTTACTTATGGATTGTACTCATGATGAAAAATGTAGGGTCCTTGTTGACCATGATGGTGCTCAATATACTCTCTGGGGTCTAAAAAGGGTGATCAAGAAGATACAGGTGCCAACTTTTAGCCACACTTTATCACTTAGGCCTTGAAGTTAGGTTCGTTGTGCCTAGAATCTTAACATGTCTTTATAAAAAATAATTCCACCAGGACAGCATCCATAGCTCAGTGGGTAGGGTGCCTGCACTGGGGATGGTGGATTTGAACCCAGCCTGGGCCTGCTAAAACAAAAAAATAGCTGGGCACTGTGGCGATGACCTATAATCCCAGCTGAGGCAGGAGAATCGCTTAAGCTCAGGAGTTTGAGGTTGCTGTGAGCTATGACGCCATGGTACTCCACTGAGGGTCATATAGTGAAACTTTGTCTCTAATAATAATTCCACCAGTGTTTGACTCTTTTACTTCTAACCATAAAGTTCTAACTCTTGAAACAGGCAAACTACCAGCTACTCCATTTTTAATTCTCTCCCCAAAGGCTCCTTATTATTCATACTTTCATTCCTACTTAAAAATTTTGCCATATGTACAGGTTATAACCTATACTGAAGAAATAGAAGATGAAATAAAGAGTGTCCCCATTAAAAACATCTGTGTGCTGAATCATTTCATCTGTCAGATCCACTCCCCACATTTCTCTATCCCATTCTGTACATTGAGGCTGTATTTTGTAAATTTTATCAACAACTACCCCCTCCTTTGGGCCTGAATTTGATCAATGAAAAGCAGGGAGGAGAGTAAGGTCAGAATATCCCTCTTGCTGACTATGTCCTTGATAGATTACAGCTGTTGACAACGTCCCTCTATCAAAGGCCACAGCTTCTATCTCCTGTCAGGTGATTCTCTCTGTTCTCTATGGCTCTCATTTCCAAGCAATCATTCTTTTTTCTTGTCTTCAAGTGTAGCGGTTGGAATGATTCCTCATTTTTACTAATCCTAGGTTTCTTTACCAACTCTTGTCAGTTTTCCTTATTAACTTCCTTCAGTTGCTTCATGTGAATGTGGAATCTGTTTCCACATTCTTGTTAAAGCTGTCCTCCATGATCATGAGTTTAACATGTATTTTGATGGCACTTTAGAAAAGAAAGATATAAGAACATGTAGATCAAAAAATTGTAGTGTCCCTCCATCCCCTCAACTAAGGAGATCAGCCTGTGTCCTCTATACACACTGGCTTCTTACCTTCTTCCATTCATGTAGTTCTATTTCTACCCTGAAACCTTCTGACTTACCTGATAAAGTAAATGTTAACTAGTTTGATTTAGTGAATTGTTCATTTATAATAATTCACTTAAAATATCAAATCAGAGATTTTTTTCTATATGGCAGAGAGCTTCATATTCAAAAGTCAAAAGGACAGTTTTCTATTACAAATAGAAAGCAATCAACCCACTTTCTTCTTGCTTTATGGAAAGTACTTAGTCCCCGAATATTCTCACCAAGATTATTTTTTCTTCAGAGATAACCATTATTTGCTAAGTGAAGGTCAGTCATGGTCACAGTCACAAGTTTTGATATATTTGCCATTCCTAAAAAAGAGATGTGAAATAAAAGGCCACTACAAACCATTCTCTAAAGTGAGAGAATTTCCTTAGTGCAGTTCCTATGGCATCCTTTAGGATTTAAAGCAATATTTCAGAAGTCTACTTCTTTAAAATATGTTAAAATGAGCACTCTTCACCCACAATGATCCATTACTCTTAAGCTTAAATTTCTAAGAATTTCTTTACATAAAACTCATTTTCCCAGAAAATTTTAAATGTATTTTACAGATTAAATTATTAGAAAATTTCAAAATTCACTCATAGTTTTATAACAAATATAAATTGTTAGAATATTATATTTGTGGTCACAGTGTTCATGAAATTTTTATGTTCCTATATTTTTGTACATAGTATGTCATCAGCATTTTGTCATGTTTCAAAATATATCTTTGAAAACATTTTTTCATGTTATATAGTATTTATTTTATGTTATTATATGATACACACTACACAGGGATAAATGATTCTCTGTTGTTGGATATTTAGATGGTTTACATTCCAAGTTACATTTTTAATTTTGTGATTAGCTTTTCAAAAGCATAATTTCTGAGAATCAGGGTGTGCTCAATGTTTAAACTCTTGATGTTTATTGCTAAAATTTTTTCTAAAATCATTATTTACATTCCTCTTAAGAATTGCAAAAGAGAACTATTTCCCCATATTCTGTCCAGTTCCTTAATGCTACTGGAAATTGCTGTCTTGGAGAGCTTTCATAGTAAACATCCAATGTAGAGATAGCATAGCGACTTGATAGTATTTATACATGAGACTTTGGAAAAATTATTGTGCTATACATTCTACTTTTAAAGTTATTTCTATGCAATCTGTGTCAATCTATTTTATATCTTGATCTTAGAAATGTATAATCTACTCTGAATCTTGCAATTCTCTACCATCAACATTAATTAATACTATTTTGATTATCTTGACAAAACAATTAACTTTGTGTGAAGCAGTAAGTTTTATCTTCATGCATATCTCTAATTTTCAGAAAAAAGAAAACTTAGAGAAAATTATGTTTCATTTGAAACAATATGAAATCTTTTTATCAGTTTTAATAGTTTTGGAGGAGTCCTCAAAGTATACTGATGGAAAGAACAAATTGTACTTTAACTGCTGTCTCTACTTAAATTTCAATGATAGTTTCACATTCAAAAATTGAAATGAAATTTTTAAAAAGTGGTAGCATTTTAACGCCATAACTCTAAGACATTCACTCACATTATTCTGTAGAGCAACTTTCAGTTTCTAACCTTCTAATTATTCTGACACCCAGAACATCCACCCACTTAGCCAGGCATTAGGGCAACCTGCTCTCTAAATATGTAACACATGATGCTTGTTTTATTCAGTCTGATGGCGGGTGAAAGGTCAAGTCTCTACTTCCCTTTCAGAGGATAGAGTAATAAGGAAATTGACAAGTTGTGTTCTTCACAACAAATTGATTTCCAAACTTATATTTTCCATTTATTTGTGTTTCCTAATCAAACCGATATTGACATATGAAGTCTAAATCAGCACTCTCTTGATGAGGAAAGGTTGTATCTCTGCTGATATGTGAGAAGAATAAATTGTAGGAGAAGGTAAGTTGTCATTGCCCGGGGCAGAAATACAGTCTCAAGAGGTTCCAGTTAAACTTCCCTTATTCAATATTTAGTGGCACACTGGAAAGTCAAAGCCATAAATGCAGGGAGCCAGCTGGCAATGCAGAGAACAATTTGGCCTTGGAACTTGACCTCTTAGGAGAATGGGATGGAACAAATGTGTAAACTCCTTAAGAAAGATAAAAATGTTATAGACAAATGGAAGACATTATTAGTTGGGTCAAATTAAATGTGAAGACAAACCTCTTTTTGTTGCAGTCTCAGGGCAGCAGTAGGATTACAGTTTGTGTGTGACATGAACCTTTCACAGGCTTTAAGATAATCCCTGGAGAAAAATAAGCCTGATAGCTCTTTTATTCTTTGTGAAGCCATATATCAGGCATAAATTGAATTGTAGGCTCCAATACAGCAGTTATGTCAGACTACAAAAAAAAGTCTATAATTATAGGTTGCAAATAAGTCTACTATTTGTGTGTGTTTTAGACAGAGTTTACTTTTCAGAAGTATAGATGTAGAGACAGCTTTATGACCTAAATGTGTCATTTACATGTACCATCGTTCAGTGTATTCCCCTAAAGGGGCTAAAACAAAGAATATTCTTTACTTTTAAATTTCAGATTAATATGAGGATACATAAAATTAGGTACATTGTTTGCATTTGTAAGGTAAAGTCCAAGTTGTAGTTGTGTCCCTCACTCAACAAAGGTTATTTTTTTGAAATTTGGCGTGCATTTTGTCCAATAATCCTTTAATTACCAAATGTTTTAAGCAAATTGTCTTTAAGATTATTCCCCCACTATTATCTTAAAGCAGAACTATGGCACCCAGTAATAAGTGAGCTGATAGTCTGGATTACCATGATATACCCTGCTACTGACCTCAAAATAATATTCCTATTAATCTAAAAAAGATTTCTTCTGTCACTCCTGAGCTCATATAGGCAAGTTCAAGTCCATATGTCTTGTCATGATACCTCAAAGAATCAATACTCTTCAGTTTATGCAATATTTCCCCTGAAAAGCTGAGTTTATGGTAGCTATCCATATCACATATTGCCTTCCTATACATATTCTCTTAACTATTATCTCTTAGACTGTCCGTGAATTTTTCTCTAGTAGGTCTTAGAGCAGTTCAGTGAAGCTAGTTTATTTTAAGTTGATTGCAGACAGGGCATTTTGGGTTTATACTTCTACTCAATCATCCAGACACTGATGATAGATAGCAAAAAGCAAAGCTCAAAATATGGAACAAATGCACACTTTCTCTGGGGGCTCCTCTGGGAGCTACTTGCTGGAAGCCAAATTCCCATGCGTCTGACACCTGTGGAGTTAACAGACTAATGAAGACTCGGGTCCAACAGGACTCCTGGATGCAGGTACGATGCACCCAATTCTCCTCCTGTCTCTATTACCCATGGCCCCTGCATGTGATCTTCGTTCCCAAATCACCGATCTGGCTTGCACACTGTATCAAGTTTCCTAAGGATTCTTTAACAAATTACCTTAAACATGGGGGCTCAAAACAATAGAAATTTATTTTCTCACAGGTCTGGTGACCAGAAATCTGAAATCAAGGTATTAGCCAGGTCATGCTCTCTCTGAAGGTTCTGGAGGAGAATCACTGTCTCTTCCAAGGATTCTTGGATTGTGGCTGCTTCACTTAAGTCTCTGTCTCAGATTTCACACAACCTTCCAATCTGCTTCTCCTTTTCTATATGAACACTTGCCCCTGGATTTAGATTCTGCCCCTATCCAGTATAATCTCATCTTAAGATCCTTAATTATATCCAGAATATAACTTATTTTTCCGTGAATAATTCCGTGAATAATTCACGGCTAGCTAGAATCATTAATGGAAGTAATCATGTTGTGAGAATAAGGAGGGGGGTAGACAGGATGTCGGAGAAATATATTAAGGTGAAGTTGAGATTATTGGTAGGTTGGTGGAGTAGGTGGAGGCTGATTGAGCTAATTATAAGGCTATGAACTGTTGCATTGATTCATAGTGTGCGGTGATGAGATAGCCAGGTTACTGGGATTAGTATAATAGTTGGGATAATGATTTTTAGCATTGCAGGAGGTTTAGGTTCTGGATATAGTCTATGCCGTAGGTGTTGGATACCATTACTAGAAGTGCAAGGCCTATGGCAGCTTCGCAGGCAGCGAATACTAGGAGGATGAGAGGGGCAATGTTAGCTAGTGTAAAATGTAGGTTTATGGTTGTCAGGCTAACTAGGATAAACATTGATAATATTATCCCTTCCAGGCATAGTAGGGACGACATAAGGTGTGATCGATAAATCAGTACTCCCAGCAGGGCTGTGATAAAAGCTAGAAGGATGTTTGTGGAGATCAACGGCATATGGTAATTATGGTTGATGTACATAATCTAATGAGTCGAAATCATTTGTTTTATTTAAACTAATTACCATATTCTTGTCACTCTAGTCCTTTTTGGATTCATTCGTAGGCTAACCCTAGGGCTATGATTAGGATTAAGAGGAAAGTTATGATGAGTATTAGATTTAACATGTGTGTTTGGATAGCTCATGGGAGTGGAAGAAGTAGAGCGATTTCTAAGTCAAATAAGAGGAATGTGATGGCCACTAGAAAAAATTTTATGGAGAAGGGTAGGCGGGCAGAGCCTGTTGGATCGAATCCGCACTCGTAGGGGCTATATTTTTCCATGTAGACATTTAATTGAGGAAGTCAGAATGCTACCAATACTAGTACTGAGGCCAAAGATGTGTTAATAATTAGTATAATTATTGTATTAATTGTTCTTTTTTGGCTATTTACCAAATCCTATTGATTGGAAGTCAATCGTACTAGTTATACTAAAAGAGCATGAACCTCATCAGTAGATAGATACATAAAGGAATAGTCAGACTACGTCTACGAAGTGTCAGTATCATGCTGCAGCTTCAAATCCGAAATGGTGGTTGGATGTGAAGTGATAATTAAGTTGGCGGATAAGGCACACGGTTAGGAAGCTGGATCCAATAATAACGTGTAAGCCATGGAAGCCTGTTGCTATGAAGAATGTAGAGCCGTAAATGCCATCTGAGATGGTGAATGGGGTCTCGAAGTATTCTGATGCTTGTAAGAGTGTGAAGTACAGGCCTAGGGCGATGGTGATAAATAAGGCTTGTACCATATGTTTTCGATTACCTTCTATTAGGCTGTGATGTGCTCAGGTGATTGATACACCTGAAGCCAAGAGGACTGCTGTATTTAATAATGGGACGTCTAAGGGGTTCAGAGGATTGATTCCTGTTGGGGGCCAGCATCCTCCAAGCTCTGGAGTCGGGGCTAGGCTTGAGTAGTAAAATGATCAGAAAAACCCGGCGAAGAAGAAAATTTCGGAGATAATGAAAAGGACTATTCCATAGCGAAGTCCTTTTTGTACTGCTGGGGTGTGGTGGCCCTGAAATGTTCCTTCTCATACAATGTCTCGTCATCATTGTAGTATTGTCAAAGTATTGGTTAGTAGTCCTAAGGTCAGTAGGGTTGTGGAGTTAAAATGGAATCATATGATAAGGCCAGATGTTATAAGTAGTGCTGAGATGGCACCCGTCAGTGGCCATGGACTAGGATTTACCATGTGATAGGTATGTGTTTGATGGGTCATTATGTATTGTCGTATAGGTAAAGGCTGACTAGCAGTGTAAATACGTATGCTTGGATAAGAGCTACTGCAAATTCTAGGATTGATAGTAGGATGAGGATGATGAATGTGATTGAGGCTGCAACTGAGCTAATTGATGAAATTGCTAGTGTAGCGCCTCCGATTAGGTGTATAAGGAGATGCCCCGCTGTAATGTTAGCTGTTAGTCGCACGGCTAGGGCCATGGGTTGAATTAAGAGGCTAATAGTCTCAGTAAGGATCACTATGGGGATTAGTAAGGGAGGGGTACCCTGGGGCAAGAAGTGGGCTAGGGATGCTTTAGTTTTGTGTCGGAATCCTGTAATTACAGTAGCTGCTCATAGCGGGATAGCTATGGCGAGATTCATTGAAAGCTGGGTTGTTGGTGTAAAAGTGTGGGGTAGTAGACCTAGTACATTAGTTGACCCGATAAAAATAATAAGTGAGATAAGTATTAATGATCAAGTTCATCCTTTTGTATTGTGAGTCACTATTAGTTGTTTTAAGATTAATTGAATAAGTCATTGTTGTACGGAGGTTATTCGGTTGCTGATTAATCGTGTGAGGGTTGAGATTATAATGTATGGGAACATTACAATAAAAATTACAATAGGCAGGCCGGCTATTGTAGGGGTAGTGAATGAGGCAAATAAGTTTTGGTCCATTTTATCTCTCACGGGTTTTCTAGTTTGTGTGATTTTGTAAGTTTTTTGGTGGGGTGCATGGGATATGTGAATTTTGACAGTTTTAGTTGAAATAAGATAAAAAGTGTTAGAATTATGGATATAATAGTGATAGTCCATGTTGATGTATCTAGTTGTGGCATCCACTGTGGATAGTTCTTATAACTCTCAATCTTTAACTTAAAAGGTTAACGCTCATTAGCTTCACAGTGATCTAGAGAGATTTAAGTAGTCACTCTTCAAAGTACTTTAGTGGTACTAGTTCTAATACGATTGGCATGAAGCTGTGATTGGACCGCAGATTTCGGAGCACTGCCCATAATAAATTCCTGGTCGGGAAGTTATAAGGGTGGCTTGGTTTAGGCGCCCAGGGATTGCATCAGTTTTGATTCCTAGGGCTGGAACTGTTCATGAGTGAAGGACGTCTTCAGAAGAGATGAGTATTCGGATAGATATCTCTGTGGGAAGGATTACCCGGTTGTCAACTTCTAGCAGGCGGAGATCCCCGGGCTCTAAATCAGGAGTGGTCACTATGTATGAGTCAAAGCATAGGTTGTCCTAGTCCGTGTACTCGTAGCTTCAGTACCATTGATGTCCTATTGTTTTTAGAGTTATAGAAGGAGTGTTGATTTCGTCTATTATATAGAGGATTCGGAGGGATGGGAGGGCAATTAGGATTAGAACTACGGCGGGAAGGATAGTTCATACTGTCTCCACTTCTTGTGCGTCCATGGTGCTTGTATGCGTGAGTTCAGTTGATAGTATAAGGGAAATAATATATAAGACTAGTGAGCTAATTATGAATACGATTATAAGAGTGTGGTCGTGGAAATATAAAAGTTCTTCTATAATAGGGGAGGCAGCATCTTGAAACCCAAACTGTATTGGATGAGCCATAAAGATATATAGGGGTTTAACCTATAATTTAACTTTGACAAAGTTATGTATTGTTTTTACTAATATCTTATAAGAAGAAAGTCATAGGGCTATGGGGTTGGCTTGAAACCAATTTTAGGGGGTTCGATTCCTCCCTTTCTTGTTTAGGCTTTCACGTACGTGGGTTCCTCGAATGTGTGGTAAGGTTGGGGGCAGCCATGTAGTCATTC
Organism: Nycticebus coucang; assembly: GCF_027406575.1. Classification (NCBI taxonomy): domain Eukaryota; kingdom Metazoa; phylum Chordata; class Mammalia; order Primates; family Lorisidae; genus Nycticebus; species Nycticebus coucang. Next base: position 36,592,828 of record NC_069786.1, on the reverse strand, counting down.
TAGATTTGTATGTGTTAGCTCTACTATTATAACTTCTCGTTTTGAGGCAAAGTCTTCTCAAACTATGAAAATTATTAGTACTACTGCTGTAAGGGAGATAAAGGATCCGATTGACGAGATTGAGTTTCATATTGTGTATGCGTCTGGGTAATCAGAGTAGCGTCGTGGTATTCCTGATAGACCAAGAAAGTGTTGGGGGAAGAAAGTTAAATTCACGGACTTATTCACTTAAATATTTTTTTTTTTCCCAAAAACATGTCATAGTCACAGGTCATGGGGCATAGACATCTTTTTTTTTTTTTTTTTTGGAGGGGGGTTATAATTCAAGCTACTACATTTGTAGATTAATGGGGACTAATGATTAAGATTCCCTGCTGCCTCCACCCCCGTACAAGTACCCTGTCTCCCAAATTTGGTACTACCTTACCAAAAGCTCTATTTGTGTTTTTCAGTTATGATAACCCTTGTATAAAGTCTCAGCAAATACTCAATTTAGAGTCCAAATGATAAACACTTGAAAATTAGACCCTATTAGAAACAGACCAGGAGCCTCATGAAATAAACTCTCTTCCTTGGGAGGATGTCAGTCTATGGTTGAATAACTCCTCTTAAATAATGAAAAAGTCAAAATAAGACAAATCTGATGATATTTAACACATTTGTGTATTTTGGAGATATTGAACAACTACAGCCTGAGAAATGTACAGACAAAAACTAAGTATGAACTCCCTATAATTAGATATTCTATTTAACTATGTAAGCAGAATACATGTATAAATTAAATAATAGCAAAACAGTTACATAGAAGTGAGTTGAATTTTGGTATTAATTGAATCTGATAGATAATTATTTTCTAAACCTAAATTGCCACACTTGAAACCCATGTGATTGTTGACTGCCGAATACAGTCTCTTTAGTATAATGATCTGTGTGTTGTGGGATTATCTCACTCTTTTCCCCATCTGAATAGTGGTCTAACCTTTGTCACATACTGGGCAGAATTGAAGTTTGGTCTTTCCGTCATGCAAATTCCGCTCCTTTCTCCTTATTAGAATGATTAAAAGGGGTCTTATCAAGTGCTAATATAATGATTTAAAATATATAATACAGATATTAAAAAGAATACAAGTCTGTAGACTCTTGAGTAAATCCTCCAATTAATCATCTCCCAGATCAACCTATCCACACTTGCTAGCTCCAGGTTTGGTGTGGGGACTCTGCATGCTGCTCCTTTGGGCTGAAATGATGCTGGAGTCTGGAAATACAGTACACCACCAGAGTTTCCAGGGAGTTACTTTTTACATTTAAAAAATCTTACTTTATTGTGAGAATCACGTATGGAAATGATCTTCTTTCTGGCTAAATTTCAAGCAAATCAGGTAGTATGAGCTGCTTACTGGAGTGAGAAAAGTAACACCCATAAAGTCATATCACTCAATTTTCCAACTTGCTCTAAGACAGATCCTGAGAGTGATAGGACCATTTTTTACTGTTTCTCAACAACAGCTTTTAGATTGGAAACAAATATAAATATATTGCTCTTAACTGCATCATTATTATCCAAATAGAACATATATTATTGTATATGGAAACTAAAACCAGAGGAAGATTTATTTTTTTGCTTCATCTCATACACATAATGTCGATAGAAATATTATGGTTCTGCAGTGTCTAGAGCAGTCAAGTAAAGAATGTTTAGGTCTCAATTCTCAAACATTTTATAGTGTCAAACTGAACTATCTCTTGAAAATGTATGTTGAAGCCCTCATCACCAATGCGACTGCATTTGGAAGTAGGGCTTTTATAGAGATAAATGAGGTGAAATAAAGTCATAAGAATGGGCCCTGATCAGATAGAACTGGTGTCCTTGTAAGAAAAGGAAGGGAAATTAGAGCTCACTCTTGGAGCAGAGGAAAGTTCATAGAAGGACATGTGGAGAATGTGACTATATTGCAAGGCAGGAGGACAGAACACCAGAAACCTGATTTTCTAGCACCTCATCAGGGACTTCTAGCCTTCAAAATTGCCAGAAAAGAAGTGGCTATTGTTAGGTTACCCAACGTGGTATTTTGTTCTAGCAGCCCGAGCTGGCTAACACATGTAGCAAGGTTTGAATGGCCCATCTCTTACCTCTGTTACATGTTGGTAGATAACAGCCTGGCTCTGCACTTTATCCATCTCTAGTTATAACTATAATGTCAACATCAGAGTGGAATAGTTTCATCTGTGACTTTGCTGAGACATAGTCAAAGCTTTCCATTTTGCAGAGTGTAGGAAATAATTTTAAGCTCAATCCAGTTCTTAAAGGACAAAAGTTGGCATCACAAAAGCTCCCATTTCCACTGGCACTAATTAGTTTTCTACCTGACAGCAGAAGTAGGTATGACTAGGACTGAATATTAAATCAAGATGGAATACATCATTCCCTCCCTTACAGTTAGTTAATCTTTCTTTCTTGTGGTTGAGCTACTTCCCCTCAGAACTCAATGGAAACTTGTACTTTGCCATTCCAGTTTCTGACCTAGAATTTTATCTTTATGTAATTATGACAGATATCATGGCAGAAGGGCAGAAACAATAAAACAGCCTATGAGTCTTGTAAAAAATCTGTACTGTATCTTGAAAATTAAAAGACGTGAAGAGTAATACAAAATAGTTTCATATCAGAAGTGATGCATAAAGGTTCATTCCTCCTGTCTGCAAAATGAATTTTTTAAAAAATACCAAAATGGCTTTAATTTATTCAAAGGGTAGAAGAAAGTATTTGTGAACTCAATAAATCATTGAAAATTCAAATCAGTTGACCATCAGGTGAGTCTCTTCTTTTATTTAGCTTACTTAGCACTTCTGCTTTGTACTTTGAATTTGCAAAGTGCTTATCAGCCTTATTAGTTAACCCTTGTAATGTGCTCGTGAAGTAGATGGATGGCAAGCATTAGTGAGACACACATTAGTGCAGGCCTTTGAGGGATGTCATCAGTGAAGCACATGGAGGTTAAATGATTGCTACACGATTGCCCACCAAGCCTAAAGAAGAAAGTCTTGGTCTCAATTTTCTATCTTCTAACCCTCAGCAATAACAAAGGTTAATACTAAACATAGGATCATCCAGAATCTAATGTGTAGTCGCCTTTAAAAATGAAACCTTTCAAATGCATTTTCTTGGGGTACTGAAAATCTATCCATTGAGTAAGTATATTAGATATATATTACTTTGTCACTTCCCCATTTAAGATGGGATCATTTTAAAAGGCTATGACATAAATTGTTGTGGAAAAGATCGATTAGTTTAAAAGCTTTTTCCTTTTAACAGATCAGATAGTCATTATATTTCACCCTTTTGTGTGTGATTTTCATTGAGCCATTTTAATCATTTATTCATTTGGAAAAATTTCACCAAAACCAGGAGGTTCTACAAATCATTTATCAGTTCTGGCTTCCCTTGCTAATCTCTGGGTTTGAATTTCTGGGAATTGGGGACAACTACCTGACTCTGGAATCCATATCTTCAGAAGCAGATTTTTCTTAAGAGCTCTTCAATTCTCCTCATGGGTCAGACTCACTTCTTCATTTATAATCCTTTATCTCATTTGAGAACATCATCAGGAAATGTATATAAAACATCAAAGAAGGATATCTTTTGAACCTGAGGGCAAAGTGAAAGCTATTGCAGCCAGTTCCATGGGAAGATGATACACTTTTGGAAGGACACATTTTTTAATTTCACTTCTTTCCCCTGTTGTTTTACACCAGATGGCACTTTTAATCGACAATGGTTACAGAGAAAAACAACATTCAGGTTAGAATTTATATTATTTGTTGTATCTTGTATATATAGAATAAAAACTGATCAAAAGTAAAGTTAAAACAATTTTGATAAAATTAAATTTACAGAGATAAATTATTCAACTCTCTTGACTCCAAACATGAGAAAGCTAGTATATTGAAATAATAGCACTGTAAATACGACAGATATTTGAAATTATTATTTGTGTTTTACAAAGTATTGCCATACTCAACATTTAATTCAGAGTTGTTATTATATGTTGTTGTTTGTAGTTGACAGGTAAAAAAATATAAAGCTCCCCAAATCTGAGGATTATTGTGGTCATATGAATGATAACCTTACAAGTTCTAGATATAAAACATGCACCTTTGGACACTAAGTCGAAAGGAATTATCATTACATTTTGTTCACAGTATTTCATATCCTGTGACTCTGATGTTCACACATATATCTTGGAGAAAGTGCAATATCACCAGATTGCATCAAAATAAATTCAAAAGTAATGACTGAGATAATACCAATAAAAATCTTGGTAAATATTTCTAATATTAACCCATAAAATATAGAACAAAATATCATTTTTAGTAAGTTATAAAGAATTTTTACTTGTTATCTGCAATGAAACAAGTGGGTGGTTTTCAATTGAAAATTGATGCAGAAATTTTCCATATCATTACCATAAGACCTAAAAAAAAAAAAAAAGCACTTCATAAAAACTCCAAAGAATAACTACTTGACTGTAAATTTAGTGCCTGTCCATATTTCCAGGAATCTTGTTACATAGTCTAAAAAATTTTAGGTATTTACATATTTTGCTAATGGGCCATTAAGGAGGTTAATGTGCTCTGGAAAAGACCCATCTCATGACAAATAAATCCTGCTCACCTGATGATATCATTCCTTATGGGGTCCACATCTTCGATGCTTACCTGTTGCCTACATAATCAAGTCAAGTCTCCTTACTTGTCATTCAAGAATCATCAATACTGGTCTCAGTTTCCTTCTGTATCCTTCTCCTCAACACTACTCATATTCATAAATCTGACCATGTTATTAAGCTCATCTCTTGCCCTTCTTCAGATTTACTTTGTGCTCTTTTACATGGCTATTTAAAAGATTTTGTCCTTTTCCCTTGTCTATCCAAATCCTCTTCACTTGCTAATATCTACCTCAAGACAGAGTCCTTCCAAAATATTCTTTCTTTGTATTATTTTTATTTTTATTTTTTATTCTTTTCTGGGATAAGTTCTTGCTCTACCCTCTAGGCTGAAGTGAAGTGGCACAATCATAGTTTGCTGAAACCTGAAACTCCTAGACTCAAGTCATCTTCCCATCTTAGCTTCTCCACAGGCTGGGACTACAGGTGCACCATACCTGGCTAATTAAAAAAAAAGAAAGAAAGAAAAATTACAGAGAGTGGGTCTTGCTATATTGCCCAAGCTGCTCTTAAATTTCTAGCTGCAAGCAATTCTCACTTTGTGGGCTGCCAAAGTGCTGGGATGTCAGGTATAAGCCACAGTACCTGGCCTCTTTCTTTATTTGGAACTTCAGCTTTGATACATATAATGTTAATTTAACATGTAAAATGCACTGCTATTCTTGCATCATCTTACACATTTTTTAAACTTTGGCATCATTTCACCTTCATACTTCCATTTTTAATTGGATCAGTATAATTAAACATAATATTTTCTGACAATCATTTAAATGTTAAGGTCAGACATCTGCTAAGAACTTTAAATACATTTCCTCTATTAGAACAAGAGCCCAGAAGTTGCTTCTATTATCAGTCTTATTTCACAATTGAGCACACTGATGCCTAGAAAGTTTAAGTTCCCTGGATACTGTTATAATGTGAGATAATTGGCCAAGCAAGACTGTGAAACCAGGCATTTCTGACCCTAGTACCCAGTGTTATCCTAACTTACAACTTCTATTAGGGAGTATAATTAAAGAATGGAAGTTATGAATGAAAATTATTTGTATTCTAAACGTAGTGTTATATTCTATATTGAATTCTATAACAGAAAAAGGATATTAGTTGAGAACATGTAAAATCCAAATAAAATCTGTAGTTTATGTAACAGTAGCATGTTAAGGCTGATTTTCTCAGTTTTGAGTAATTTACCATTGTTATAAAAGATACTGGCGCTGGGGGAAGCTGGGTATCTAGTAAGACTAGACATAAAACATGCACCTTTGGACACCAAGTCAAAAGGAATTATCCTTACATTTTGCTCACAGTATTTCACATCCTGTGACTCTGATGTTCACACATACATCTTGGAGAAAGTGCAATATCACCATATTACATCAAAATAAATACAAAAGTAACAAATGAGATAATACCAATAAAAATCTTGGTAAATATTTCTAATATTAACCCATGAAATATAGAATGATTTTTGTAACTTTTCCAAAAATCTAAATGTATTCCAATTTATTTTTAAGTTTAAGAAATTTGTATCTGTTCAAAATGGATGTTCTAGTTTTAATCTCCATATTTCTATAATTTTTTGCTAAAGTATCATATATAAATGAGGGAGTAAATAAAATTTGTTGAATTGATTTTGATTTGAGATTGATAATTTTGAGGTGATTTTTGGAGTTGTGAGAGATTTTCATATACCCAGTCATTCTCTTCCTCCCACTTTCTTTTTTACCAAGGGTACATAGCAAGATGGTCAGCAATATTTACAGCCATGGTTACTAATTAAAAGAGTTAAATAAGTCATGTGATTTCAGAACTATGGCACATGACACCAGGGTAAAAATTCACCCCCAGGTACGGTTTTAGACATTGAGGAGAATGAAATCCAACCCTATGTAATATATCCATCACCCAGGAAATGTAGATTTTGATTCAGAAAAGAAGAGAGGGATGTCTCTTCCCAAATACAAAATCATAGTCTAATGAGTTTGCTTTTTGTTTTTTATATCCAAATGCATTGAATCTTACTCTAAAGGCTTTTCAAAAGCAATTTTATTTATTTGTTTTAACCTAAAGGGAAGATTTAAAAATAATAAATAAAATAAACCCACACACTTCCTTTGTTTGTTAAAATTTCCTTAAAAACCAAATAATCAGATCACATCAGACATCAAGACATAAGATATGTGATTTCATAAAGATGAAAACCTTCCCCAGCCCCAGACTTCAGGCACGGCTGTAACAGCAGCAACCTGGCAGTGTGCACCTTGATCACAGTGGGAAAAGAAAGTGGCAAGGGATGCTGACAAATCTATCCCTCCTACTGTAAGAGCTCATCTCCTCCTGAGCTTGAAGGTAGTTTTTAAAATTAACCCCCCAGCATTCATGTGCCTTGTCTCATCGGTAAATGTACAAATCAGTGGCATTTGAATTAGAATTCTTTGCCCTTGACACCTGAAAGTACTGCTCAGCCCAGTGAGCTAATGGGATATTGCAATGGCATATTACAGCATCCTGATTTCCGAACACTTTCATACTTAAGAACAGAGTGACAGGACACTTTAAGTCATCAGCCAGGAAAGATTTCTCCACTCATGCCTTGAAAATGGGAATAAATGTGAAAATCTATACAATTGTGCTTCCCTTGCCATCTATCTTGTCAAAATGAAAATCGACATGGGAATCAAGTCAAATGTGCTTCAGCAGATTAGAGAGAAATGTATATTTTTCCTCTTGAGTCACACAGAGCAACTATCACTTCCTGCTGTGCTAATTTGTCTTGAGCTAGTGGTTCTGAAGGTGAAACTTTGAAGGTCCTACACAGAAGAGGCCAGTAATATACAGGGTAAAATAAACACAGAATGAATAATGCATGGATAAATATTGTAGAACAAACTGTATGTACATTGCATTTTTTAATGTTTAAGAGAATATAGTGTTCTCTCAGATGTTATTACATATAATTAATGAGAAGATATGAAATTATATGTAAATTATTTTCTACAAAGAAATTAAGAAAGCTGTTTAGTTATCTTGGAGTTTGTCATTTTGTATGTTTGCTGTTATCGGATTTCAACTTATTCTGTAGCTCCCCTGTGTATGGGTGTGTGGGAGGGGTAGGGTGTTGCACCGAGGGGTGGAGAAGGCCTAGCAGCAGAAAAGGAAGGAGTAACTGATGGATAAAACTTGAACTGTTTGAAGAATGAATTCTGGTCAGTGTCAAAAGCCAAATGTGATTCACTGTATAAACTAGTCATTCATCACCCTGCCTACATGTTTGCTTTCCCCACTAACAATATTACATTTCCTTCAGTACACCCCGACCGCCATGACAATTTACTCACCTCTGTACAGATCCTTATTCTTTTTCAAGGAAATGACATGTTGCCCTCATTTCTAAGCCCAGATGTAATCTTTTTTAAAGAAGACACTTGTCATTTTCAAAGCTAAAGGCAGATAATTCTTAATTATATTTTGCTTTCATGAGATCATTTTTAAAAATCCATCAAGGCGACCTACATTGAAGACCCAAAATGTCTTCAATGTAGCTTGCCCTTGGGACTACTCCCACCCTTGGGACTTAACAGCAATTCAGGTTGTCTAGGAAAATCTCATTACTGCAGCACTCACTGTCCAAGCTCCTGTTAGCAGAGAGAAAGCAGGGAGAAGAGTAACCCAGGTGACTGTCTGCAAATTGACACAGATTAACTGTTCTTTGTCCGGAATCCTAATGGAATACCAGGGAGCCACAGAAAGTCATTTTCAGGCACAACATTGAGAATACAGCTCATAGGTTTCCATGAATTCAAATGAGTGGCACAGAAGTGGAAGAACCATGAGTTAAATTAATTTGGCCTCAAACTAAGCCAAAGGAACAGTTTTGGCCAAGATTCAACATGTTGCTGCAGCTGACAATTTATTTAATTGGGAAGGCTATTAAACCATTGGATAGCAATGGGCAAAATTCTATGAGATTGTGGAGCCATATTCATAAGCAAAAGTTTGTCTCTTCTCCTTGTATTCAGTTGAGGACACTAATTCAATTCATTCACAAAGCAATGGATTTTATTGTGGATGAAGTTGGTTTCCTTCCAGGAGCCAATTCCCATTTTAAATGTAGGCCCAAAAGTTCCTGGGCTTTAGCCAGATGTTTCTGAGAGGAGAGTGATTAAAATGGTTGCTAATTCCATGGTGAATATTTTTCTCACCATTCTCACATTCCACCTTTAAGAGTCAAGAGAAATCACTGCTTCTGGATAACATATTTCTGAAATATGTAATAGCCTAAAATAAATTTTACCTGTGTGGAAGAAATATAGAAGCAGCATAAGGTTGATGTGGAAATATATACAATATTAAGGCCTACACAAATGATATTTATCTATGGAAAGCTAAGTGCGTACTCCTACTTTGGAATTACGACAATTTTATTTAAATTAAAATATTTGTAAAAAATTGTAATCACACTTTGGGAGGCTGAAGTGGGAGGCTTGGGACCAGCCTGGGCAACATGGTAAGACCCCATGCTTAAAAAAAAATTAAATATTAACCAAGCAGGGTTGTGTACCTGTAGTCCTAGCTACTTGAGATGCTAAGGCCAAAAGATTACTTGGGGCCAGGAGTTTGAGGCTACAATGAGTTATTATCACAAAACTGTATTCTAGCCTGGGAAATAGAGTATAACGCTGCTTACAAAAGGAAGAAAAGAAAAGGAAAGGAAAGAAAGGGAAGGGAAATAAAATAATTATTATAATCACTAAATTATTATAATAACTAACATTATCAGAAAAAAGAAGGAAGCCAAAGAGAAAGGTGCCTGAGTTCAACTGAAATGCCAGTATTCTCCACCCAGATAAGCTCACTTTGTGAGAACCATTGTAAAGCAATCTGAGCTGCTGGAACCTATCATCTGTGAATTCATGACGATGTATAACCATCTTGTATAACCATACAGATGCTCGTTTATTTATGATAGGGTTATGTCCCAATAAACTCATCATAAGTTGAAAATATATTTAAGTGAAAAGCCTAACATACTGAACATCACAGCATAAGTTAACCTACCTTAAACGTGCTCAGAGCACTTCCATTAGTCTACCATTGGGCAAAATCATTTGGCAACACAGTACACTTTAGGTATCAGCTGCTTACCTGATGATCACGTGGCTGGTTGGGGGGAAGCTTGGGCTTGCTGCCACTGCCCAGTGTCACAAAGGAGTATCCTATCACATATAGTTAGCCCTTAGAAAGATCTAAATTCAAAATTTGAACTATGATTTCTATTGGTTGCCTATCGCTTTCACGCCATCATAAAGTTGAAAAATCGTTAGTGAAACAATCACAAGTCAGGTTTGTCTGTATTTCTAAATTTTTACTTCCTATGATATTTTAATAAGTTTGTGATACCAACCCAGAATATCTGTATTTTAAAATGGGTGGTAAAAATGAAAATGACAATTATCCTGAGGGAACCCAACTCTAATGAGTAACACACATAACTCAATAGCAAAACCACAAATAATAGAATTTATGGATGATATAAGGCTTCTCATTAAACAATGATTTGGCTAAAAGTTTGCTTATCTGATTACTGTTAATTTCCATTGCTGTATAGTATCACAGAGCCCTAATACCTATATTGGAGACTCCTCAAAATTGAGATGCTAAAAAATAGCAGCTACAGCAACTCTTTTTATTGACTTGTTTATTTTTACAGTAGCCCTTTATTTTTCACTTATTATACCATGAATTCACAGGGAATAGGCTCCAGCAGCTCAGGCTCCTTTCTGTTGGTTCTCACAGAGTGCACTTCTCTGGGTGGCACAGGCTGGTGCTTCCGTTGAACCCAGGCACCTTTCTCTTTGGCTTCCTTCTTTTTATGATCATTTTCCTTTATGCATTTCAGGAAGCTATCTTGGCTCTAAGAGTGCTTAATATGTTCAAGATGCACATTAATCTTCTTGGCAAGAAGCTTGCCCTTGTTTGTTTACAGCAATGCCATCAGTATGCTGCTAACATTGTAGACTCTTCCAGTTTTGAATGGTACCCATTCCCTTGAAGTCTACAATATCACCTTTCTTTTAGATTTACATGTATGTGGCTGAAGCAACAACTGCTTGTTTTCTAAAAGGCCTACAGAACATGTATTAGTGCCTCTCTTCTTTCTCTTTGTGTTCCTCATTTGTGAGAATAAGTGAAAGGTACTGAAACTCTGGAGATTTGTATTTCTATTGTGTTTGCTTCTTAAATTTTTGCCTTTAAGTCTATCTATCAGGGAAAGCAAGCAACTCAAGAGACGTGATCGTTCTTTGCAATTATTTTCCATAGAAAAGAACTGGAGAAATGTCACTGTCTATGATGTATGCTATTGGAGAAGAAGTCTGGAAGTCAACTTTACTTCAAGTAGGAGAAATTTAACTATCACAAGCACTCTACAAGAAAAGTACTATTTCCATGTTCCACATGAGGAAATTTAGGATGAGGGAAGTTATTATATACGGTGAAACCTCTCCAATAAGAGAGGAAGATAGGAAGGGTCTGATGTAATCATAGGTCCTCCAGGACTCCTTGGACAAGAGTTAGGGATGGTAATGACTGCATTGGGTTGACTGGGCAAGGCTTTGTCGCCCTTCCTTATTAAGAGCAGAGTAGCTTCACATGCAATTGTTTTATGTTTTAATTCCAAGTAAAAATTCGTTTGAATAAAAAACAAATAGCTTAGACAATTTACTGCTCTACACATAGAGCAACCAACTATTCTAGTTTGCCTGGAACTGAAAGGGTTGCCAGGAAACAGGAGTTTCAGTGCTAAAATGAGAAAGGTCTCAGAAAAACAAGGATGAGCTGGTCCCCCTACCAGTTTACTTCCCATAAAAATATTTATTTTTTGGAGGCTGCAGATTGAACAGATGGGAAACATTGTACTGAGGACTCTAATTTATGTAGAACATGGCCCTGATCCACAGCTTCACATGATTCAGCATTTAAGGATCTGTAACACTTCCCCTCCATCTTGACCGAGTACAAGAAAGATGCAACCAGGTACTGACACCTTGGACTATTCCTGTGATCATCTTTATTAAAGAGCATGCATAAATATCTAGTTATTTATACCTGTTTTTTTTTTATCTTTTTCTCATCACTGTAGCAAGGGCTTTCAAAACTTTTTGACCACAATCTACAGTAAGAATTAAAATTTACAATACCACTCAATATGCAGATCATATATAACTGTGACAGAAGTTTCACAGAGAATTTTTATGTTTGTTACTAGTCTTCAGAATAGTACACGTATAGCTTTCCAGTGCTACTAAGGTTCAGCACCTCAGGTTTCCATTTCTATGATCTCCCTTTACACTCAATACCCATCCTATGACCTAAGGCCATGGTTCTCAAACCACAGCGAACACACGGAACACCAGGAAATTGGTTAAACTTGACAATCTTGTGGCACATCACAGACTTATTCTGGGCTAGGACCTCAAAACTTACTTTTAACAAATAATGTGGATACAGGTTATATTCTGGCCTGTATACTGAGAAGCACTTCCCTCGGGGATACTTATAGCTAATCATAGCTCACTCATCATTGATTTATTTTTCTACTGTCTATCCAACTAGTATATGCCAAAAATATGTGAGAAATCCTGGGGGTACAGATTTTACATTGCCTGGATACAGTCCAATGACACACCAAAATTTGAATATAACAATCATTTTTATTAACAAAGTTTATATAGTAGTGCAGTGAAAGATTTGATTTTGTTCTTTCTAAACAATGGGTAACCACTAGAGAAAAGTAATACCACTTATAAACATCATATTGGTGTGAAAAAGGGTGAGATAAGGATATGACAACCTGTAAGAGGTAGTTGCAGTAGACCAGGTAAAAGATGTTGAGTTAATGTCCTAAAAAGTAAGGTTGAAGAGGACTGTAACTGCTTAGGATACAGTAAGTGACAGGAATGTAATTTTTCATAGTTTAATAGGCGAGGTAGAGTAGCAGATGGTCATCCTAATTCAGTGCAATGTGTTCTGTGCTAATGGTATTTATAAATTTATGATTGCAAAATGCAGGGACCCACTTAGAAACACTATCATATGCATTGTGACCCTGTCTTGGAGCAATGAAAGGCTCTGTGGATGAGCATTTGACATCTGAGTTGAGATTGACACAGGTATATACCGATCTTATTATTTTTTTACCAATCTTACTTTAATGTTTAAATTTGAGGATAAAACACCATTTAACAATGCAATAGACTAAAGACAAAAAAAGCCAAACTTCTTTGCTATGTCTTCAACAGTAGCATTGATGGGATCTAAATCCAGATTTACAAAAGGCAGGGGGCTAGAGTACATTCTCTCAATTTTATATAATATTCCAACTTAGTCTATATATAACAAAATCATTTGCTAAAAATCCTCAGGGCCTTCTCTAAGACATTTCAGAGATTGATGACTCTCCTCCCCATGACATTCCTGTTCAATTAGGCAGAGGTCAGAGAGACATCTGCTTCATATTTCAGCAACGTGTATTAAAAACTTCAATGGAAATGAAGTTCCCTAATTTTAGGCCTTGGCAAACACAAGGCAAATTCACCTTTCGCTTATTAAGAAAAGCTGACAATTAATTGACTTTCTGCACCAACTTCATTTTAGTTTTAGTTTTTTTTTAATTGTCCCTGAATTTATAGCCTATTTTCTTAGTTTGAGCTTACCTCTTGAATGTTCCTGTTTACCCTCTTTATATACAGCTTGACTTGGGATCAAATGCAGTGGAGGGCCTCATTAAATGCTGAGCAGCCAGTTTTGACAAACTCTACTTTCACACAAGTTACACAAGAGAAATATATAATATAATTTTTATGGTTGACTGCCTTGAGAAAATTTAGCACACCAGAAGCATAATTCATTCAAGGAAAAAAAAATCTGTTTAGCTGACTTATTACCTGAGTGCAGCTCTGCTGCTGGAAATAAAGTTTGAAAGCTTCTATGTACAAAAGGAGGACAAATGGATTTGGGTCATCAATAACGTGACTAAGTTCAGAATCAGAGTGTTAAGGGATTTCCCTCTAGCAAGCAATAAGAGTCCTCAGTGCACTGTCTCTGATGTGACAGGGTCTATGCCCTACATTTTGCATATGTTACCTCCTTGGAATCCTAACAGCTCCATCATATGAAATCATCACCCCACTTATAGATGAGAAAGCTGAGGCTCAGAAAGATAACTAACTCCCACAGGGTCACACTGCTGATAAGTGTTAATCCAAGTGTGTTAAATTCCACAGCCAAGGATTATCCTATGGCTTCCATGAAATCTTTGCTTCTCAATCTAGGTTTGTACATCACGGAGTGTCTGTAAACCATATCTTTGACATTCTGCACATTGTGTGTCAGCACAAGCAAGAGAGAGTATAAAAAGTACAGCAAGAGGTAGTCTGATCCAAAAATAAAAAAAAAAAAAGCAATGAAATGTTTTAGTCTCAGCAACCCCACGCAGTGAATGTTTTAATAGTGTAGCAGTACATGATGAAGATGAAGAGGACCAGAGCCAGAGCTGATTCTCATGCTAATACTCGAGCACATGACACTGTTTTTCCCTTGCCAAATCATTTGCTTGCTGTTGTTTGCAAAGTCTAATTGTATCACACTACAGAGTGTAAAATGCTAAGTAAAATGTTTTCTTTGCCATATCTATCTATATATAGACAGAGCTTTGATTTCTGAAATCCAATATTTGCATATATCCAATATAAAGACAGAACCAAACTGCAGTGGCATTTTAAGAAAGTCATTTAGAAAGTAAATGAGAAATAAATATAGTATGTGTATCTAGGGATATATTATGTCCCATTCTATTCTGATTTGTGGCCCATCCCCTTCCTCCCCTGGACCATTAATCATGTCATCTGTATTAGGACTCTTTGTTGTAAGAAAGAAATTCTAAATACTCTTCTTCATGAAACAAAAAGGAAAGAATGTGGTCAGGAATCCGAAGAAGAAAGAAACTTAGAAAATGCAAAGATGTCAGTTAATACTCTTCCCTCACCTCTAATCCCAGCTGCTTACTATAATCCGGGGTCTCTTTCTCTGCAAGTTCACCTAGCAGGGAGAGGGTGGTTGTTCAGTGATTCCAAGATTTATTTGTCAGACATGTTGCAACATGAACAGATAATCTTAATGCTAACTTCAGTTTTCCAGAAAAGTAATACCAATTTTCTCATTTTATTAAAATCTCATCTCTTGGTCTATGTCATGTGATCAGGTACTCATGGAGCACAAATATGGTTTGGGTCCCCCTGATAGAGATCGGAGGTCAACCTCATCATATACTTCCAAAATCCAGTGCCCCATCTTTTGCTGATTTTTTCAAGTTATAACCTCTATGCTTAAAGAAGCCTCTTCTTTTCAAAATTCTCTTAATATCTGAGTAATAAACCTTACCTGATTATATTTCTTCATCCATAGGAGTTGTCTTGATATGAGATCAGGCAATTAAGTTCACAAGCTCATCCTAGAAAAGAGCTACATACCTCATTGCTGAATGTCACTAAGGTCACCTTGAAAGTGCTCCCTTGGACAGTTGTGCACCAACGCCAGTGAC